>NW_026067961.1:7732292-7854197 GCF_014885135.2 Alexandromys fortis | reverse complement strand
AAAGAGAGAGACAGAGAGACAGAGACAGAGACAGAGAGAGACAGAGAGAGACAGAGAGACAGAGAGAGACAGAGAGACAGAGAGAGACAGAGACAGAGAGATAGAGACAGAGACAGAGAGATAGAGACAGAGAGACAGAGACAGAGAGAGAGACACAGAGAGACAAAGAGAGACAGAGAGAGACAGACAGAGACAGACAGAGAGAGACAGAGACAGAGAGAGAGACAGAGAGACAGAGAGAGACAGAGACAGAGAGAGAGAGAAAGAGATTAAGTACAGTTAGTTTTTCGGGTTTTGGGTTTGTTTTTATTTTTGGTTTTTTGAGACAGGATTTCTCTGTGTAGATTGACTATTAAGTACCGATTTATTTTTATTTATATGCATGTGTGTTGAGAGTGGTGGCCAGAAGAGGGAGTCAATCCTTCCGACCTGCAGCTGGAGTGACAGAGGGCTGAGTGTCCGCAGTCATGGGTGCTGGGGACGAAACTCACGTCCTCTGTAACAGCAGCCAGGACTCTTCACTCCTGAACCATCCTTCCCGCTCCTGGGATGTATTCATTTTAGCCATATTAAGCCATGTCTTGGGGGTCAAGGTTTGCAAT
This sequence comes from Alexandromys fortis, assembly GCF_014885135.2. Lineage (NCBI taxonomy): Eukaryota > Metazoa > Chordata > Mammalia > Rodentia > Cricetidae > Alexandromys > Alexandromys fortis. Next base: position 7,853,595 of record NW_026067961.1, on the reverse strand, counting down.
GAGTCCAAGGGTCTCTTTAAAAGATAGCCAGTCCTCTATATCATAGCCAAAGGCCAAGAAGCTGTGACGTAATGATCTGATATGTATCAACAGGGATGAAGGTGGTTGGGGACTGGGAGCCCCAGGCTCTGAGTTCTTATTCTGACTTCCTTCAGTTAAAGTACCTTTGCGTCTTCCCTGACGAAAGCAGTGGTGAAGTTCAAGAACCCAAGAGCATGCCCTGGAGATGCTGCACCGTCTTGGGATACCAACGCAGCCAGGAATGGCAGTGAGGACTAGAGATGTGTGCTGGGTCCGGGGATGTCAGTGTAGCTGTGTCTCAGGGGTGCCAGCACTGAGTCTGACATCATTAATGTCAGTGTGACTGTCCCAGAGACGGAAGACAGTCGTCTCTGGAATGTCAATGCAAAACCCAGCTCTCATCGCAAAAGAAAAAAAAAAGATAGTTTATTCTTGAACTAACTAAGAGTGATCGGGCTCGGGAGCACACGTTCAGGTAGCCAAGAATAGCAGGCTGTGTGTAGAAACAACTTCATGATTCTTTTGAAAGAGTCCATAGTTTTAATTGCTGTTTTGCATTTATGTGAAAAGGTCAGACATTTGTTTGTATACATGTATGCATGCGAGTGTGAGTCTCTCTGTGTGTGTGTGTGTGTGTGTGTGTGTATAAGCATGTGTGGAGATCAGAGGACAACCTGCAGAAACTGGTTCTCTCCTCACACCAAAGAACATTCCAGGGATTGAATTCAGGTTATTATGTTTCGTGACTTGAGTCATTGGCCCACTGAGTTTTCTTGCCAGCTGGCCCTCAGGAAGGTTTGTTTCATTGTTGGAGTTAGTTTATTTGCTTTTATTTCTTGAGACTGTGTTTCACTGTGCAACCCCGGCTGGTCTGAAATTTCCTAGGTAAACCATGCTGCCCTAAAATTCACAGAGTTCCCCCTGCCTCTGTGTCCTGAGTGCTGGGATTAAAGGTGTGCACCACCACACCTAGAATCTCGTGAAGTTTTCTGGTAGGTACAAAATAAAGTCATATAAATAAAGCATTTTTCAAATACACTAGTGGGAACATCAGGTAGGTAGGCACGTTTTAACAAAGGGGAGAAATGTCTGCTACAAGTCTCAGATGCTGTCTGAGGACGTTCTCAGCTTTGGGTAGGTGGAAGCTAAGTTACTACATTTTAAAATTTTTCAGCAGATAGCAATGGGTCAAACACAAAGTCAGGGAATGGCTACCAAGAGGACAGAAGATAGCGCCCCCCAATAATTTGGCTCTCAATCTGCCATTCCAACCCATTATACTTAGGAAGTTCTGACCAGTCAGTCAGGTCTGTAGTTTAACACAGGTGTGGCTTGGGCTGGAGAAGGCTCAGCTGGTAAAGCTGCTCGCTGCCAAGCCTGAGGACTTGAGGTTGATTCTCAGGTCCCATATGTGAAGGAGAGAACCATTTTCTGCAAATTGTCCTCTGGCCTCCACCCATGCACAGATGTCTCCCACAGCAAACCGACAATTTAATGCGTTTTGAAAGTCTAAAAGAAGCCTGGTGGTGGTGGCGTCAGTGGTGGTACACCCTTTTAATTAACCTCAGCACTCAGGAGGCGGCGGCAGACAGATCTGAGTTCGAGGCCAGTCTAATCTACAGAGTGAGTTCCAAGACAAGAAACCGTGCTTTGAAAAACAAAACAAAACAAAATAAAAAAAAATCAAGCATTAAAAACTCCCCCAAACAAAACAAAGTTTAAAAGAGAAAGATGCACGCACTGTCTCTTGTTTACAGGAAAGCCAACCTGCTTGTGCCCTTCCCGTAGAGCCCCACCGTTTGGAAGAATTGGTCTCCAGCCTTTGCATTCTGAGTAGCTGGTCTCTTGGGCCCCTCCCCTCACTAAAATGCTCTGCTTCTCACAAATCACACCTCACTCCCGCCAGCCACTGGCCTGAGTTTAAACAGGTGTTGGGGGACATGGGGGTGACATGGGAAGTGGAGACAACAGGCTGGCCCAAACAAAACACTCCCGATTCTCACTTGGGATTCTCAGAGCATGGTGGCACACAGCACAGCTATGCCCTACGGACAAATGGTGACAAGCTTTCTATCCCCATCGCGAGCCTGGAGGGAGACACGCAGCGGAAAATCGTGTAGAAGGTGCCCTTCCCTGCTGTACCTGGAGGTGCTAGGATTCTAGAGCCTCTGGCACAATCCCACCTGATAATCAATGTCACTTACCTCCACTCTCCTTTTCCCATACCACCTGGAAATATGGTCTGGTCTGTGACCTGGGAAGGGGACATATTCCTTTCTGTAAATACACTGGGGTGTGTGGTCAGTGGCTTTGGTGAACTGGAAAAGAACACAATGGCCGTGAGACCGTCTGAGGTGCTGATGCCTTTCTTACCCTTGCTGTGTCCCTCAGCCACCACACAGGGACAAAGCGAATAAGAACCCAGGAAACCAAATAACACAGGAAGGGCATGAGCTAAGGGGCTCAGAGTCATACAGTCATGTTGTATTCAATCCTTTCTACTCCTCCCCCTTCTCCTTTTAGGAAACATTTTTTTAAAATTAATTTTATTCTCATTATTTTAATTTTTTTTCCTTATCTTATGTATATGGGTATTTTGCCAGTCTGTATGTGTGTGCAGTGCCCTCAGAGTCCAGAAGAGGGCATCAGATTCCCCCTGGAACTGGAGTTACAGGTGGTCATGACCTGATGTGTGTGCTGGGAACTGAACCTGTGTCCTCTGGAAAAGCAACCAGTGGCCTCAACCACTGAGCCATCTTTTCAGCCCCTCTGTTGTGGAATGTTCCTTTGCACTGTGTGAAGATATGTCACTGGGAAGATATGCGATTGGTGTAACAAAAAGCTAAGCAACCAATAGTAAGGCAGGAGGTATAGGCAGGACTCCTGGACAGAGAGAACTCGGGGAAGAAAAAGCAGAGTTGCCCACCAGATGTAGCGGGGACAAGACATATAGGGGGAGAGGTAAAAGCCATGAGGCAAGTGGCAACAAGTTGTCTTTAAAACTTACCTTTAACACATTTCAAGCTCTACCTTCCCACCTACCTCCCCATCAGCAATTGTGTTGCTAAAGTCCACACTATTATAGGGACCTATCTGATGGGCATAAAGCAATCTGTAAGCAACTTTCCCAACTAACCCCAATGTCAGTGTTCTGCCAATGTAAACGAAAACCTCAAGAAAATAAAAACTACAGTTTATAAGAAGAAACATAAACAACATAAGAACTATTAAACTATAACCTTCTACCCGTCTTCAGCTACAAGTCTTCTTCAGACTCTTATTGCATTTTATTATTTAATTCTGCAGCTGTGAAAGCTGAGGTTTGATGAAATAGATAAAAGCAACATTTAAAAAGTTCTATTGCATGGTTTAATCGGTTATTAGGTAAGTTTCCTAAGATGAAAACAAGAGTGTGTATTTTAAATACTTAGCACATTTTACTTATCTAAATGCATGGGGCGGGGGAGGGGCAACATGCCATGGCACACATGTGGAGCTCAGTGGACAACATGTAGGAGCCATTTCTCTCTTTCCACCCATGCGGGTTCCAGGGATCAAACTCAGATCACCAGGCTTGCTGTCAGGTACCTTTACACACAGAGCTATCTTGCAAGTCCTGTTTATTTCATTGCTGTTACAAGTTACATCATAATGAGCTGTGCGCTCATTTGGATAGAGCTGCGATTTTTATCTATTTTTCTAAATCGTGTAGGAAGTAACGGGTAGTTACTAATTTTAAATTGTACAGTTACCGGCTTTTATCTTTGTCTCTGTGTTTTCATTTAAGTGGGCTAGCATCCTTTCATTTTCAACTTGCATATCAGTTTCAACTTGAATGATTACCTCAAAGGCAGGTCTCTGGATCTCCAGAGTTCCGAGTGGACAGCCAGCCTCGACTTTTGCTTGTCTGGAAATGTCTTCGTTACTTTCTCAGTTTTGAAGGAAAGTTTTGTGGGCTATAGCAAGCTCAGCTGACAGTCTTTACTTTTTATTACGCTTTGAATTTATGACCACACACCGCTTCTAGATTTTTGCTGAAAGCCTCAACTGACACGCCCTCTGATAAGTCATTGTTACTGCACTGGACAAACCATTGTCCGTGGTGTTTTTTTTTTCCATGTATTTATCTTCCTATCTTTCTTTCTCCTTCCCCCTCTGGACAAGTCATTGTTTGTGATTTTTATTTTCATTTATTTTTCTTTCTTTCTATTTTTCTTCTCTTTCTCTGCCTCCTCTGTCATCTTCTGTAGATTTATTTAGTCTATGAGTATAAGTGTTTTGCCTGCATAGATGTCTGTGTACCACATGAATAGCCTAGTGCCCTTGAAGGTCAGAAAAGGGCATAAGATCCTCTGAACTAGAGTTACAGGTAGTTGTGAGCCACCATGTGGGTGCTGGGAATTGAACCTGGGCCCTCTAAAAGAGTTAAAAAGTACTCTTAACCTCTGAGTCACCTCTCCTGCCTATGCTTTTCATGTTTTTAAGAGTCCATGTGTCTTTGATTTCTAATAGTTTGATTGTCATGACTACCACCAAAGTGTCTGTACATTTATTTTCCTTTGAATTCCTATAACTTCTGGGGTTCATAAAGCTATGCCCTTCCTCAAGCTGTGATAGTTTCAGCCATTGCTATTTTTTTTTTTGAAACAGGATCTTACTCTGTAGGCTAGGTTAGCCACAAACTCACAGAGATACACAAACTTACACAGATCTGCCTACCTCTACCTCCCGAGTGCTGGAATTAAAGGTATGAACATCGGTACTCTTTGTATCTTTAGGAAGGTTGCTAACTTGTTTATTTCTTTGGCATGCTTTCCTTTTCCTTTGTATGCCTAATGATTTTTTTTTTCATTGCTGAAAAAAATAAAAATTAAGAGCACCAACTCTTCCACACTTTGTTGACTATATATAGGCAAGGGGAGGCTTTTTTTTTTTTTTTTTTTTTTTTTTTTTTTTTTTTTTTTTTTTTTTTTTTTTTTTTTTAGCTAGCTTGTCTTTGGGGCCAGTCATCATGAAGGCTGAATTGATTCTCAGGGATCTTCCTGTTGCAGTGGATATGACATCTGCATGCAAGTGCACACACACACGTGCACGCCCATACACACACACAAATTATTGGTTTTAAAGATTTATTCATTACCTCGATTTTACATGTATGAGTATTTGCTTGCATGTATGTAAATTCATCATGTTTATACAGCCCAAGGAAGCCAGAATAGGACATTGGATCTCCTGAAGTTTTGGGTGAGCACAGCCATGGGGGTGGGGCTGGAAACCAAACTCCAGCCCCTTACAAGAACAGTAAGCGCTGAACCATGTCTCCAACCCAGTAAACCACTTTAAAGAAGTACAAAGGTGGTGGTGCATGCCACCTTTAATCTGAGCGCTTGAGAGGCAGAGGCAGGCACCTCTCTGTGAGTTTAAGGTCAGCCTGGTTTAAACAATGAGTTCTAGGACAACCAGGGGTAAGTGGAAAGAATCTTACCTAAAAATAAATAAATAAATAAAAACTAATAAATAATAATAAAATTTAAAAGAGCAAAGGTATTGGGGAATATTCTGCTGCCTTGAAATAGTCCAGTTACAACAGTGCTAGAGGTACAATTGTATCCATACCCTACTATGGTGTCTTTAAGACATGAGGAGGGACCTTAATTATTGTGTGAATGCATCTTTCCTGTAGAGCACGAAGACCATGATGTTCAGACTTAACTGTAGGCTGCCTCCCATTTGAGAAAAGCGGACTTCACTTCTCCCTGAGTGATTTCCCCACGGACTGTCCCTTCTTACCTTCCTGCTTTCTTCCACCCAGTTTCCCACGAGCACTCTCGTTGAGTACTTCTTCTCAATCTGCCAGCCTGGCGTGGAAAATGCCTGAGGAACCGCTGAAGTCACAAACATGGTGAGGCTCCTCCCCACGTCCCTTTGACTGGGCAGATTCAGGGGACAGAGAGGTATTTGGGGGTTATTCGAATGTTCCTTTCCTCATCTGCCTTCCCAGAGTGGGTAGCAGGTGGCCCTCTGTCAAGCTCAGGAAATTTAAAACAAAGTCTGGAGGGCTCACTTTGGAGAGTGATGTGATCTTGGATTCTCTTTGTTGACTGTATCCATGGTGACAGACACTGGCTGCAGACTCTTCTCTAGGCAGCAGTTGATTCTGGAGGAGCAGAGTTGGCCCCACATAAAGAAGCCAGACTAATGGTAGGGAAAGGCTAGGTATCTCTTGTTACAAGAGGGACACCACCCTTGCCGGACTCTTTCATGAGCGTGAGTTGAATTTTAATACTGCTTACTGCTGATATGTGAGCCCATGCTAAGACTCTGCGGTACAGTTCACGCGGCCGTACTATTCGCGAGCGGGGCAAGGGCGTGGAAATGAAAGGAACACACAAGAGACCTGGGTTATTCTTGAGGAAAGAATGCCAAATGCTGTTTATTCAGGCTTAGGAAATCCCTTATATCCCTAGCTGCTGCACAATGGAATTCCCCCCAAGGCAGGTAGAAAATTACCAAACCCAAAATGGAGTAAACAATGGCCCTATAGCTAACCACCAGGGGGGCAGAGGGAGCACAGGAACAAACAGGATGTTTAGCTGGAAAATGGAACAAGGTGTCTGGCCAGAAACTGTTCTCAAGATCAACCCCGGGAGGAGGGCTAGACCCGTGATCTCTATACATTCCCTCACAGCGCCTCTTGGGGGCTGGTGCCATGACAGTATCTGCTTTGTACTTGAAGATGCTGAAGCACACAGAGAGGTTCAGGCACCTAATGTCACCCAGCTAGCTGGTGGACACTTGAGACTTACATCAGTTCCAACTCCTGCTTAAAGCTCGAGCTTCTACCTGTCTGTAACTCTGACTAAGGGAAGAACCCTACATTGTATTTGCAGCGAACACAATATGGTTCATTCATTCAGTCTTCATTCATTCATTCATTCATTCCATAAGCACTTCACATTCTGTGTTTTAGGAGCTAAGGTGAGGTTGCAATGTATTAATGAACAGACCTCGGCTCAGCTAAATGGGACAGAGCCCAAAATTTTGCTTATTCTTTAGTCCAAAGGATCATGAGCCACCAAGATATCTATCTACAGATGGCTGGTTCAGTATGGTGGAGGATGTCTACATGACGCAATGTTCTGGAGCTCTTATGAAAGCCTGGGCTAGGGCAATGTTACGTAACTCAGTGGCAGAGCACTTGCCTAACATGTGAAAAGTCCCATAGTTTAAACCCTAGCAGAGGAAAGGAGGAAGAGGGTGAATAGGAGAGGGAGGGGAAGAGAGAGAGGAAAGAGGCAAAGAGAAAAGGGGAGAGGAGAAAGGAAAAAGGAAAAGGGCTAACCAAAAAAAGATGCCCTAATAAATAGAGGAAACTGTCTGAAATTAAGTTTTAGTTTGTTTCCTGCATTTTGCTTACTTGTGTTTCACATCCATGCCTATTGCCCATGGAGGTCAGAAGAGAATGTCAGATTCCCTGGAAGTGGAGTTATAGAAACCCGGGGGTGCTGGGAATTGAACCTGGGTCCTCTGGAAGATCAGTCAGTGATCTTAACCACTGAGCTATCTGTCCAGCCCTAGAAAAAAAACTTTTGTCTGAAGTAGCCACAGTACAGGCACAGTCATACCACATGGGTGCAAATGCTACATAATCTTAGAAAGGCGCACGTGTGCACGTGCACACACACACACGCACACACACATTAAAAAAAGATACATCTTCACGCTGGAAAGATGGTTCAGAGAGTTAAGTGTTTACCATGCAAGATGAATCATCAAAGTTTGATTTCTGGTAGCCATGGAAGGAGAAACTGATTCCACAACTGGCATCAGATCTCCTGGGACTGGAGTTACAGATGGTTGTGTGCTGCCTGATGCTAGGAGCTGAACCTGGGTCCTCTGTGGCACCAATAAGCGCTCTTAACTGCTGATCTATCTCTGTAGTCTGGGGTATATTATTATTATTATTATTGTTGTTGTTGTTGTTGGCTTTTCGAGACAGGGTTTCTCAGTAGCTATGGAACCAGTCCTGGAACTCACTCTGTAGACCAGGCTGGCCTCGAACTCACAGAGATCCGCCTGCCACTGCCTCCCGAGTGCTGGGATTGAAGGCGTGCACCACCACCACTTGGCCTGAGGTGTATCTTTAATACAAAAAGACTCTAAAACTTAAGAAAATAATATATTTCAGAATAAATAATATTTCCCAACCTGGGATGATGAACATGTGATAGTTGTAGGTGCATTTTAAAAAGTTTGCTCGGGGAGGGGCCAGGTGTCAAAGGTTAAGAGGAGAAGAGCGTACAGGTTTGTAGGTTCTGAGGCGTTCATGAGCAGTGAGGTGTGCAGTAGCTTCATCCCTTGGTCTTCCTAGCAGCACCCTTGACCACTGGTTTGTCGTTTAGCAAGGCCACTTCCTTGGCTTCAATTAGCCTAGCATTTATTACCAAAAAGATGGTATCATAGATGTGGCCTTGACAGTCAATTGTGGTTTGGCGGAGTCTCTTGGTATTGTTCTTTTTAATATGGCATACGCACGGGGACCCTTCATCCAAGACATCCAGCTTCCATCTGGTTAGTGTTTAAAATAATAACTCCATTTTGCTTTTGACAGTTTCTACAAGGCAACGTCTTCTATTACTGAGTGGTAGTTTTGCAGCGATGTGAACAAATACCACTTCATAACAGACGAGAAACAGAGAAAAGGGCACAGAGGAGACCAATACAAAACAGAGCCCCAGAAACAGGCCCTCAGTGACCTCCTTCCCTCAGCGAGGGGCCACCTTCCTCGTTTCACCCCATGACAGATCCCTCAAGGGATCTGAGAACCATCATAGCCACAGCCAGGGAGAACTTCACTAATCTCCTTGATATGTTTAAATTAAACCAATCAAGTTGACAATCAGGACTAATGACCACAGAGCCATCTCCTGATGCCCATGGATAGCCGTTTCCCTAGAGCAGGGGTTTTCAAACTGTAGGGTCTCCATTTTTAAATAAAGTTAATTTTAAAATTGTGTGTATGATGTTTGTGTGCCTGTGCACATGCGCACGCACACACTCATGTGTTCAGGTGCCTATGGAAGCCAGGAGACTGTGTAGAATCCCCTGGAACTGGAGTTACAGACAGACACTGGCGAGCAACTTCATGCATGCTGGAAACTGAACCCGGATCCTTTGCAGCAGAAGTCAGTGCTGTTAACTGCTGGGCCATCTCTCTACCACCCCTCCAGGAGCTCGTTAGAAACACTATATTGAGTGGAGCTCCAACGAGGCTGGCTGTGACCTCCTGTGAGAACAGCTGCCATCTCCTCCAAATGCTGTGAAATCACATCCATGGCTAAAATCTGTCACAGTGCGAATATTTACGTCACAGAATTGGCAAACGCTGTTGTGAGGATTAATTTGGATTGTCAATTTGATTGGATTGGAATCCACCAAGTGATATGCCTCTCGGGGGTGGGAGGTAATTAGCTGAGTGGGGAGACTGTCCCCCACAGTGGGCAGCACCTTTCAGCCCTGGCCCAGAGATAAGGAAATCCGAGAGAAAGACAGGACCACACATGCCAGCCTTCACTTCCTGCCACCGAGTGCCATCTATCCATGGTTGCCACTGCTGTACTCTGCGACCAGGAGAGCCCCGTTTCTTCGGGCTTCCATCCAGTGGCTCTCCAGGAGTTTCCCAGTATTCGGCACCAGACTGCAGCATCCAGCAACATGGACTGAAGGGTCAACAGGTTCTCAGCCTCTTCAGCATGTGGACAGTCATTGTTGGACTAGCCAGCCTGCATCACGTAAGCCAACCTGATAAATCCCCTTTGGTTCTATTGGTTGTGTTCTTCTAGAGAGCCCTGGCTAATACGACTGTACGTTGGGGTGTATCGGCTGACTTTTTATTTCTCAGGCAGCTTCTTATACTTGTCATATTAAAAACCGAATCAGAAATCTTAAATAGACTTATAAGTTTTAAACTAGGAAAAGCAAATGACATCATTAACTTTATTTCCTCAGACAAGAATGTGTACGAAGAATGGTATGATTTTATGTATTTATTTTTTGCATATTTTTATAGTGCCTGCGTTTGATAAGAATCAGTTGAATTCTCACTCAAATTCTTCTGCTTTCATCTTTGGGAAAGGAAGCAAGCTTCATGCCCTGACATAATTAATTACTTATATAGATGATACATAATTTGACACATAATTAGAAGAGAGAGAGAGAAGCCCTTACATAAAACCCTTGTAGGTAACTGCAATTTTTTGTTTTGCTTTGAGACCAAGTCTCACTCTGTAGCTCTGACTGTCCTGGAACTGGATGCACGAACCAGGCTGGCCTTGAACTCACAGAGATCCACTTGCCTCGGACTCCTGAACTCTGGAATTGAAGGCTTGCCCCACTGCATTCCGTGGACATGTTCTTTCCGGACATTGTGATATCTAGGTGTGTATATCCCCAGCTCCTGAAGCGGCTAGAAGCCTCCCCTACCAAAATTCATCGTAAATCCTCTTCAGTCAGTTCCGACTTTTTACGGCAGTGAGCTGACTGTAGGTGCACTCCTGGTAGAGTCAGAGCCAAGGGGTCAGAGGTCAAAGGCTGAATTAACCACAATATATGATGTGTTCAGCATTCCTATAAGGCACCCGAAAAGCTAGAAATGGATGGGTTCAGAGAGCTTCCGGAGTGGCAAGATACCTCCAAACCCCCTTCCCTTGGATAGAAAGAGCTGCACTGTGGGCACTTCTGGATCTTGTCCAAACGCGTGATCAAAAGAGCTACAAACGGGCCACTGAGACGGCTCGGTGGGTAGAGGCACTTGCCAACGATGGCCCGAGTTCTGTCCGAGGACGGCTTGGTTGAAGGAGAGACCAGCTGGTCGTGTTTATCCTCTGATTGCCACACTTTCTAATTCCCTCCTGTGTCTCTGACCTCCCGTGTGAGATCATCTTTCTTTTCTCCTGAAGAATAAGCTTCCTTTTCAATTCAGTTTTGATTGCAGCAAACTCCCCTTGTTTCTGTTTTATCTGAAAACATCCTGCTTGCTCACTTTTATTGAGCACCAAATTCTTCTCGATGGCTAATTTTGCTCACACTTTGAACAGATCATTCCACTCTTTCCTGATTTTACCCTGCCGACATTTTATCCACTAAGTCATCTCACCAATGAAGTAGTTGGGTTTTTGTTTGGTTCAATATTTATTTATTAGTTTTTGGTTTCGAGACAGGATCTCGCTCTGTGACTCCCGGAATTCGCTCTGTAAGACTAGGCTGGCCTGGAAACCACTGAGATCCTCTTGCCTCTCCCTCCCAAGTGCTAGGACTAAAGGCGTGTGCCATTGTGTCTGGCCCAACAATTGTTTTCAGTCTTCTCTCTTGGGTTCTCTGCAGCTTCATTCTGGTATGTGTTGGGGTGAATTGCTTTATGCTACGTGTGTACTACTTTGATCTGTGGATAAAATTTTCAAGTGTTCAGGAAGCTTTCGGGTGTTGTCAAGTATGGAATCCACCCTCCTTCTCCTCCCCTTCTGGCAGACAATAGGCACCTGTTATATGCCGTCACTATGCCTGCAGTGCCCTGTGCCCTTTGATATTGTCTAGTCCTCCATCCCTTCATACTGATTCAAACGCTTCTACCTAGAGTCCACCTCACATACATCTTCTTCAGATACATCTAATACGAAATAAAACCCATAAGCACCCAAGTATTTGGTACATATCTGTAATTCCCAACATTTAAATGACCAAGTCAGGAAGATAACAAGTTTAAGAAAAGCCTGGGCTAAGTTTTCCAAAAATAAAATAATGTTGTGGTTTTTTAAAAAATATTCTTAAGTTTTAGAATTTCTGTTTGATTCATGTACACACTACACACACACACACAGAGAGAGAGAGAGAGAGAGAGAGAGAGAGAGAGAGAGAGAGAATTTGTTACGTTGCTTTTACAGTTCTACTTTTTTTTTTTTTTTTTTTTTTTGGTTTTTCGAGACAGGGTTTCTCTGTGGTTTTGGAGCCTGTCCTGGAACTAGCTCTTGTAGACACCAGGCTGGTCTCGAACTCAGAGATCCGCCTGCCTCTGCCTCCCGAGTGCTGGGATTAAAGGCGTGCGCCACCACCGCCCGGCAACAGTTCTACTTTTTTTTTTTTAAAGATTTATTTATTTATTATGTACACAGTGTTCAGCCTCCACATATGCCTGCAAGCCAGAAGAAGGCACCAGATCTCTTTACAGATGGTTGTGAGCCACCATGTGGTTGCTGGGAATTGAACTCAGGACCTCCGGAAGAGCAGTCCGTGCTCTTAACCTCTGAGCCATCTCTCCAGCCCCAACAGTTCTACTTTTTAATTGTTTGTTTTACTTTCCAAAAGTTCAGGTCACCATTTGTAGTTTTATCCTAGTTTTCAAGTTCAGACTTTACCTTCTTGGGGATGCTCAGATGCTCAGGTAGCCTGTGAGACAATTGTCTTTCTTCTTCCTAACTGCAGTTCACCTCTCCCCACTCCTTCCAGTTCCTCCACCTCCCCTCTCTCCCAGGTTCATTCCTTTCCCTTGGGGTGGGAGGACAAGCCTTCTAGGGATACCAACTGAGCATGGCATCACGAGTTACAACAACTCGGCACAAACCCTCCTATCAAGGTTGCATAAAGCAATTCAGTCCCAGGCACAGGCAAAAGAGTCAGAAACAGCCCTACTTCCCACTGTTAGGACTCTCACAAGAACACCAAGTAACACAACCACACCTTATATACAGAGGACCTAGCAGAGAGTCACACAGGGTCTGTGTTTGAGAAGCTTTAATTTTATTTTATATGTATGTGTGGGTACCTGCATGAATGTATGAACCTCAAGTGCATGCAGTTACTGCAAAGGCCAGAAGGAGGCGCTGGATTCTCTGAACCCGGGAGCCTAACCCAGGTCTTCTGCAAGAGCAGTTTAAACTCCTAACTGCTGGGCTGGCCTCTTCCTCTTCCTTCTTCCCTCCCTTTTTCTCTCCCTCCCTCTGTCCTTCCCTTCCTTTTCTCTCCCTCCTTTTATTCTTTCCTTTTCTATAATTTCAGCAGATTCATATTGCCAGCCCCCCTTTTTTTCTCATCTGAAGTCCCTGGCCTCCAATGGCACCTGCTCGCCCCTATACATAAGCTTCCCCCTACATACACACAGTTAAGAATAATAATAACAAATCTTTAAATAAATGGTTCTGTAGTGATGACATATGTAGAATGTTATTTCATTTTAATAGAGACTCTCCCCCTGCCCAGGCGGGTTTTTTTTTTTTTTTTTATTGTTTGTGAGGTTTTGTTTTTTGTGCTGGAAATTGAACCCAGGGCCTTGCTCTGCCAGTGAAACAGCAGCTCTGTCCTTCTTTGAGGATTTCCCTAGAAATAAAAATACTTAGAAACTGAACCCCAGGCCCTCTCTTATCTAATCCAACCTTGTATGGCAATTTTCAAAACAAGACAACCAGTTGTGGCATTAGGGGGTAGGAGTTCAGGTCAGAGAATAGAACAAGCCCTGGCAGGTAGCTTTCTGCAGGCTGGAGCTGGCTCACTGACTCCAAATGTCCTTTGCTCTGGAAGTAAAAGCAAGGATGTCGGAGGTAAAACACTAACTTGTTTATTTGAGTTAGGGACTGTGATAAGAGAAAGGGGATTAGGGTTGGGGAGGTGGCTCGTTGGTTAAGCACTTTCTGCTATTCCAGAAGACCCGAGTTTGTCAGACAGCCTTTAACTTCCAGCTCCAGGGGATCCCAGTGGCTTCCTTGGGCATCTTTCTCTTTCTCCTTTAGACTGGATCCCCAACCTGTAGAATGGTGTTACTCACCCTCAGCTCTGCTAATCCAGAAATCCTCTCCCAAACACGCTCAGATAACTGCTTCCATAGTTACTCTAAATCTCACCAAGGTCAATCACTGGATCTGGTGAGACGACTCAGTGGGTAAAGTCCACCGCTGCCAAACCTACAAACCTGAGTTAAGACTGTCACAGTCTCCTAACTCAAATAAACAGTAGTTAGTGTTTTACCTCTGACAACCTTGCTTTTACCTCCAGAGCAAAGGACCCCTGGATGTACATTCCAACACACAGATACATACATAATTTAAAAAATAATAAATGAAACTAAGATAATATCTTTACTAAGTTAGATTTCTAAGATAAATTGTTGGCTGAAACAGCACAAAACAGACAACAGGTAGAGAATAGTGTATTTTAGGCAATTGTGTTAGTCAAAATCATCTCTCAAAATAATATATATTTTCTATAGGTACATATGTAAATATGGGGAAGCAGGTTTTAAGAGATTTGTAATATCACATTAAAAAAAATCAAAGCAGCTGGGTGTGGTGGTGGTGGTGGCAGGCCTTTAATCCCAGCCCTCAGGAGGCAGAAGCAGGCAGATCTTTGAGTTTGAGGACAACCTGGTCTACAGAGTGAGTTCCAGTAGAGCTATAGCTACACAGAGAAATAGTACTTTGAAAAAAACAAAACAAAATTACATAAAATCAAAGTGGGAGCCAGGTATAGTGATGCACACAGAATCTCTCCCTAACACTCATGCAGGCCAGTTCACAAGTGCCTGTAACTCCAGTTCCAGGGGATCCGATGCCCTCTTCTGTGCCTGCCTCCAGGCACTGAACTTGTGGTGCACATACATACTTGCAGGAAAACCTTCATACAGGTAAAAATGAGTAAACTTTATTTTTTTAAAGTAAAGGCTAGCCATATTTCTAATATTTTAAGGTTTTACATGAAAGGAAGCTGTATTTCATGAGTCACTAATGTAATTGGAAAGTGCTTGGCTTTGGTCCTGCACCTAGGGCCTCCTACATGCTGGACAAGCCCCCCACACCTTCTGTCTTCAGGTCAATTTTATTTAAAGTCAGGAAATTGGGACGTTCTGATTTCAGGAATACCAAGTTCTAAATTTTCTTCCCTCAGGAAGAGTTTGCATCTCTGTCTCATTGAGGTTAGGTTTGGCCCTGTGCCTGTTCTGGCCATGTGAGCAGAAGCCAAGCTCGTCTCTCAGAGCAGAAATTTGGATAGATGGGTGAGGATTACCATACTCTTTTCCTTTTACCACAAAACCAAAGATATTTTGGCTAGAGCCTGCCCCTTACCCTATTGGGGTGGCTGCGGGTGGGAGTGGAACTCCTCTTTGACCTACAAAGGCCCTGCGATGTGAAAAATAGATTATTGCTGTCATAGCCCCAGGGACTGTGGAGCCATTAGTACAGCCTGACCTATCTTTGCTAACCCTAAGGATAAGATGATCAAGCAAGCAGTTACTTGGAGCAGAGTTCAAGGGGACAAAGAGATGAGGGCCACGGAGTCTTGTTTGTCACAGACAGTGGAGGCAAAGTGGGGCGCAGAGCAGCAGAGACACATCTGACTCGTTCCGATGTGTCCCAAGTTTTCTCTCAGTTGTCTGCTGCTCAGAGAAAGCACTGGGGGTGGGCTTGGAATGTAGCTAGCCTAGCATGCATGAAACCCCAGGTTTGAGTCCCAGCACTGTATAACTTGAATATGGTAATGCACACTCGCAATCTCTGCTCAGGCTAGGAGGACCTTAGCTATAGAACAAATTCAAGGCCAAGTTAGAATACACGAGACCCTGTCTGATGGGGGAAAAAAAGCAAATTGGGATGCAGTTCTCGGTCCTTTATCAGATGGTTCTGGCCATGAGCTGGCATGCAGGGCTTTCTAGAGAAGTACTTGGAATTTACTGAGAAAATGCTCTCAGTTTGAATCTGGGTCTAAATGTATGTGGGTCTCCACCTCCCCTAAGAGCTCTCAACTGGCCACCTTAGTAGTGAATTCAAGGAGGCTCCTACACTGGGCAAAGCTGGTCTCAGAGACAGCTGTAGTCAAGAAAGCAGAGGATCCAGAGAGTGAAAATACTCGATGATTTCAGCCTTAGTCAAGTCAGATCATATCTGATACCTGTGTATGAGGAGTGACTCAAGAGGACAGGCCTGGTGTCGCCGTTATTTTAATGAATAATAACAAAGAAAAGAACTTCATTTCTTGGCTAGTAGGCCATGGGGTACAAACAAGAGTTTTCTTGTCAGGCTATGGTATACAGTGAGGTATACACATAAACAGTGGTATACACATAGCCTTGGGCATTGAATCAATCAACTGGAGACTGGGGGGAAATCAAGAGATTGGCGTTATTAATTTCTCAGAGCCTCAGTTGCCTCATTTTAAAAGTAATTTTTGAGAGCATTAGATATAATCTGTAATTCATCAATTGGAAGGCTGAGGCAGAAGGATCACTGTGAGTTCGAGATCAGCTTGAGTTACATAGTGAGTTTTAGGTCAGTCTTTGCTATAGAGTATGAGCCTGTCTCCCCAAAATAATATTCACTTTGAAGCCAAGCAAGAGGAACACCATGAATGCAAGGGCAGCCTGGGCTATAAGATGAGACCCTGTCTCAAATTAAAATGGAAAGAAGGAAAGGAAGGAAGGAAGGAAGGAAGGAAGGAAGGAAGGAAGGAAGGAAGGAAGGAAGGGAGAAAGGAGAAAGAGAGAGAGACAGAGAGAAAGAGAGCAAGTAAGCAGGCACTACTGTGTAGATTTATAGAACTGATGTAAAGATCAAGGAGGTTCAATACTGTGCACACGAGGAGTTGGCCCCCGTGAATGTGTTGCAATGATGACAGAGATGAATGGGTTTGCAGAGAGGTGTACCCATTTGATACTAGGGTCCCCGGCCAGCTACTAAGGTAAAAGTCCTTTCTCTCTTTCTTCATCTCCAGAGGAAAGACATTGTGGAAATGTACCCTCAGCCCTAGGATGTCCCCAGCCATTTCCACTGGGCAGTCTCCCAGTAGCTTATCAATTTTCCCTCCTCCCAATAGAAGAGACAAGTACCCATATATCCAAAAGGCCAATCCACACTCCTTGTGCCTCCAGTGGCTGGGGTAACACACCAGTCTGAAGACCCACTCAGCCTCAACTCGAAGGCCTGTCTCAGAGAGGACCAGGTTCCCAGGATCCCATTACTTCCTACAGTGCATATTTTCCATGGCTGGTTCCTATGTTTCTCCAAAGCCAGCTGCTGGCCAGTTGTGAATGGCCCAAGAAGCCACCTCATCATATTTCAGCCCAGTCAACTGAAAGCAAGTTAAGACATGCCTGGATTCCATGGTCAGTGGACTTGGGTGCTGGCCTTTGAAAGCTGCTGGTCAACAAGGGGCAGATCCTCCTAAAGACAGCAGGACCATGTGCTCATCCCCTTCAAAGGGATTTTCACTTCCAAGGGGCAGCAGTTGGTCGTCTTGTCTCTGGCACATTTTGCCACTTCCGTGAAACTTGATTCAATTGGACCTCTATGTCTCTTCCATAATAGAGGGAACACTCATGCCTACCCAACACCCATCTAAGCTTTCCACTAGGGAAGTACTCACTGCGTCCTCGCCCTCACCCCTGGCTCAGTCCAAATACCAGGGAGGCTCCTCCATATTTGTTGTGGAATATTGTTTTAAGATGTGTCACATTTGTTTATGCTGTGGAACATCTGGGGACTGACGCAAAGATGTGTTGTATTCTTTTATGTTGTATTTGCTTAATTCTGTGAAGTTGTGTTACTTTACCTGTCTAAAACACCTGATTGGTCCAATAAAGAGCTGAATGACCAAATAGCCGGGCAGAAAGAGAGAAATAGTTGGGGTTGGCAGGCAGAGAGAATGAATAGGAAGAGAAACCTGAGTTCAAAGATCGAGGGGCGAGAAAAAAAGGGGCCAGCCACACACAGCCACATAGCCAGACAGCCAGACATGCAATAAGAAGGAAAGGAAAGATATACAGAAACAGAAAAAGGTAAAAGCCCAGAGGCAAAAGGTAGATGGGATAATTTAAGAAAAGTTGGCAAGAAACAAGCTATTGCCGAGCATTTATGAGAAAGAAAGTAACTCTATGTGATTTATTTGGGAGCTGGGTGCCAGGCCTCCCAAGGAACCAAAGAGTAAAAAACAGCCAACTACATATATTCTACTCCAAGGATAGCATAGACTTTGGACTGCGCAGTTATACAAACAAAGTCTATTTCTTTGTTTGTAACCACAGCACACAGCTCAAGAAAACCAGTAGAATCAATAAATTGCTTTGAAATTTTTGTTGAGTCAGCTGAGGAAAATGGATATGCCCATATGAACATAACTCTTAAAGAACTTAGTAGGGAATTGTTAGGGGTACCACACAGAGAGATGAAGACACCAGCATGAGGTAGATAAGGGCAGAAATAAGAGAGGGTAAGTTAGTGCTCTTATCTTAAAATCCCTCCATCAGACCACACCTGATTTATACCTGAGATTCACAGCTACATATGCCAATCCACTTTATGGCTAATTGGAGCAATATTTGTTGATTCCTTGTCTTAAAACAAATAGTTCGCACTAACGCATCTATTCCGTTGGCTGTGAATGTGGTCTGAGTTGGGTTGAACTCAGCTTCCTTCTGGTCTTATTATGATACTACTTTAGGGTCATTTTTTTGGGAATTCAACTCTGATACCAGAACTTCTAAGTTCTCCTAGGCATACAACTCTGGCTATCTTTATCCATCTTTATAGAAGAGCCATGTTGATGTAAGATGCCCTTCTGTATGCTGTGAATATGTGTCTCCCTCATTGGTTGATGAATAAAGCTGATTTAACCGGTGACCAGGCAGAATAGAGCCAGGTGGGAAATCCAAAGATACAAAGAGAAAGAAGGCAGAGTCAGGCATACACCATGTAGCAGCCAAAGGAGTACCATGCAAGGGTATCACTGGTAAGCCATGGCCATGTGACGATATACGAATTAATAGAGATGGGTTAATTTACTTGTGAGAGCTACTCAGTAATATGCCTAAGCCATTGACCAAACAATTACAATTAATACTGAGCCTCTGAGTGGTTATCTTATAAGTGGTTACGAGGACTGGTAGGCAGAGGGAAACCGTTCCACTGGGCCCAGACAAGGAGAAAAGTCTCCATTTATACCATGTACCATGGAGAATCTGTCTATTGTCTCATAGCTTTCAGTTCAAGAAAGTGGGGCACCCAGAAAGTGTCACCACCACCACTGACCACCCACCACCCAACAGACTTGGACACCAGAGTTCTACATCCTGAGCCACACTGGCAAAGCTCAGCGAGACTGTACACAACACACCCGTTTTCTTCCAGGTCAAGTCTAACAGCTACACCTATCATACAGTCTCAATCAGCCTAGACAGCCTGACTTCTAGCTAAGGGGATTATAGACAAGCTTCATGCAGATTCAGTCTCTCAAATGGATGCTGAAGATGGTCAGCTCAGACTTTCCCCAAGAGTGAACAAGGACATAGAGTCTCTCTGCATTCTCCCCAGGCTGTCTCTTCTCTATTCGTCATAAAGAGCATACACTGTACTCTTCTAGGACCCAGACTAGGTTGGTGGAGCCACCACAGGAAGGGATGAGGGTCACAACTTCCTAATAAACTGGATAACCACATCCATAATTCTTGAGGAGCAAGGGAAAGTCAAGAAGCCAAAGTCAAGGGTATTAAGCACTCCATGGAAACCATCCTCCATGTGGTGCCATGTCACAGGCACCCCCAGATCTTCCAGCCTCTTCTTGTATAAGAGGGAATGGTCCCGAAGCAGGTCATACTCGCAGCTCACAATGCAGGTTTCTGGGAGCCGAGACACTATATCATCTTCTGCGATGAGGGGCGAGCACACTGAGTTCAGTATGAGGTTTGTCTCCTGGTAAGCGTCTTCATTCACAGGTCCTGGGGGTGTGTATTGGTAGCCTCGCTTCTTAAACCTCTCTGGGATGTTTTCTGAGCCCAACCACTTTCTGTATTTCTCCCAGACTTCCGGAGGCAAATGGGTACCGTTCTTGATGGCATTTTTCCAGGAAGTCCTCAAGTCTAGGTGGCAGCACCAACAGTAAAAGGCCAGATTCCAAGAGAGCAGTGGGATGTTGGCGTTCTGTTGATAAGAAGGACCCCGAAAATCTATGCTTTGCAGTGAAGAGTAGATCAAAATCTGAGCCCGGATCTGGGGAAGATCTGCTTGCTTCAGAAATTCTTGACAAACCACAGTGGCTGCGTTCCCTCCCACGCTGTCACCACAGACCACAACCCGAGCTGGGTCCACTCCATACACCTGCAACGACTTCAGAAACTGGGTGGTGGCTGCTATACAGTCGTCTTTCATCACTGGGTACTTGTACTTGGGAGACTTTCTGTATCTGAAGTGGAATCAAGGACCAGAGATTATGTTCGATGCCCAGTCAAACCCAAAGGACCCTTGTCTAACACCTCGTATCTCAGATCCCTTTTTTGACACCTGAACAGGAAGAGATACGCAAGGACCCAAACACACAGTAGACATAAAGCCTTCACGCCTGCCACTCGGGCTCGGAGGAAGCAATTGCACTTGAAAATGGATGTGATATTGTTCAGATGTTCCACTGGGCATGCAGGGCACTGCTGGCTTTAGGTAGAGGAGATGCTATGTCTGCTATGGACAGGGCTGTTAGACCTAAGGAACTCTTCGAGCCCAAATCAAAGTGCCATCCCCATTCCCACCAGCCTTCAAAAGACAGGGTAAAATGATGCCTTAATCCACAGATATTTCATGCACCAAGGCAGGGGCTTCAGTCCACCGTCCCTCTCTCCTCTGTTCCTTGCTTCTCTTTACTGGGTCCTCACAGCCCAGCCCTCCCCCATTCTCCTCTCCAGTTCCATCTGCTTCAGGTTCAAACTCCAGACACTGTCACTCCAAACCAGGGCTGTCTGCTTTATGTGTTCCATTAGCCCCTTTCTCACCCGACTGCCAAAACAACAGAGCCGCAGTCCTTGGACAAACGTAAGCATATGTTGTGGTGCGTTCCTGTCAAACAAATCAAACGTCACATGTATTAGGACATTTTCCTCTCTACAACCCTGTGGCCATTCTCCTCTTGTAAACAGAGTGCCTAAGTTAGCTGAGCAGCCATAAAATAACCTCTGACTGTTGAGTAAATATCCTTCCAACTCCTCACTGTTTTGCTTCTGTGGGGTGCGAGGACAGCATTCTCCAAGATGCCCATGACCCACTGAGCATCAACACTTATCAAAAGTGGGTAGATCACAGTGGCTCAGTGTGTGACAGTGGTATCCTCACATCAATTTAGGAAGAGGTCAGACCATTGCACAGTATACCACCAAAGTGATCTGTACCTACTAATTGTTCTGAGTTTTCTTGGGCATAACGTTAAACCATCTACCAGGGAGAATGACCATCCTTTCTTTAAGATTTATTTTACGTTTCCTGTTGTGGATATGTTGTACACACATGTGTGAAGGTGTGTCAGGCAGTTGTATGATGTCATAGATGGGTGTTAGGAACCAAACTTGGGTCCTTTGGAAGAGCCACAAGTGCTCTTACCTACAGAGCCATCTCTCCAGCTCCTACAAGGTGACCATTCTTTAAGCCCACTTAGCAGGATGACAAGCGCCTTAAAGAAGCCAGAAAAAAAAACTTTCTTACTTAAGCTCCCTAGGATGGTCCCACCACCATGGAAGAAGATGATGCCAGGCCTAAGAGTGGAGGAGTGTTCCTTAGGCTGGTATAGTTTCACAGGGATTGTCCCAAAGCGAAGATCCGTGACCACAACATCAGGATCTCTCTTGAGTGGCCTCAGATCATGCACAAAACTGGCAAACTGGGGTGCATAACACAGTCCCAGCTTCTCAAAAATCATCCCCTGTTAGAGAGAGAAGAGACAAGGGGTTAAGATTATGTGTCAGCCATTTTGCATGCAACCCGGAGCCGGTCAGACACACCTACCCTCCCCAGGATCAGACAGAACCACAGACATGCATTTCCGCTCTCTCTCAGCCTCCTCATGAGGCATCTGCAGTTAAAGCCACACCTACCCAGGCCCATGTGGCCCCATCACCAGACAGACTCCTCTCAGCCACACTCTTCCTAGACACTTTACCTGCCAGACACGACAAACTAGGCTTCTGGCTAATGCATGAGGCTCCCTTTTGAAGACTCCTGCTCTACCTGGGGTCTGGGTGTGGCCTTCTCTCCAGGGAAGACAGCCTGGGTCTCCCAAATACGTATTGCTATGGAGATGATGTTTTTGAAGAGGGAGGTGTTTTCTCGTCTTTCCAGGGCATTTACTGAAATCTTTCTGGAAAAAGAAAGGCTTTTCTCTTTAAGAAAAATTAAGAATGAGGGTAGAAGTAGGAAGGTGTATGTGTTTGACCACATGGTCAGTGATGTCAATACCAGTGGTGGCAAATGAGGCTTCTTCGGGTTATTGTGTTATTTTTGAGATCAAGGTAAATGTTTCCAAAAGAAATTAAAGAACAACATTCTTCTATATTCATAGACCAGTGTCTCACTCCACCATCACCAGAAAAGCTTCCTCCTACAGGAGGTGGGAATAAATACAGAGACCAACAACTGGGAAATATGCAGAAAGTGAGAGACCTTGGAACACTCTGTTCTAAATGGGATGTCTCCATCAAAGCCCTTCCCCAAGGGCACAGGAGGAAGAGGTAAGTGCTGGTGGGGATAGCTGATGCCAAGGAAACCGTGTCTTCTGGCAGAATAAGACTGGTACATATATGAACTCACATAGACTGTGGCAGCATGCACAGGGTCCAAGCTAGATAGGGTCCCAGTGCTGAGAGGGGAAGTGGATACCAGCCCCATCCCTAACCAAGGGGAAGTGGACACCAGCCCCATCCCTAACCAAGACACTATCTCCAATTCACAGCCACTCAAAAAAGAACAGAGTTTTCTCTAATGGAGTCTCTTTGGGTATATACACCATACTTAAGGGCAGTTCCATACCCAGAAGTAGATGGGCAACACAGAATAACTCAATGATGTTTTTAGAAAGGTTTTGTCTCATAATGCTTTTTGGGGGCTTTAAAAACAAACAAACAAACAACAAAAACCCAACTTTGCTTGTATTTTGATTATCTATTATGGTTTTCAGTTTCGTATTTGTGTGTTTGTGTATGTTTCTCTTGTTTTTTCTTTTTTTTTCTCCTGCTTTTTCTTTGATTTTTACCCCTTCCTATTTTTCTTTTTCTTTATTTCTTTCATTTTCTTATTTTCAGGTAGGGTTTCTCTGTGCAACCTTAGCTGTCCTGGAACTCAGTCTGTAGACCAAACTGGTCTCCAACTCAGAGATCCCTGCTTCCCAAGTGCTGGGATTTAAGGTGTGCACCACCACCGCCCAGCTTCTGTCTGTTTTTCTATTTGCTTTTATTCTGGTTTGTTTGTTCTTCATTGGTCTGTTTGTTTTCTAAAGAAAGAGAGAAAGGAGGGATGGAGTCAAATGGGTGGGGAAATAGGGAGAATCTGAGAGGAGATGAGGGAGAGGAAACATGAATGGAATATGCTGTATGAAAAATCATTTTCAAACAAATAAATAAGCGGGCACTCTCCGGATCTTTCCAGTAGTTTCTAGTCCTAAATCATAGCCCTCTGGACTGTGATTGAAGCCTGTGGACTCACCTCAGAACATTTTTTTTTCCTTTTGGTATGTATACAGTGTCTGGGGTATATGTGGTGTATGTATTTACTAATGCAGGTATATGCACATCTGTGTGTATGATGAGAGCAGAGGTCAACACTAGGTGTCTTTCCTCGACTGCATCATCTTTGTTTAATGATTTATTATTTTAGTGTATTTATTTATTTGTGGGTGTGTGTGTGGGTACACATGAGCCACAGTACATGGTCAGAGATCAGAGGACAGCTTGGCAGAGTCTGTTCCGTCTTCCACCATGTGGGACCCAGGGATAGGACTCGGGCCATCAGGGTGGTGCCAACTGACATTAGATACCGCACCATCTCACAGACCCATCTAGTTTATTTTTTGAGACAGGATCCCTTACTGATCTCATCAGTTAGACTAGGTAGGCTGGCCAATGAACTTCAAGGATTCTCTTGTCTCTGTGCCTCCCTCCGTTCCCCGGGCACAGGCTTAAACCATCATGCCAGGTCTGTGCTTGGCTTCTCATGATCTGAACTCAAGTTCCCATGCTTGGGCAGTGGGCACATTACAGGCTGCACCTTCTTCTCAGCGCCACAGAATATTCCTTAAAATATATCATAAATACAAGAAATTCATCCAGGAAGGCAGTTTCGTCTGCATGGAGCCATCAGACAAATAATATGTACGCTGTAACGATGCACACGCTTGAACATGTGCACACACATGAACATGCCGTTGGACAGAACCCTGGTCTCAAAGGGATAAGGCCACCACTTTCTGTAGCACACAAAATAATCCCTCAGTCAAAACATTTGTTATTCTTCTTATGAGAGAGTTACAGTTCTGCCCTGGAGACCATGTTCTGCTAACCTCCAGGCTCCTAACCCCCATTGGCAGGAGATGCTGTAGAGGTTAGCAGTGAAAAGGGGGTAATTTGTATCCTTACTCATCAAAGCTATGGGCTGCTTGCATTCTGACCCTTGAGTAAGCAAATCCATGTCTCCCCCTCTGCCTTGCTGTGCTTTTTCCTCCTGGGTCGGGCGCCTGTATGAAATCCTTTGCAGCTAGAGTCCTTTAGGCCAGCCCTTGCCCTCTGCTACCATGGACTGCAAGCTCCCTGGAGGGAGACTCTGCCTCTTTTATCCGCCCCCCCCCCCCCCCCCCCCCCCCCCCCCCCCCCCCCCCCCCCCCCCCCCCCCCCCCCCCCCGCCCCCCCCCCCCCCCCCCCCCGCCTATCTCTGGGCTCAGATCCTGGGCCAGGACACACAGTGGTTGCTTAACATCCATTACAGAAAGAATCAACAGTAACAACGGGTGATGTGTAAGCAGGTCTTACCCTAGCCCAGATGTTGCAATATGCCCTCTGGATAGCTCAACTCTGGGATCCTCGAGAAATGTCAGGCTGTAGGGGCTGCTATGATTCCCTGTTTAGCACACAGGGAAACTGAGTCATGATAACTAGGAACCTGGACTGTAGACTACAGAAGAAAATGACAGAGGGAAAATCATGGATTCTAGTCTGGCCGTGTGTAAAAGCAGGCCAGGTGTGCTGTTTGTTTTAAATGTGCCAGTATATTACACTTGCCATAATGATTTCCAGTTGCATCAATTTCCTAAAAATACTCCCTCTCTCTTTAATGCTTGAATAAAACTCTATTGTGTCTGAGTGTGGTGGTGCACACCTTTAATCCCAACACTCAAGAGACAGACACAGGCAGACATCTCTGCAGTTTCAGGCAAGCCTGGCCTATATAGTGAGACCTTGTCTCGTTTCTTTTTCTTGTGCCTTTCCTCCTGTGTGTTTTCTTCATCCATTCATCTCTTGATCGATGTCTAGGGTGGTTTCCGTTCCTGCCTATTGTGAATAGAGCAGCAGTGAACATGGATGCTCAGATGTCTGTGTGGTAGGAGACACGGTCCTCGGGGTGTTAGAGTAAGTGAGGTGACCCAGATTCAGAAGGACAGAAACCATGCTCTCTCTCTCTCTCTCTCTCTCTCTCTCTCTCTCTCTCTCTCTCATATCTGGATCCTACCTCGTCATTTTTATGCGTGTGTGTAAAAATGGTTGAGAGTGTGGCTGTGAGCTAGAAATAAGAAGGGGGCCGTGAGAAGGGAGAAACCCATACCCATAACGTAAATGAATTTTACTGTTTTTTAAAAAGTGTGTTCTAGCTGGAATCATCCTTGCGATGACTGGGAGTTTCTCTAGTGCCAGGTTTCTTGCTAACCCCATAATGGCTCCCTCAAAAAAATATCTCTTTCCTTGCTCTCATCTCTGTCCTTCCTCCATCTCAACTACCCCATTCCCTCAAGCTCTCCTCCCTGCTTCCCTCTCCCCTCCTCTTCTCCTTCTGCCCCCCCTTTCCCTCAACCCCCATGCTCTCAATTTTATCAGGTGATCTTGTCTATTTATCCTTCCCAGGAAGAGCTATGTATGTTTTTCTTAGGGTTCACCTTGTTCCTTAGCTTCTCTAAAATCATGAACTTTAGGCTCAATCTCCTTTGCTTTACATATCCACTTGTGAGTTAGTACATACCATGTTCATCATCTTTCTGGATCTGGTTACCTCACTCAGGATGTTTTTTCCTAGTTTCATCCATTTGCATGCAAATTCCAAGCCCTAAGCAATAGAGGAGAGGGTGCCTGAACTGGCCTTACTCTGAAGTCAGACTGAAGACTATCTTACATATCACCATGGAACCTTCATCCAGCAACTGATGGAAAAAGAGGCAGAGACCCGCAGCAGAACTCTGGGCTGAACTTCAAAAGTCCAGTTGAAGAGTGGGAGGAGTGAGAATATGAACAAAGAGGTCAAACCATCATTGGTACACCCACTGAAACAGTCTACCTGAGCTAATGAGAGCTCACCAACTCCAGCCAGAAGGAACCAGCATAGGTTCAAACTAGTCCCTCTGAGTGTGGATGACAGTTGCATGGCTGGGGCAGACTGCAGGGCCACTGGCAGTGACACCAGAATTTATCCCTACTGCTTGTACTGGCTCTTTGGGAACCTATTCTCTTTGGATGGATACCTTGCTCAGCCTAGATATAGTAGGGAGGGCTTTGAACCTTCTCCAAAGCAAAGTGCCTTACCCTATCTGAAGAGTGGATGGGGAATGGGGTAGGGGGTAGGCAGAGGGAGGAAGGGAAGGAGTGGAAACTGGGGTTGGTATGTAAAATGAAAAAAGATAGTTTGTTTTCTTTTGTTTTTAAAGGTATAGCTTATGGTTCTGCTCGTGTCTTGAGCTAATTTACTAATTTACTTTCTGTTTTCTTGCTTTTGTTGTTTGCTGACTCTAATTAGTAGGTCTGTGGTTACTGGAGCCCAAAAAATCATCCCTACCTTCAGAGCTTCGCAAATTACCCAGGACTAATAAAAAAAAAATAATAAAAAAAAGAGATTCGACTTTCCTTCTGTGTTAATTGGGTACCATAATTGGCACAATTCCATCTTTCTCAGTCTTTCATTTGGAAATGGCCCCAGGGTGATGCTATTTATAGGTGATAGAGCCTTTGCAAAGAAGGCTGAGAGGTGCTGAGATCACTGGGGATATAGACCACTTGGGGAAGGTAGAGGATAAGGTCGAAATCTACAGAATGGGAAAAGATCTTCACCAACCCCACATCAGACAGAGGGTTGATCTCCAAAATATACAAAGAACTCAAGAAATTGGTCAACAAAAGAACAAATCATCCAATAACCAAACAGAGAACTCTCAACAGAGGGATCTAAAATGGCTGAAAGATAGTTAAGGAAATGCTCAACATCCTTAACCATCAGAGAAATGCAAATCAAAACAACTCTGAGATTCCATCTTACACTTGCATGAATGGCCAAGATCAAAAACACTGATGAGAACTTATGCTGGAGAGGTTGTGGGGTAAAGGGAACACTTCTCCATTGCTGGTGGGAGTGCAAATTGATACAGCTGCTTTCAATATCAGTATGGAAATTTCTCAGAAAATTAGGAAAAAACCTACCTCAAGACCAGCAATACCACTTTTGGGTATATTTCCAAAGGATACTCAATCATACCTCAAGGACATGTGCTCAACTATGTTCATAGCGGCATTGTTTGTCATAGCCAAAACCTGGAAACAACCTAAATGCCCCTTGACTGAATAATGGATAAAGAAAATGTGGTACATTTACACAATGGAGTACTATACAGCAGAAAAAATAATGACATCTTGAAATTTACAGGCAAATGAATGGATCTAGAAAAATCATATTGAGTGAAGTAATCCAGACCCAGAAAGACAAATATAATATGTACTCAGTCATAAGTGGCTTTTAGACATAAAGCAAAGAAAAAACAACCTGCAATTCATAATCACAGAGAATATAGACAACAAAGAGGATCCTAAGAGAGGCATACATAGATCTAATCTACATGGGAAGTAGATAAAGACAAGATCTCCTGAGTAAATTAGCAACAGGGGGATCATGAGAGAAGGTAGAAGGGGAGGGGAGAGGAAGGGAGTAGAGCAGAGAAAAAATATAGCTCAATAAAAACATTTTTAAAAAAAAGATCAAAGTCTAAGCTAGGCAATCTGAAGGTAGAGACAGGCAGATCTTGGAGTTTCAGGCTAACCTGGTCTACAGAGTGAGTTCCTAGATAGCTGAGACCACACAGAGAAATCCAGTCTCGAAAACAAAACCAAAAAAGAACAAAGTCTAATGACATATATACTCTAAAATACACAGCAAAGCCCACTGCTTTGTATAATAAATACTAGATGAATTTGAAAGAAAAGGCCCCGTGGGACCTCAGCCTTCTTCTTCCTCTTTTGTTTCTTGGGACATGAGAAGATTTCCTCAGCCCTATACTCCTACTGGAATATACTGTCTTTCCCCAGGCCTAACACAGTGAAGCTAACATAACAAGCTACAACCTCAGAAAACATGAGCCTAAATCAACCTTTTTGCGTTGTAAACCCATTGTCTTGGGTATTTTGTTACAGTAATAGGAAGCCGACTGAGACACGAAGAACATTTACTTTCTCTTTACATACTTTGAGTCGTGAGTAGTACTGAAGCATCCAGTGTCTGCTTTTTCCTCACTTCTGTCCTCAGTCCTCGGGCAAAGGAGGCAACAAAACATAAACTCACCCATGTCATTGTCAGATGTAAAAGGCAGCTGAGGATCCTCAGCCTGACAGGATGAGTGATGCCTTCAGGGATGTGTTCAGTCCAAAACTGTATACAGATCACCCACAACAGAACTCCCAGCGAGAACGTAGCAACAGCAGCTACAAGGAGTGTCAGGGCCAGAACCACCATGCTGCTTCTGCTTCAGAGGAGGCCAAGTGTCGTGTGTGCCTGTCACAGGCCCTGGAAGATGCGGTGCAACCCAGTAGGCCTCTTATATATCACCAGCTTCTCTCCCCTTCTCCCTGCTTCTTGTAAACACCCAGCCCACAGCCCAAACTTGGCGTGGCTGACAGAGGAGGGTGTGGTTCTAGATGAGCGGCCGTGCAGAGGAGAAAGTGGCTCCCATCGGCTCATTCATTTGGAAAGAGATCTTAAGAGCTCCCATTTAAATCCTGGCATTGCTACTAGACATTGCATTGGGTAAGCCACGGAGTTACCGTAGTCATACACAATTCCACAAACGTCATTGCCCACACCTAACTCTAGTCTTGCCACACTTACTCTTCCTTACCTGGATGAGGGCCTTTGCACTTGCTGTTTCTCTGTGCAGCAACTCCTGCCCCCCCCCCTCCACCCCCACAAATGCCATCAGGGCTCTATCCTTCCTATCCCGCCTGTTGCTGCTCAAATGTCACTTTCTGTCTAGCTAGCTATTTAAAGCAGTAATACTAGCTGGGCGGTAGTGGCGCGCGCTTTTAATCCCAGCACTCGGGAGGCAGAGGCAGGTGGATCTCTGTGGAGTTTGAGGCCAGCCTGGTCTACAAGAGCTAGTTCCAGGACAGGAAGCAAAAGCTACAGAGAAACCCTGTCTCGAAGATTAAAAATAAATAAATAAATAAACAAAACAGTAATACTTCACTACCGACAGCCCCGTGGCCCTTTCTGTTTAATTCTCATTTGTGGCTTTTATTATCACTCAGGATGCCAGTCCCTTGCCTGTAGAACACACATTTTGAATGCAGAAATGTTTATGTTGTTGCTGCTTTAAGATTTGTTCATTTTTTACTTTTCTGTTACGGGTATCTTGCCTGTTACGGGTACGTCTGTCTGTGCACCATGCCTGCTGGTGCCCTGGATGCCATAAGAAGGTGTCAGATCCACTGGAATGGAGTTACAGATGGTTGTGAGCTGCCATGTGGGTGCTGGAAATTGAGTCCAGGTCCTCTTCGTGAGCGACCAGTGCTCTGCACCACAGAGCCATCTCTTTAGCCCCCAACTTTGTGATTTTGTGCCTCGAGGCTGGATTAGGGTCTGGTTCTCAGTCAGGCCAATGCAAAGCTACACCGAATGGAAGGATTGATGAACAGGTCTTTCCTCTCCATTGTAAGACAGAGAAGCTTAAGTATGCTTGCTTTCTAGGTCAGGTCAGATGCTAAGGCAGTTTTCATAACCTTTCCTAGCAAGGAGGTTCTATATAATCGTAACAATGGGGGCATGGCCCCTGACTCCTGTCTCCCTGTGATGGTTGGCTTTAATCATCAAATTAACACAATCCTGAATCAGCTGGGAAGAAAGTCTCCATGAGGGATTGTCCACATTAGATTGGCCTGCGGTCATACCTGTGGGGGGGGGGGGGATGAAGGAATTAATGAATTCTTTTTTTTTTTTTTTTTTTTGGGTTTTCGAGACAGGGTTTCCCTGTGTCTTTGGAGCCTGTCCTGGAACTAGCTCTTGTAGACCAGGCTGGCCTCGAACTCCCAGAGATCCGCCTGCCTCTGCCTCCCGAGTGCTGGGATTAAAGGCGTGCGCCACCACCGCCGGGCTATGAATTCCTAAATGAATTACTCGATGTGAGAAAGACCCAGGCCACTGTGGGCAGCACCAATTCCTAAGCCAGGGTCTTTGAACTGTGTAAGAGCAGGAAAACGGAGATGAGCGCACGCAAGCAGGCAGTCGAGTATGCGTGCGCTAAGTTTTCTCTCTGTTCTCGCCTGCGGGTGTGATGTGACTAGCTGTTTGAAGTTTCTGCCTCGATTTCCCCACAATGATGGACTGTAAGCCGAAGTAAACCCTTTTCTTCCCTAAATTGCTTTTCACCAGTGTGTTTTATTATAGCCACAGAAATGAAGCTAGAACATTCTCCAACCCGGGGATGAAGCAGAAGCTTTCAAACAAAGGGATTTTGCCTCTCAAGAGTCAGCGGGACGGGGGCTGGAGAGATGGCTCAGTGGTTAAGAGCACTGGCTGTTCTTCCAGAGGTCCTGAGTTTTAATTCCCAGCAACCACATGGTGGCTCACAACCATCTATGATAAGATCTGGCGCCCCCTTCTGGCCTTTAGGCAGAACAACTGTATACAAAATAAATCTTAAGGGGGGGGGCAGAGTCAGCGGGACAATGCCTGGAGATACTGTGATTGACAGATGAGCTGGGCATTAGCAGCTCAGAGACAGACGCCAGAGATGTGCTAAGCATCTCTACACTGAAGTTGGCCCCTGCCACACAGAAGTGTCTGGTTTAGCATATCAACACACCTGTGTCGGGGTGCTCGGATCGGAATTCTAACAAGGGGCAAGTTACTGACAGTTTCTCAACCTTATGCAAAGCATTAGTATGAGTGTGCCATGCCACAGACTCAACAGGTGGCAGAGACAAAAAACAATGACCAACACATTTCCTCCATGTTCTCCATTCATATCCCTCGTGCACCCACAAGAATGCAGTGCTCTGGCCCCCGTGAAAGGGGGTGGAGCTAGGAATGCAACCTGACCAGTGGGGTGTGAGTGGGGATGCTGGAGCCCCTGCCTAGGCCTGGAGCGCCTACATGGTCCTCCAATGCCTGGCTGTAGAGCATCTACAGAGTGTTGGGATCTTTCTGGAAAGGGAGGGCTCCTGGTAGTCTTATCAGGTCACAGCCCTGTGGTGAGCTCGGAGGGGAGTGGTATGGGGCAGTGTGGGAAAAAAACTGAGAGGGCGCATTTTTGCAAGATATTGTGGGAACATTACATAAAGCTGCAGAGGCAAGGTTGCTTGTTCTGGCTGCCACCTTTCACCGCGGCTGTTTCAGCAACAGTTGGCATCAGCCGTACTAGATTCTAGATTCGGTTTAACTATATGCCACTCTTGCAGAATTCTTTCTGATTTTATCCCTTGTGTTCATTTTGCTCTGGATTCTACCCAAAGTGGTTGGCTCTGATAGTTAACCTGTAAGTTCCCCCACCCTCCCATCCACACCTCCAGCCTTAGTGTGAGAAGAGCTGCTGTGGGGAAAGGACCACAGAGAAGAAGGTCATTGCTCGTGGTCTTCCCAGCTTCTGTGTGGAAAACAGCCCTGGGAAGATGGCAATCTTCTCTCTTTCTCTCTCTGCCTGCCTGCCTGACTCCCTGTCGTCTCTGTCTCTCTCCCTCAGTTTATTCATCTGTAAACTAAAGTCTGAGGTCTGTTCTCCCTCTCTGTGTCAAGCCCTGGGCCAAATCCTTTGCATATGTTAAGGTGTGATGGTACATTCCCACATGTTCAGGTTTAACTTGTTGGTCCATAAATCAGGGCCCAGTCACCCTTGACACGGTTTCAGGGCTCTGCTGCTTCTAATTCACCGGCATTAAAGCCAAATACTGGTCTTTTGTGAACTCACCTGTGTTGGCTAGTTGTTTGTCAACTCGACACAAACTTGAATCATGTGGGAAGAGAGACTTTCAATAGAGAAAATGCCACCGTAAGATTGGCCTGTAGGCAAGTCCGTAGTGCTTTTTCTAGATTGAGGATTGATGTTGGAGGGCCCAGTCCCCTGTGGACCATGCCACCCCTGGGCAGGTGGCACAGAGCTGTACAAGAAAACAAATGGAACAAATTAGGAGGATCAGATCAATAAACATTTATCCTCCATGGCGCTGCTTTAGTTCTTGGATCCAGGTTCCTGCCTTGAGTTTCTGGACCACCTTCCCCCAATGATGGGCTGTGGCCTGAGAGTGGGAAGCTAAAATAAGCCCTTTCCTCCTCAAGTTGTTTTTGGGCATGGTGTTTCACGACAGCAACAGAAACGCTGACTAAGACATCCCCTCCTTGGAACAGCTAGGCATAACATCCCTGGCTCACTCTACTGACCTCCACACCCAACATGGATGTCGAAGAAAAGTTGTGGTGGCCAATTTGATGTAGGGTGGCACTAGATTCATACCTACATATATAACCCATGACTTAGAGCTCCTTTCTGTAAGGCTGAAGAGACAGTTCAATCCATAAAATGTTTTCATGCAAGTACAGGGACCTGAGTTTGGATTCCTAACATCTATGTGAAAAGCCACTTGTAGCAGTCCACGCCTGCGAACCTCAGCATTGGAATGGGCAGGAAGACAGGATTGGAATGGACAGGAGGACAGCATTGGAATGGACAGGAGGACTCTTGAAGCTTGCTGGCTTGCTAGTCTAGCTGAAGAGGGAAAAGACCAGGTTCAGTGAAAGACCCATCTCAAAAAATGAGATGGAAATCTGTCAAGACAGATCAGTAGATAAGAGTTTGTCACCATGCCTGATAACCTGAGTCTGATACCTGAGACCCACTTTGTGGAAGGAGAGAACCGACTTCCACAAATTGTCCTCTGATTTCCACAGGTATGCTCTCTCTCTCTCTCTCTCTCTCTCTCTCTCTCTCTCTCTCTCTCTCTCCCTCACACACACACACACACACACACACACACACACACACACACGTAGCTACTCACTGAATAACTCGTGTATGAATAATGTTCTGGACTTGAATAAAGGTTTTCATTTAAATTTTGCTTATTATAGTGTGTGTGTATCCATGTGTGTGTGTGTGTGTGTGTGTGTGAGAGAGAGAGAGAGAGAGAGAGAGAGAGAGAGAGAGAGAGAGAGAGAGAAAGGAGTCAGGGATGTAGAATCAGAGGACAATTTTTTTGAGTCAGTTATCTTTTTCTACCATGTGGTTTGTGACCAATTCAGGCTGTTAGCCTTGTGCAGCAAGCCTGGCCTTCTCTCTGGCTCCCAGTAAGGGCTCTGACCCACAGGCACTCTTCTGATGTGGGACACAGAAGAAAGTAACTGACAAACTGCCAATATAGGTGTAACTGTCTTTGAAATTTCCTGCTTCATGGAAATGTCTGCTAGATACTATGGGCTTATAGGCTGAAGATGGATGCTCCAACGGTACAAAGAACTTTGGGTGACTGTCCAGGCAGCAAGATGTCCCTATCATTTCTAGAGTTTTGGAAGTTGCTTACAATGTACTCCTGTTTACTTAGGTAATATTATATCCTTTGGAGGCTTTGATGGGGTTGGAGAATTTAAATTTTTCCTTAGTTATAATAAAAGATAAAGTAGAGATAAATATTGTAACTGTAATTCTTGCTTGATACCTGTTTGTTATATGTAGTTTTACTATGTTAAAGTTAAAGCTTTACTTTTTATTTAAACAGAAAAGGGGAAATGATGTGGGAGGTCTTTTTGTCTATACATTGCTTTTATTGGGTAATGATAAAGAAATTGCCTTGGCCTGTTGATAGGGCAGAACTTAGGTAGGTAGGAAAACTAAACCAAATGCTGGAAGAAAGAAGGGCAGAGTCAGAGAGAAGCCATGGAGACAGACAGATGGAATATTACCTGGTAAGCCACAGCCAAGTGGCGATACACAGATTAATAGAGATGGGTTAATTGAGATATAAAATTTAGCCAATAAGAAGTTAGAACTAATGGGCTAAACAGTGATTTGAATAATATAGTTGCTGTGTGTTTATTTTGGGGCTGAGTGGCTGGGAACCAACAAGGGCCCTCAAACAACACTCTTCTCCCAGTGAATTCAGCTGTTGGCTGCCTTCCTCTGATGGTTCTGCTAGGCATGCCACCCTCCTCTTTGGAACCTGTGGGCAGTACTGTAATTCTGCTACTGCATGTGTTCTGTTGAGTCACCCTCACGTGTCTCTTGTGAACAGCATCCTGAACCTGGCCTTCTGCCTAATCAGGTCTCTCCCAGCAAGTATCTTGATGAAGATGAGCCAGACACAAACAAGACAAGAATCACAAAGGCTATCTGACCAAAGTTTCCCCGCTACAGCTCAGACCCTCAGGCAGGAGTCTTCACAAGATGAAGGCGGGTGCCATGGAAAACATTGTATCTGTGATAACAAGGTCTCTTGAGGATAGGGCTTAGAGGCCAAGCCTTGTTCTAGACTCTTCAAGACTAGTTAGAAGAGAAACGACAACACATGTTCAGTTCCTCTGCTCTGTCTAGCATTTCAAGAGATTCGAGTCGTGTGCCCACTTTATGGATAAGAAAACTGAGCCTTGATAAAGCTAAACAGCTTTCAGAAAGTTAGAGAAACTCCTAAGTACTGGTCACAGGGGACTTCACAGGCAAGGGAGGTCCTCCTGTACCCCCTTTTATGCAATGACAAGATTTCAGTTAACAAAGACAACCCCTAGTGACCATATAGGTTTTAGCTGTCTGGTTTAAGGAGAAGCATGAGCCATCAGGACACACTCTAAGCAGGAACGGCCCATGGCTTGCTCAACAGGCAGATGTTTGCAAATCTATGTTAGGCCAAGGCTTGTTTCACAACAGAAAATCTTATTTTCTTATCTATGAAGACATACTGATATAAAAATTGTTCCAAGGGGCTGGCGAAATGGCTCAGAAAATAAAGGCGCTGGCTGTGCAATTCTGACATCCTGATTCATCTCTGGAACCCGTGTTGGAAGAAAAGATCACACACCAGTCATGGTGTTCACACACTCACATTCACACACAGAGAATACTAATAATAAAAGTTCTGTGTGAGAGGTACTGGGGTGTGTGACACTGAGGACCAGCTCTGAGGCTTTCTATGCAAGTACTCTACCACTGACCCACACCCACAGTCCCCAGAGTATTCTTTCTTATTTATTTATTTATTTATTTTTGTTGTTGTTGCTGTTTTGTTTTGGTTTTTTGGTTTTTTGAATCAGGGTTTCTCTGTAGCTTTGGGTGGCCTGTCCTGGAACTAGTTCTTGTAGATCAGGCTGGCCTTGAACTCACAGAGATCCGCCTACCTCTGCCTCCCGAGTGCTGGGATTAAAGGCACGTGCCACTACCACCTGGCTGCTGTTGTTGGTGGTGGGTTTTGTTTTTTGTTTGTTTGTTTGTTTTGTTTCGTTTTTTGATATGGGTTCTTTCTCTGTAGCCTCGGCTATTCTGGAACCAGGCTGGCCTCAAGCTCATAGAGATCCACCTGCCTCTGCTTCCAGAGTGATTGGATTAAAAGACAAAACAAAATCAATACCTCAAAAACAAACAAAAGTCAATATTGGAAAAATAAACAATAATAAAACAGTGGAAGCAGGACGTGGTGCTCAAGTCTATAGTCCCAGCACAGGAGAAGTTGAGGCAAGAGGTCCACAAATTCAAGGCCATTCTGGGGCAAGATCAAATCTCAAGAAACAGAAAGGTTTAACAAAAGGAAGAAAAAAAGCCAGTGCTAAGACTCGCATTGGTGATGTTGTTGTTGTTCTTAGAGTCAAGACATCACCTTGTCTCTTTTGAGAATGGACTCACAATGGTAGCTCAGGCTGGCCTGTGGGGCATTATGTGTTCCAGGCTGGCTTTAAACTTGGGACAATCCTTCTCCTTCAGCCAATAAGTGCTGGGATTACAGATATGTGGCACAATTCTTCACTCACTTTTGAATCTAAACCAGATTCACAACTTCACATTTTTTCTTAAATAAAATCCTCAAAATTGTATGAGCTCAAACCAAACAAAATCTAGAAGTGTGTGTGTGTGTGTGTGTGTATGTGTGTGTGTACACAGATGCATATGTATTTACACGGGATATTGTAACCTACTCTTGTCTTTTCCATACCAATGGATTTATTTGTGCAATTTTCAGTGTCTACAAGATAAATAGAATAGTCATTACGTCATTTGTACTTGCCATAATTGACTTAATCAATTGCCGTTAGACGTCTAGATTGTCTCTGATTTTCTTCTTCCGTCTTTTGTAATAGTTACTGCAGTCGGAGAAAAAGAAAACCCAAGTGAGGATTGCTAAACTTAAAAAAGAGAGAATACTTCCATATTTTTGACACATAGAGATGTTATCTCTTAAAACAGCTGTGTCAGCTTCTACCTCAATCCAGACTAGATCAGACATGATCATTCCTGTACTCGCAACACACCAGTTGCTGGGATTGCATGCATGTTCAGTTTAGTCGGCTTGACTTAAAATTTTTTCCTATTTATTTATTTATCAAAAGCCAGCAGAATCCACCTCTGGTGACTTCCTCCCAGGGTTCCATTAGTTGCATCAGCGTAGCAAAGGGCTCTTGGGTAAGGACTCACACACGTGCGGTTCCATTTGGGGCTCTGCTTTCATTCTCATTTTCTTGCCCTAAATGTCTATAATTTCTTAGCGCTAATTCTTTGTCTCAATTCTAATTCCAGTTCCAGTTCTCTGTTACCAGTCTCTGTTCCAGCTCATTCTTGTTCTAGTTCCTCTTCAGTCTTCCTTCCTTTTCCTGCAGTCTCTAGCCTTCTCCGTTCTTTACTCTTCCAGCCTTGTTTCCTCTGCTGTTACAGATTCCCAAGCACAGCTGCAGCTGGGAGGCCGGCTCTGCCACCTTTTAAAGGGGCCGCTAGAGGTTACAAAGGGAAGAGACTAAACCAATGAGAGATCTAAGGAAGAGGCAACAAATACATGTACTAGTTCACATTTCTTAAGTGTGATTAATAGTATCTGGACATGGTTAGGCAGTTAGGTGTTACTGATCTTTTGTAGGTCTAAGATAGAACAAGGACAGACACCTGCAATACCACCCCAATTCATCATAAATCTTTGAAGGATTTAGATCTAGCAAGGCTAGACACCTGCAATTCTGCTCTATGAATGGTCCCCCTGTGATCACCCCACAAGGACTTCCATCTGGCCAAATCATACCGTCAGGAGTTAATTACAGAGAACAGGCTTTTAAGTTTTTTCTGGTTTTTGTTGTAGTATAGGGCAAAAGGTTAGACTGTCTTATTTTATTAGCCAGAATACACAGTTTGGGGGGGAAAGTCACCCTACTAACAACACAGGAAAATTATGCCCAACATGAGGAACACACCACAGGGGAACATGCTATCACACAAGAGGATTTGCAAATAGAGACAGCCAGCTATTCAAAAGGCAGGATTTTTCACAAGCCTAAGTAGATTTAACCTGCATCAGATATGTAAATCTCTGGTGGGGTGGCCTTCTAAATGTCCTCGGATCTACTGCATAACCTTGTGGGTCCCATGGTTTATTTATTATGGGTTTTCTTTTATTTATTTATTTATTTATTTATTTATTTAATTTATTTATTTCTTTATTAATTAATTAAAGATTTCTGTCTCTTCCCCACCGCCACCTCCCCTTTCCCTCCCCCTCCCCCAATCAAGTCAGCCCAAAGAGCAATCAGGGTTCCCTGCCCTGTGGGAAGTCCAAGGACCACCCACCTCCATCCAGGTCTAGTAAGGTGAGCATCCAAACTGCCGAGGCTCCCACAAAACCAATACGTTCAGTAGGATCAAAAACCCATTGCCATTGTTCTTGGGGTCTCAGTAGACCTCATTGTCCGCTATGTTCAGTGAGACCGGTTTTAACCCAGGCTTTTTCAGACCCAGGCCAGCTGGCCTTGGTGAGTTCCCGATAGAACATCCCCATTGTCTCAGTGTGTGGGTGCACCCCTTGCGGTGCTGAGTTCCTTGCTCGTGCTCTCTCTCCTTCTGCTCCTCATTTGGACCTTGAGATTTCAGTCCGGTGCTCCAATGTGGGTCTCTGTCTCTGTCTCCTTTCATCGCCTGATGAAGGTTAATATTCAGGAGGATGCCTATATGTTTTTCTTTGGGTTCTTCTTCTTATTTAGCTTCTCTAAGAACCCGAATTATAGGCTCAATGTCCTTTATTTATGGCTAGAAACCATATGGGTTTTCAAGAAAGTGTTTCTCAGTGTAGTCTTGGCTGTTCTGGAACTCATTCAATAGACCAGGCTGGCCTCGAACTTGGGATCCTCCTGCCTCTGCCTCCCGAGTGCTGGGATTAAAGGCGTGCACCACCACCACCCAGCGCTCTTTATTTTTCATGTTATGAGTATGGGCGTCCTGCCTATTTGTGTGTCTGTGCACCGTGTACATACAGTGTTCACAGAAGCCAGAAAGAGAGTGCGGAACTCAGGAATTGGAGTTAGAGGTAGTTGTGAGGCACCAGGTGAGTGGTGATGGGGATTGAACCTGGGTCCTCTGCAAGAACAATTGCTCTTAATTCCTGAGGAGGACACGGGAAGCTGTGGATAAGGACACGTCCTGCCTTCGGGACTGCTGGTGCTTCTCCTCAGCTGCTGCCAGGGGGAAATGGCTTCCACTTCTGTAGTTTATAGGAAAGTTTCCAACAGGGCGAAAATCACACCAAGAGAAATGTTGACGTCATTGTTGTCAGGATGGAAATGGAGTCCTTTGCATCAGTCAACACTAACAAAGTAAATAAAAGCCGGAGACAATAGAAGAAGGCTTTGCATACACTATTGCAGATTACC
Source organism: Alexandromys fortis (assembly GCF_014885135.2). NCBI lineage: Eukaryota > Metazoa > Chordata > Mammalia > Rodentia > Cricetidae > Alexandromys > Alexandromys fortis. The sequence continues at coordinate 7,814,464 of NW_026067961.1, read as the reverse complement.
TGTTGGGCTGGCTTTGGGGACGGACGCTATTCCTCATACTGGGTTGCCTTGTCCAGCCTTAATACAAAGCAAAGTGCTTAGTCTTACTACAACTTGATATGCCATGTTTTGTCAATATCTATGGGAGGATTGCCCTTTGCTGAAGAAATTGGAAGAGGAGTGGATGGGGGGGTGGAGGCAGAGAAGAGGTTGGGGGAAGGGCTGGGAGGAGAGAAGGGAGGGGAAACTGTGGTCTTGTTGTAAACTAACTAGCTCTCCCAGAATCTCAACCTTGCCCAAAGGCCACAAAATTTCACACACACACACACACACACACACACACACACACACACACACCTGCAAGGATAACTGCCCAGTAACTATAACTATCTTTAAACCTTGGCTGACATCATCCTTAATGTTGTCAAATTGTTCTTTCAAATTGTCTTTTGTAATCCTGCAGATTTGAGCTTTGAAAAATGCTTCCTTGACTCTTCAAATAATTTCTAGTGCTTTATTTCCCCCTTTCTTAAATAAATAAATTCTCTCTCTCTCTCTCTCTCTCTCTCTCTCTCTCTCTCTCTCTCCAACAAACAAAAAGAAAAGTCTGGAAACATTGCTCTACTCCCCTCCTCTACCCTCCCATGCTTCTTCTCCCTGTGCTCAAAAAAGTCAAGCCTTGAGTGCCAGGCTCTGACATACAGACCACACACTAATTCTATCATGACATTTGGCATCCTTGAGGCTCAAGCATGGCCCGAGGCCAAGAGTTCCTGCCTCACAGATTGTGGTGCATCTCAGTGTGCTTACGTTTCATGACATCTCCCCGAATTCCTAATCATATTTTCCCTTGTGCATTGTGTTGCTGTGTTCATCAAGCATTTACAAGCTGGTCACTACAGGCATGGTTAGTAGTTTTTGCTCAGACTGTCATAAAATACTGGCTGAGAGGATTAAATAGCAGAACCTCCATCTCTGCCACTTCAGGGAGGCTGGAAGAAAATCAGTGTGGCAGCAAGATGGGCTCCTTCTGGGGGCTACAAGGGATGGATCCACTGCGGGCCTCTTGGCGTAGAGATGGCCGTTCTCACCCTGTGTCGCCCACCTCTTCATTTCTCTGTTTGGCTTTGTGTCCCAAATCCAGTTGACAGCCTTGCTGAGACCCTCATCTTCAAATAATGCCTCCTTTTGGGTACTTAGGATTAGGACTTTAGATACAGATTAGGGATCAGGGGACAAGATTCAGCCCACAGCAATACCCTTCACCACTGCTACTAAATAGTTCTTTTCTTATGATATAATACTTCTTGCTTTGCACTCAATGGGTGCAAAGTCAGAAGTTAGGAAGCATCTAAGGTGAAGACTCCCTCAGTAAAAGGCTCTCTCAAAGGGGGGATTCCGGGCTCTCCCCATCTCTACTGTCCTGCTCTGAAAGGGAGAAGTGACTTCTGGTGAGATCACCAGTGAAAGATACAAGCATGTGCAGGTGTCTGGGTGAACTGCCTGCCTGCTCCTCAGGGCCACAGGTGGAAGTGGGCAATGTCCAGAGCCACCTGGCACCAGTTCCTGGTGTCGTTCAACAAGCCTATGCACACACCTGAGCTATGCATTCTTCCCGCAGGCTGAATCAGAAAGAGGCTGATGTTACAGTCATGCGATCAGAGCCTGAGTGGGAAACAGATGGACAGATGGACACTCGGCTCGGAGGCTCTGAGAAGATCGTCATAAGGAGCTATGCGGATACACCAGGGACAGGTCAGCTGGGGACTGGAGGGTTCCACCCCAGCCCTGGAAGAGGATCCCAGAAATGTGAAGAGTGCTTCTAGCGGGATCTGAGTATGATACGGTAACCTCTAGCCCAAGATGCCATTGGGCCATGCACAAGGCAATCCCACTGGAATAATAACCGAGTCAAATTCTTGTCACAGCAACCCAGGCAGGTGCCTAACAAGTCAAGCGCTAGCCAGCTTGTTGGTACTGGAGGTGGTGAATGAATCCTGCTTCATGTGGGACTTAAATACAAAGGGGACTTTGCACAAACAAGTAAACTTTCTGAGATGGTGCCGCATTAAGTTTCCTGGGGAGGCCTGAAAAACATCTGTTCGCCCCGGAAAGGGTACCCGCTGTCAGAGAGGATGGGTGGGGGGCCTGATCCTGGTGAGGAGCCCTTTCAGACGGCAAAGCCTGGAACGGAGAAGGGCCACGGGCAGAACAAGCGACCACTACGGCCTCACGTACTGACTAGGCCCTTTGCTCCTCCTGGCACTCCTTGTGGAGGAGTGCTCTTGGGACCTCTTGAACACTTGCCTTGGCCAGAAATACAAGAAAACACAGTGTCTCTTAGTCTAGTTTGACATCAGCTGAACTTGGATCCATTTCTTCCTGGCACATGTCTCCCTCCCTACTTTTCCTCAAAGGACTTAAAAGAAAGCCAAAGCCTGTCCTCCCGAAGCGCTCTGCTTCAGATCCCGGCAGCACTGCTCCTGTCGGCCTGTCGGCATCAGTTAAAGCTCTTGTCTGGACAAACGAAAAATGCAACTTCATGCTTCTTTCTCCAACCCCCTTTTTCTCCTTGACCCTCAAACCCTGACACCAATGATAGACAAAATAACAATTCCACTAAGGTCAAATTGGCAGACAGATGCATTTATTTGGTTTATTTACCTGGCATAGGGGAGAGAGGTTGGTACAGAAGTGTGGGTGACTCCCCAAATAGCTAATATCACCACCACATCCTACCCCATCACAAGGGTGACCTTGTAGAGGCTGTCATGGAAAACTATCTTACTCAACATGTTTCTTATATACTCTAATATCTCCCAAGATCACTTATGGCTAGAGAATGGAATGAGGGAGCAGTGCCTACCATGCTAGTGGAGTCTCCTGTGAACCCCACTTTCCTCTGACTAGTGTGCCTCAGTAGTCTCACAATCTTTACTGTAGGCCTCCGTGCCTTTGATAACTACTATCCAGTAATCTCTAGTCCACGATGGCAGTGAGCCCTACGTTAGACGAGTACAGCATCCCGGATTCTCCAAGCGACTGATAGGAGGGCAATGGGAGGGCCAGGGATAATGGCCAAAGGGTATGACAGAGTGATTCAGGGACGAGATCGTGAGGCGAGGAAGAGAGATGGCCTCTTGAAGCTAGGAAAGAGAAGGATCTGCCTATGAGCGCCCTGGAGTACTCTCCCTTCCACACCGAGGGCTTGGACGCCTACCTCCAGAATGGACGAAGGATTAAGAAGCTAAGTCTGTGGTAACCTATGGCAGCAGCAGCAGAGAACGGGTACAGCTCGGTCTCACTCTTCCTCCACATTAACTAGATACACCACAGAGCTTAAAGAGCTGCTGATCAAGCCATCTCAGGGCTGGCTTGTGTCCCTCCGTCCCCAGGTGCGCCCTCTGCCTTCCTCTACTTTCTCCGCCACTCTGGAAGCCGCTTGGATCCATTTGTAAGTCTCTTTATCCTCTGTCGCCCGGAAAGGTCTGGGCAGCGGGGAGCGCCGCAGCAGCAGAGCATCGGGGGAGAGAAATGAGGGTGGGAACAAGAACCCAGAAGCTCATCTGGAAATGGCTCAGTCTGACACTCCACACTGTCTCAGCAGAGTTTCCCAGTCATTTGTACTGGACATCGGAAGCGTCGGAATCGATAATGTGGCTCTTGCTTGCTACCTCATTTGTTTCGACTGGATATTGTAAGCACCTTATTTGGTGATGTTTTGTGATCTGACAGCTCTTTCTATCTACTTGCTATCTATTCTTTCTTCTTTTTCTTTTGGATTTTCGAGACAGGGTTTCTCTGTAGCTTTGGTTCCTGTCCTGGAACTAGCTCTTGTAGACCAGGCTGGACTTGAACTCACAGAGACCCTGCCTCTGCCTCCTGAGTGCTGGGATTAAAGGAGTGCACCACCACTGCCTACACCACCACCCAGCTTTGTTCTTTTGCTTGCTACATGCTTAATAAATGCACTCACTTGAAACCTAGTGTAGCTATTTTGTTTGTTTGTTTGTTTGTTTTGGTTTTGGTTCTTTTTGAGACAAGGTTTCTCTCTCTGTGTAGCCTGACTGTCCTGGAACTCACTGGGTACACTACACTGGTCTCACCCTCCCGGGTGCTGGGATTAAAGGTATGCCCTCCCACTGCCCGGCACAGTGTTGTTGTCTTACATAGATGGTTCTCTGTGCAGAAAAAGACACATTGTACTTCTCACTAGCCTTTTCTGCATCTGTGGAAAATTATATAATAATCCCTGGGATGAAGTCAACTTAGTTGTGGTGTACAGCTTTCTTAATGGGTTCTTAAATATGGCTTGCAAGAAATTTACTGTTTTTTTTTTTACGCTATGGTCATCAAGGAGATTGGTTTCATTGTTGTTACTAGTGGTATTTTTTTCATCTGGTTTTAGTATGGCATACTGCTGGTTTTGTAAAAGGGCTGGGTGATATTCCTCTTTCTGTTTTGTGGAACGATTTTGGGGATTTTTGACATTAACTCTTCTTTAAAGTTATGGCATGATTTGGCAGTAACTCTGTCTTGTCCTGAGCCTTCTTAAAAGATGCATTTTATTATTTCTTAAAGATTCATTTTATATTATATGTATGGAATTTTGCCTGCATGTATGTGTGTGCACCACATGCATACAGTGCCAAAAAGTCAGAAGAGGACATTCAACCCTCTGGGACTGGAGTTGCAGAGTTGTGGGCCACCATATGGGTGCTGGGAGTTTGATCCCTATCCCCTGGAGAGTAACCGCTCTTAACCACTGAGTCATCTCTCCAGACACTTGTTGGGCTTTTATACACTGACTCTCAGATTGTTCATGTCTTAGCAGTGAAGTCTTTTGGATCTAGTTTTTAAATCTAGTCAACCCATTTGCATAAAAAGAAAACTTTTCTTCTATATACACATTTGTGTGTATATGTTTATGTATGTGTGTTTATGTGTGTGTGTATATGTGTGTATATGTATGTATATATGTGTATGTGTGTATGTGTGTGCATATGTGTGTATGTGTGTATGCATGTATGTGTTTGTGTGTATGTGTGTATATGTGTTTGTGTGTAAGAAAAAACACTGCTGAATGTGTAATTAAGAGGGAAGAAGAAGGAAATCACCAGGAGGATGACAAATGAAGCATAAGCAGAGCCTTTCTGGTTCTTCAAAGACCGTAGGCTGCCGGTGTTTGGTGTGGGGGATGGCTGGACGTGTGCCACGGGGGACGGCTAGATGTGTGCCACAGCCTTTGCTGTGGTTTACGATGGTGTTTAGCCTCTATTGGACAAGCATCCAATGCTCACCAAGGCTATCTTCACTTGGTAGTTTTCCTTCTTTGCATACCAGAGGCCTCTACCAGCCACACTCAGTTTTGTAGTCTGTAGTCTGGGCAGGCTCTCTCACTCCCCTAAAACTCCCCTGCTCCTACCTACTAGATAGCTATCGGGGGTGCCTCCCAAGTGCATTGCCAGTTTGAAAAGGAACCACAGTACTGAGCTCTGAACGTGGTGGCGGCAGGGGGTGGGGGGGTGGAGGGGGTGGGTGGGTGGCATTATATTTTCAAGATTATTAATCACCATGATGGGGGAATGTAGTGGGTTCAGGGCTACCACACACCAGATTAGTCCCAGTTGGTGATGTTTGCTCCTTGTACAGAGAGGCAAAACCATCTTCCCTCTAAATGCCACTGCTGTAACTGTGTCCCCTGGCCACCTGCTGTCCCTCCCAGTTTTCTCAACCTGCCTCCAGTAGTTGTCTCCTATGGCTGTTAGATTGCATTCAGATTCCCTGCCCACTAATTGTTTCCCATTCCTGGGCCCCCAGGGTATTTCAGTATCAAACCGGTCGTTTCTCAAGAGTGCACCTGGCCCATGTGCACTGAGTCACAGAGTGATGAAACCACTCCGCCCTGCCAGTTCCGGTGCGAGGGCACCACTGTCTCATCACAACCCTCAGTTGGTCTGGAGGCTGGTGAGGGCTGTTGGCCGTGCTGAGGAAGGACCACCAGTGTCTTTCTGTCAGGGCTGCCTGGCATCTACTGAAGATGCTTCCTCTTCCACTTCCCCTCTACCTGCTGGGGAGCAGTGTGTGCGCCTCGAACTGTGCTGGACTTGGCTTTTTTTTTTTTTCTGAGTATCACCTGGTTTTTCTCTCCACATTCTTCGGGTTCCTCTTGTGAATTTCTAAGGATCTTCCTCGCTTTCTTTCTTCGGGATAAAGTCTATGTTTTTCTTATCCTGTTGCTCTGTCACCTGGTCACACAGAGGCTGCCTCTAGTCTGCTGCTCATGGAAGCAAAAAAAAAAAAAAAAAAAAAATCACATTTACAAAGCAATCTGGCTACCTCCAGCTAGCAAGCTTGCAAGAGGTCTGAAGCACTGGGGTTGGAATCCCATCCAATTCAAATTCAGTTTGATTTAAATCCAATTCTGTTCAAGTCTCACTTTGGAGCCAAGCTCGTCATCTTGCAGCAAATGATCACAGTTGCCCACGGTAAATCTTTGTCAGCCACAGAACACCTGTTCTTTCATGCCTCCAGCCCAATCATGTTTTAATGATTTTATTGTTGCACAGCTCTTAGAAGGATCTGGAAGTACATTCTTGTGAGACAGATTGAACAAGAATGTTTGTTCTCACTGGAGGCGCATGTCTTTCATCCCAGCACTCAGTAGGCAGAGTTCTCTGTCAGTTCCAGACCAGCCTGGTCTACAGAGCAAGTTCCAGGACAGCCAGGGCTACCCAGAGACACTCTGTCTCAAAAAACAAGCAACAAGTAAACAAACAAAAAATTTTTTTTGCTCTATGGGAAGATGAGAAAACAGAAAGCTGAAATAACGGGTATTTGTCTTATTGCTTAAGACTATTTCATCCTGGTTTCAGGAGAGACGACTCAGCAGTTGAGAGCCACTGACTGCACAGGCAGACGACTCAGGCTCCATTCCCAGACCACACACTGTGGCTCACAGCTGTCTGCAACTCCAGCTACAGGGCATCGCATACCCTCTCCCAGCCTCTGCAGACACTGGCCATGGACACAGTACATAGACATATGCAGAGGCAAAAACACCCATACACAAAAATACAAGTTTTAAAGAGTATTTGATTCTGGTCTTGAAGAGAAGAAAGAGGATGGGTGAAATAGAAGGGAAAAGTACAGACATAAGAATAAGCACTCAGGAGGCCGAGAAAGGTGAATCTGTGAGTTTGAGGCCGGCCTGGTCTACAGAATAAGTTCCAGGATAGCTAGGCCTGTTAGACAATAAAAGCTCATCTAAAAAAAAAAAAAAAAAAAGAAAGAAAGAAAAGGAAGAAAAAAGGAAGGAAGGAAGGAAGGAAGGAAGGAAGGAAGGAAGGAAGGAAAAGAGAAAAAACAGAATGAGCTGGTAGCTTGAAAAACAAAATGTCTAGGGAGGGATACATTTAGGTAATAAATTAAAAATGTACCTTGATGATACAAAAAGTCATGTGACATTTTCAAGATGGACAGTAAGTGAGGTAGCAGTCACCGACTATTTAAAGATGTTATTGTGCTACATAAGCATATGTGGGTGTAACGATAATTATAAATATATATATATATAATATGAATTTGAAAGAGAACAAGAAGAAGTATTCGGGAGGTTTGGAAGGAGGAAAGAGAGGGGTTAATGTAATTGTGTTGTAATTGCGAAGAGAAAAAATACAATAATTTAAAAGAGATGTTAGCGTGGAGATAAATACAAAAACAAATAAGATGTATGAAAAAACATGTAAAATAAGATACTGAGTGATTACATCCTGAGTCACGAGCATGACACAGCTGATTGCTGGCCCATTAGGTAACATCCGGTAGGGATCATTATGTCCCTGTCCATCATTTCCAAGTGATGGACACTCCCAGCCATTCACCAGGTTGCCTCTCTGTGTCTCCGTCTGTCAGACCGCCTCATTCAGCCTCACCACTGGTCATCTTATACGCCCCAGCTAAAGAAAGGTCTGGGAGGGGGGTGGCGCACGCCTTTAATCCCAGCACTCGGGAGGCAGAGGCAGGCGGATCTCTGTGAGTTTGAGGCCAGCCTGGTCTACAAGAGAGAGTTCCAGGACAGGCTTCAAAGCTACACAGAGAAACCCTGTCTCAACCTCCCCCCCCAAAAAAATAAAGAAAAAAAGAACAAGAAAGAAAGGCAGAGGTCGAGGGCATATGAACATTTGTGACTATGACAGTGTGGATGTGTCAGCACCCCACGCTACAGAAGATAACTTTCTTATCTCCTGCCCCCTGCTTATCTCTGCACACGGATACCGTGACTGGACTGTGCCGTCTGAAGCTGCTCTGTGATTGTCTTCTCCAGTGACAAGCAGAATTTCATGCCCGACAGTAGTTGGGACTACTGTTGCACTAGGATAGTTTCCTGCAGGGACAAGAGAGATGGCTCAGGAGTTTAGGGCGCACACTGATATTGCAGAGGACCTGAGTTTGGTTGCCAGCACCCATATTGGTAGGCTTTCAGCTGCCTATAATTCCTCAGACGCTTCTGGCTTCTTTGGGCACCTGTACTTACGTGCATATAACCTTCCCTCCACATCCGCACACTAACTTCTTAAAAGTAATAAACATTTTTAAAAGAAGCATAAAATTTCATATCACAGCTGGTTTTTAAACAAAATGTAGACTAGAAACTTGGTGTGAGAAGTCCTTCTGTATATGTGCTGCTTTTATTGGCTAATGAATAAAGAAGCTGCTTTGATCGTCAATGGGGCAGAATAGAGCTAGGCAGGAAAACTGAGCAATGCTGAAAGAGTAGGCAGGGTCAGGGAGAAGCCATGTAGCTGCTAGCAGAACCTTGCCAGTGGGCCACGAGCCTCATGGTAAATATAAAATAGTAGAAATGGGTTCATTTAAAATGTAAGAACTAGCTAGAAATACGCTTAAGCTATTGGCCAAACAGTATTGCAAATAATATAGGTTCTGAGTGATTATTTCAGGTCTGGGCAGCCGGGAACAAATGAGCAGCCTCTTCCAAAAGAAATTTACCTTCAACACTTTGCACCAGCCCCTTGTGACCCTTGTGACCCTTGTATTGCAAATAATATAGGTTCTGAGTGATTATTTCAGGTCTGGGCAGCCGGGAACAAATGAGCAGCCTCTTCCAAAAGAAATTTACCTTCAACACTTTGCACCAGCCCCTTGTGACCCTTGTAGACGACACTGGCATTCTTTCCATCAAATTCTGCCCCTTCCTTGGGTGATTAAAAACTTTCTTTTTTGATGTGCTATCTTATTTTCCAAATGTGTGCTTTATCCACTTTTGCCCTTTTGATGTTGTTACTTTTCATTTGAGGTTGCAAGGTCAACCTTCCAAGCGTCCCTTAAAAACTAAAGGTGATATTTTGGGGTACATTGTCCCCAGTTACTGGCAATTCCTCAGACCTGCTTATTCTCACTCATGAAGAGAGAAAAGAGACTGATAACACGATTCTTCTTAAAACACATTTTTTTATGTGTATGCACACGTGAACACACAAGCGCAGGACTGCAAATGAGTGTGCACAGTGCTCACGAGTGCCACACCCATGGAGACCAGAAGAGGGCTGGAATTATACAGAGTTGTAAGTCACCTGACATAGGTGCTGGGAACCGAACTCTGGTCCTCTCTCAGAGCAGCATATGCTCTTAACCACTGATCCACCTCCCCAGCCTGACAAGGACAAGGCTCTTTGCTGGTGTCTTTGTTATTTTGGTTTCGTTTTGAGACAAGGTCTCACTATGTATCCCTGGCTGGCCTGGAGCTCTCTGTGTAAGACCAGGCTAGCCTCAAACTCATAGAGATCTGCTTGCATCAGAATGGTGGGGACACCTACATCCTTAGGAAAATTATCCTTTGGGTGCTCCTTCTTGTAAGTCAGGGGCAATCATGTTTTTTTTTTTTTTTTTTAAAAAAAAAAAACACACCAAGATGGACTCCTTCATAGGATGGAGATGCTGGCCCATCTGCCCCTGCCTCCTGGGTGCTAGGACTAAAAGCATGTGCCCCCAGACCCCACTTTAATACCATTTTTAACCCAGCCTCTGTTCTCAGTGCAATAGGTGTGAGTTATGTGCAGCTTCCAGTTCCCTTTCCCCTTACTGATGACAGGGGTCTGAAGAGATGAGATCTTAGAGTAAAATGGGGAGTGGCTTCACTAGGGCCAAGTAGAAGCAGGAAGGCTGCACTGGCCATCACCATGATCTGGCCACAGGGATTTTGGCAGTGAGTGGAGGACCATAGTGCCCCACAAATAAATTCTATTACCAATTTTTTTTTAAAAAAATATTTATTTATTATGTACACAATATTCTGTCTGCGTGTATGCCTGAAAGCCAGAAGAGGGCACCAGACCTCATTACAGATGGTTGTAAGCTACCATGTGGTTGCTGGGAATTGAACTCAGCAATGCTCTTAACCTCTGAGCCATCTCTCCAGCCCCCTACTACCAAATTTGTAGAGGATCATTGTATGTAGAGAAAAATGATCCAAATCTAGTGCCATGAGCAGCTCAACCCCACACAGCTGAGTACAGACCGAGTTTGCACTCACAAAGAAGGGCCCCGAATCTTTGTAACAACTATATGCTTAATTAGAAAGGTCTTAACTATGGTGGTAAGCCCGGACTTGAACTTGGGGAATCCCTTGATTTTGCTTCCTGAGGAGCCAATATTATACATAAGGACTGCCTTGACCAGCCAGCTCTACCTCCGCTTGATGTCTTCCCCGAAATTCCATACTGAACACACTGCAAAACTGAGAGGCTGACTCTATGCAGGAGAAAGGAAAACAGTCCGCTTTCCAGGAATCACCAGGCGTCTGTTCTGAATGAATACTCACCCGAGGATTGACAGGGCTGCCGAGGCTCCCAAGGCTCACTGTGATTGGTAAACAGCCTCTAGCCTCAGCTGCGCTCCTCGACTCACAGACATACTTTTTGTTGTTGTTGTGCCTACCTGCTGGCTGTATTGCTCATGCAATAGGCATACTGGGAAACTCAAAGAACTGCACGCTAACTTCCCAGCCACGGACCGGGAGTCACTGTGGGAAGCCGTGGGAAGCTCACCCTCTCTGCAACAATAATAAAGGAAGCCCGCGCTGTATTGCATAAAGCACTGCAGACCTCAGGATCACCACAAAAGACTTCACAAAAGTACCCATCACCCCTTGCTCTAACTCATCCACCTGAAATGCTCATGAGTCAGACAGACTTTGGGGAATGAGTGTGGATGATGCCGATGTCACTCACGTGGTGACTAGAGCTATAGCTGTCCCCCAGCTGTCACGGCTCCACTAAATCAGGTAAACAGAGTGCCAGGCACTTGGAAAAGTACCAGGTCACCTGTCCTGTGCCTTTTTCTCCATAGCGGTTAGTAAGAGCAAAACTATCTGCCTTTCTGTGGCTGGGCCAGCGGCACACCTTTGCAGTCTTGCAGCACCAAGGTAGACACAGTCTGTTCTGCTTTGAGCCCTGACCCTCTGTGTAGAAACCATGGCAACCCTTTTCCAAACCCCGTACCACTCGCTGCACTGAAGACCTTCTGCAGTTCCCACGGTACGAACAGAAAGTAGGGGGTACTTTAGAGAGTGGAGTAATTAGGCCCCAGACAGAAGACACGTGGAGACAATGATTCTTAGATACAAGGCCCAGAGACTGCTCTAGGGAAAGAAATCGAGCTTGTCTTGGAGCAGGACCATTAAAATAAATCAGCATCATGGCATCAGGTGTTGGGTGTGTCTTGGGGAAGTAGCTTAGCTTTGCAGCAAGCCTGGCTGAGTGGTTCTCAGGCATTTCACTTTCCCTCCCTATTGTGATAAAAATACTTTAATAGAAGCCAGCCAAAGGAGAAAGAGTTTGCTTTATTTTACAGTTCAAGGTCCAACCCATCATGGTGGGGGAAATAAGAGCAACGGGACCTTGAGGCAACTGATCACAGTGAATCAAAAAGCAGAGAGCCAAGAATGCCAGGACTCAACATGTTTCTTCTACTTCACATGGTCCAGGATCCCCTCCCAGGGGAATGGTCATGACAGTTAAGATAATCTTCCCACATCAATTCATACATTTACAATAATCCCCCTGATGAGCTTGTCCAGAAGCCCATCTTCTAGGTGCTTCTGGAGCCTGCCAAGTTGACAATTAGAACTCATCATCACGCAAGGGAGGCTGTTCACCCTTGTTGCCTTGTCTGCTGCATGCTCCAAGAGCTAGACACTAGATGGAGCTAATTCTGTAGGATGCACAGTCGGAGAGACTAATGCAGGGGCCCAATGCTAGAGAAGCAAATGTTACTGATGCCTGGGGGATCGGCACACCAGCATCGGAAAGACTGTCCCATCCTTCCCATTATCCCTTTAGCGTCCTCTCCTGAAGAAACTCAACAATGTTCTCGGTGTCAAGGGAGAACCATTTCAAGGCAATGACATAGAACCTCCAAATGAGTTTGAAGTTTTTATCTGATTTACGTGCTACCAAATTAGACTACTATTGTTTCAGAGATACACTGAGAATACATAGACACCAGGATCATATTCAAAGCATTATTTTTTTTACCTTGTAGCAGAACTGATAAGACCTGAATGGCTTGGGTCACAGAACCCAGGCGAGGGCCAGAGAGGGAGTGAAGAAAAGACAGACACACAGACTTATGTACAGCAAAGCTGGGATCTGATGGGATTCCGCTAACACTACTGATACTTAGGGAACTGGAATCTCAGTGTGTTTATTAGGTGCAGCAAGGGGAACGGGTGAGTTAGTCTCCATAGGAGGTATCTGAGCGTGGGAAGTCTCGGGCTGTAAACATCTAGGAGGAGGAAGCCACAGTTGTTAGCCATTGCATGCACTGGTCAATTTTAAGTACTTGATATGTATAAAAACTTACCTAGATGGTCATGGCGGCACATCTGTGTATCTATCCCTATGTCTGGCTGTTGTATGGACTGCCTATGTGAACGTGTGTGTATGGTGTCTGTATGTGGGCAGCGTGACTGCCTGTCCTTCACAAAGGTCTTCACTATGGATTTATTGAGCAGCACAGAAGGAATCACACAAGGAAGAAACGAGACTCTTTACAGAAACCTTTAGTATTTATTAGGGATTAAGTCACTGGATCCAACTGATCCCAAACTGACTCAGATAACAAACATTATCGCTTATCAACCAGTATCCATAAACTGTTGCTTTCAACCTTTATGGGTAGATTTTGGGAAGTTGCTTTCAACTTCTGTATTTTCTGCTTTTAGCAAACAATACACACACATTACCTGACTCAGGGGCATGGAAAAGTATGTAATTTAAGATTATAGTTATGCTTAAGTTATAAAAGTTGGCCACATGGGAAATCCAAGGCAAGTGAGGTTGGCTGTTACATTGTTCCGTCGAAAGCAAGCTAAACAGCGACTACAAAATGTGTTATTAGCTCCTACTGTGATGTCCAGTCTGGTGGATTGTAAGAGATATTGTCAGATCACGGAGTTACCACATCCAAACCTAGGAATGCGCAGGGAAAGGAAAGGAAGAAGGTTGGCAAAGCATCCAATGAGTATACGGGCTTGACTAATGTTATAGGACCCACTCAGACCAGATGTCCAGTGGTCCCTTGTAGGATGGCATTTTCTCTTTACTGTGTAGGTCCACCTGAGAAATGGTCGTAGATCCCTGGTGGGCTGGGAACCATGTGGTAGAAGATTTAAAGCAGGTAAGACCGAAGCAGGAAAACGGGCAGTTTGTTGCTATCCAGGGCAAAAGAAGAGGACCACGGCTTAAGGAATAAAGTACACATAAACTAAATACTTAGTTGGTACAAAGAGTCACAGTTCATTCTCAAGGAAAGCTGACCCCCACTTCGATTCAAAGACTCATATCTGCAAATTAACTTGGATTTGGGGGCTATGTGAGAGAGCACTGCTTCATTTTGTGCATTTACATAACGTCACTAAATTTCACATCAGTTTTCTCTTTTTATTTGACTTTCTGTGTATGGGTGTTTTGCCTTCATGTATATCCATGCACGTTGTAAGTAGAAGAAATAGAGGAACATGTTTTAAAGCCATAAATGCCCTCCCACCTCTGTAATATAATGAATCTCCCTTTGTTTAAAGGGACATTCTGATGGATGTAATCATATGGCTGGTCTTGGAGACTGGAAGTCTGAATTGCAGTCTAATCGTTTTGTGCACCTTCAGAAATTCTGCTGAGGTCATTTTCGTGTGTCAGCTTCATGGGACAGAGGCTGCTAACTGAATATAAGGTCAAGTCCGCCAAGCGCACCTTTAGATTCTTGTGATGGCAGCATTCCTCTCTGGGAATTCACGATGCTCTCTACTTCTTTCTTCTCCACAGTATTACCTTCAGTGCTTGCAGCTGCAAGCAAAAAAAAAAAATCAGTATCGTTCTGGTTCTCTTGAGAGGACAGAGCCTCACTGTTGCCTTTGACTCAGGGTCTTCTCAACCCCAATCAAGAACCAGCCAGAACTCTTGTTATTTCAAGGCTCATCTAAGAGAGGAGCAAGTTTGGAAGCCCCCGGAATTCACTGGTCATCCCTGAAGTCTCCAGCGCTCACTTCAGCAGAGAAAGGTACAACAGTGTGCAACTTCAAAGGACTCAGTGCTTTGATCCTGGAGTCTACCTTGACATTGGAGTTGCAGTAGGGAATGAAACAAGTTATTCCTGGATACTACAGGGTTGTATCCACATGGAGAAAAGACAGAATGAGGTCAGTGAAGAAACATGCATTTTGACATTGAGCAGATGAGGCTAGGGCGTAGGGAACAGATAGGTAAGGAAGGAGCGTGCAGTAGGGTTGTTCTCTCCCTCCACCATGCTCTTCCTCTTTCTGGTTGACTTTGGCACACACCCCGCTGCTCTAATCTCCAATTTCACACCCGAGAGGAGAGTCACAGAGCACCTTACACAACTTCAGTGAGTTTTCCCAGCCTTCCCAAGATCTGGGTGTGTTTTGGCTTCACCTTGCAGACAGTCTTTTCTCCACCGGAAGTCCATTTGCTACCAAGGATAGTTCACGCCGGGTGGTACGAGGAAGGCCTGACCCGCCTTGGGGCAAAGTGGACAAAATGCCAGAGTTCCACTGGGTAGGAGCATGGCCACTCTGCAATCTGATGCAGTCAGTTCACAAGAGGATGCTTTCAGTATCAGGAACAAGCTTCAAGGAGCTGGAGTCAGGCCATGGTGCTTCTCTGCGGGTTATAAGGGCCTGCGTTTGTAGATGAGAACTTCAATGAAGTTCAATGAAGGAACAGGTTTTCCTCATCTCACTCTGAACAAGCAAGAGTAACATGCTTGCTTCCCTTGGATCCCAATGAACTCTTCCTTGCTGCTATGTGTCTCCTGGTCCTGGGGGGGGTGTCGGTCACCCCATGAGTTCTCTTAGACCACCTCCTCAAAACTATGTGCCTCCTTCCAGCTCACATCCCATGAAGTTTCGGATTCTCCACTATGTTTTTCATCTGGCGGTGACATGGGTAAATTTTATTTCTTAATAACTATGTCCTGTGAGAGTAGACAGAGCTCAGGCCTTGGGAGAGTGTGTTGCAAAAATCAACATAGTCTAACAGCATTGAGCAGTGTGTGATGCTCTTTAGCAATACGCCAGACACTGTGTTCTAGACAATGGCCAGCGTTCTGCCTATCCAATGAGCCGAGTGTCGTACCTCTCCACTTTCCATGCAGGAGTTGTGTTAGCAAGGGAGAATTTTTTTTCTTTTTGGTTTTTAGAGACAGAATGCCTCTGTGCACTAGCCCTAGTTGTCCTGGAACTACCTCTGTAGATCAGACCTGCATTGAATTCACAGAGATCCACCTACCCCTGCCTCCTGAGAGCTGGGATTAAAGGCACAAGGCCCCCAGTGCAAGAGAGAATTTTTCTTATAAGAAATAATCTGGGGGTCTTATATGCTTTGAATTGACAAATGGGTAGTTCATAATGACCTTTCTTAGGGTAGCATGAATCTTTCAGTCCCTACTGAGTTGGTTAAATACATCCTTTTGCTCTTCAGTAAGAAAAGAGCCTTCTGTTGGTGTTCTGGGGTCCAACAAACTGACAAGTCTAAGAGTCGATGTTTTTTTTTAGTTCTTTGGATGGTTGGAACCAGCAATCACAAACCACAAAACTCGGTTTTATTATTTCCCAGGGGAGAGTTGGAAGTAGCCAATAAAATTTGGTCTATTATAGAGTCTGAAGACTTCTACTGTTTGCCTTTTCTGAGACTCTCAGACAAAGAACAGAATAACTGAAGAGCAATTTAGTTATATTAATAGCTTTATGAAACTTATGAAAATGAGAACCTTAAAGCAAAGGTTAGACAAGAGGGTTTATATGTCATTTATCAAAGGCTAATAAATTTGGATAGAAATAAGGGGGGGTCTAAGTTGGAGTACAGTTAACTGTGGTTTAGGGGCTTAAGTGTTTGGGAACAGAAAGTCCAATATGTTTGTAAGAGTAAGTGGAGGACAAAATGGACTTAACTTTGGTGGGGGGGGGGGCGGGGGCGGGCCGTGAACAGGGACCATGTAAGGCCCTGGGGATCATCTAAGATTATCAGCAGGTTACACCTCTCTGATTTGTCTGGTAGTGTCTTCTCCCTTTTCTCACCTACACGTGCGTGGACCTATTGAGTGACAGCTAGCTCTACTCACTTTTGTAACCCCAACCCCAGCTGGTAGGGTGGCTATAGAGTTCACACAATTGTTATTATGAGATTTTTAGAGCCTACTGTGTTCCAGCCACATGTTTTACCTCTTAGAAATCAAGTTGCCATGACCTCAGTAACACTGACAGCCTTGATTCCTGTGAAGCACATTTGTGGTACACATTGTGGGGTTTAGACATAAACTATGCTCAGTTTATTTCTATTAAAAAAAAAGTCAGACCATTTACCTTCCATTTTACAGAACAAATCTAAGAGAAAAAATGTGCTGCAGTTTTCAATCCCACTTTGAGGCTACTTTTCCCTACTTTCTTCTTTACCTCATTACCGACTTACACTGTAGACCAGCATTATTCTTTCTCGAGGCATCCGCTTTAAAGATACCCAGTTACATAAAATGAAAACTAAAGATGAGTTCTCATGAGTAGAAGACCCACAGTTACCTTAATGTTGCCCCTGTATTTGCTTGTGTGTTTAAAAGAGAGCCGTTAAAGGAAATATTCCTAAAGAATTCAAAGCTTTCCAGGACTAAATGTGATTGCCCACCCCGATACTGCCATCTACTGGGCATTTGCCTGAGGTGCTTATTTTCCCTCAGGTGTCCCTGGAGTTCTAGTGAATACTTGATCCTCAGGGAGTCGCTTGAGAATAGTCTTAAAGTGAGGGTTAGCGCCACACAGTGGCTGCATTTGAATCTTTTGTGAAATGAAGACCCGTGGAGTCTATGTTCGTGTGTTTCAGACTGAGGTCCTACTGTTTGTAGGACTTGTGACGAGACTGTCACAGAAACTATTGTGTGTCTATCCTGCTTGTATCATAAGCAGGGATGTTAGAGAGTGTATCTTTTCTTGAGGCATTCATTTTTGGTGCCATGACAAAGAAAGAGGAGCCCCGCCTTTTTACTCTTGGAATGCACAGAGAATAACGTACCTTTAAAAAGATGGAACCAGTCAGAAAGAGGATAAATTTTCTCACGTAGTAAATACTGCCAGTAATTTGGAATGCTGAAAGATTCTTTGAAGGTTGAGGAGGGAGAATTGTTAATGGCATTTTTCAACTATGGATCCTGTGTGTCTCTTTATCAACCTGCCAGGCGAGATGTACCCACAAGAGCTATAGTGGCATGGCAATCATGGGAAGCAACCAATCACTTCCTGATTGCATTGGATGTACATTCCACAGGAGATAGTTCATATCTGGTACTATAAAACCTGGCCAAATGCCAGTGACTGAGGAGGCCAGAAACCCTACTGAGTAAACTATCATCTTGTTTTCATAAGTACATATGTATGTCCATCAAATTACTTCTAGAACTCTGTTTGTGTTCACCCATGAGCATATCTTTGATCAGAGAAGCAGTGGACAACTATGCCTATAGAGACTCATAACTGGTCAGAATACTGAGAATAAATGGCTATTGAATGTTAGCCATAAATGAGATATCTTTACCTCCCTATCCAAAGTTTAGAGACTGTTGTGGAAGAAAGGTTGGGAAGAATGTAAGAGCCAGAAGTGGAGGAAAAGCTCTTAAATACACAGCAGCTGTGAGAAGATCGACAAGATGGGATCCATCAGTATGGATGGGAGAGGGTCTCACAGGCCCCCACCCCTTACTGAGGTTGTTATTGTTGATGGGATGGGGAAGGGCATATTTTTAGTGATATAGCTGCAAGTGAGTACTCACCCACATCTCTGTAAGTATATCTAATGAAATTCATTGGGTCACAAAGAAATGAAAAAGACAGAAACTAGAAGTTGGAAGAAGGTGGCCAGTGGGAGGAGGCAATGGGAATAGAACAGAATAAGAACATTTATACGTCCACTAAATTTCTTAATGAAAGTAATTTTGTTTATAATTAATATACACTATGCAATGTCTAGAGATTTATTATTTTAGCTTTGTTTTTGAGAGTTTCACACATGAATCCTGGTGGTGTGTTTACATCATTTCTATCCCTATGCCTCCCTGGCTCTAGCTCCTCTCATGACCCTCACACCCTCAAAAATTCGCGGCGTGCATGTGTGTGTGCGCGCGTGTGTGTGTGCATGTGTGTGAGTCCATTTGGAGTTGCTCACATGTGCAAGTGTTTAAGGCTGATCACTTGGGATTGGAGAACTCTCAAGGGTCTCATCCCTGGGGAAAACTGATTCTCTCTCTCTCTCTCTCTCTCTCTCTCTCTCTCTCTCTCTCTCTCTCTCAGCAGTCGTTGGTTGCCTGGACCTCTTCATCTAGGCGGAGCCCTGTGAAATCCACCCTATCCACATTGGCGTGTCAATTGCTGTTGTCACTATGCAGATCTTATTTAGGCAATCATATTGTTGAGAGTCCATGGGACCGGCTTCCCTGTCACATCTAGAAGACCATATCTAGCAGCACACATCCTGGTCCTCTGTCTCTTACCATCTTCCCACCACCACCTTTTCCGCATTTCCGCTGCACCTTAGGTTTAGGGCTTGTGTTGTAGATGTATGATCAACATGGGCTGGACACTCAACGGCCACCTATTCTCTGTATTTTGACCAGTTGTGGCTTCCTGTGATGGTCTCTGTGTGTTGCAAGAAGTTTCCTTAATGAGGGATGAGAGCTACACTTAACAGTAGGTCTAAGGATAAGTATTCAGAACACAGTGAGAAATTACATTGTTTTAGGAAAACAGCAGCAGTAGGTTCTCCTCTAGGGTCTATGACCTCTCCAATCATGGAGGTTGACACCACGCATGAAGTCCTTCCTACTGAGTAGGCCTTAAGTCCAATTAGATAGCTGTTGGTTATCCACAAGGCAGAAGAACCACCGCTGCCCCACTGGAGATATTTTGGCAGGCCAGCCATGGCTGTGACTTAAGGGCTTTGCAGTTATGTAGAGTACTGATTGCTTTTCCCCTTTGTCAGTTTACATAACATGTTCTGATACTGTGAGAGCTAATTCTCAGGGAGGAAGCTACTCTGTCACTTCCAAATCGATTCTTCCAAGATCTGTGGTGTCTTCAACAATAGGGTCTTACCTTCAATTCTGGCAGACAACCAAAGACATTGGCAATACTGGTCTATTGTTTATAGTTATATTGGCAATAGCTTATATTGTTTGGAAAGTCTTCTGGACTCCCCTGACCTACAACTTAAAGGGAGATTTCTCATGCCTGGTTCTGGGGTTTGTGTTAGATAATGCATGACTTTGGGTAAAACATTATCACCCCACATGGTGCAATTTCATTTAGGCTTGGACTAGAGTTATAGATGGTTGGGAACTACCACGTAGGTGCTGGAAACCCCACTTAGATCCTCTGTAAGAGCAGCAAACACTCTTACTTGCTGAGCCATCTCTCCAATCCTCTTATCTAAAACTTTTTTTTTTCAGACAGGATCTTACCACATAGACTTGAGTGGTCTGGAACTCACTATGTAGACCATGCTGGTCTCAAAAATACAGGGATTTACCTGCTTCTGCCTCCCAAATGCTGATATTAAAAGGTGTGCACCACCACACGCAGCTTAACACTGCTTTTTAAAAAGAAAGTTACTCTAATAACATAGGAAATTTTCTTCCTGGGATATACTTATAAGAGATATTAAAGAGAGGAATGAAAATGGAAGGGAGTTAACCAAACAGTCATTTGAATATGAATGCAGAATGATAGTAAAAGTCAGAGTTTAAGAGAAACGCTGGGGCCGCAAGTGTAACCCTGCGAAGTGGTTTCGAGACACAGCGCTGGGAAGACTCCTTCTTGCTGGGACTCTGAGATTTGCAGAGGCAGTTAGTGTGTGAGGATGAGGAGGAAGGGTAGTGAATACCCAGCTACCATAAGGAGAAGACATGGACTTCTGCAACGTTTAGAGGAACGAAATCACCGGCCCTCTAAATGTGCTTAGAACCCAGTATGTGACTCAAAGGCGTTAACTTCTCTGAGCCATTCAATCCGTGATTGACTCATCACCTCTACAAGCTCTTGGGTAGCTCGCCTGCCAGCAGCAGAGTGACTTAGATTATTGGTACATCATTCCTTACAGTGATGTTTCCTCCAGGAGCCATGATGGTTCCATTTGACCTAAGAAGGCAGTGTAGACAATGCTTTAGGGACAGTGGTGGTCAGGGGGGAAATGCAGTGTTTCAGATGATCTCAGGTGAAGCCTTCCTCCCAGAAGGATGTCAAGGGTAGTGTAAAATAAAGCTGGCGGTTGGGATCTATGCAGCCTAAGGAGTTCTTGCCAGAGATTCCACGGACATGTGATCTTAACTCGCATCATAGAAACAAACTCCAGGACGAGTCAGTTTGAAACACAGATGGAGTTTATTAAGCAACAGGTATACAGTTGGAATTGAGTGTGGACATTAAGAAAAAGAGACACACTTCAGTATCCTAATATAGCTGTGAGTGTTCAAAGGTGTGATTTATACCTAAGGATTAGTAAACTATGCTGTTATGCTTCCTTTTTTATTTTATTATTTTTAAAATCATATTTTATTTTATGTACAGCAATGCGATTACATACCAACAACATAATAGAGGGATCTGGTGTGGATTTTTTTTCTCTCTCCTTTTATTTTTACAAATTTAAGCCCCTGGAACTAAAGTTGGAGTTGCCTGATGTGTTTGCTGGGAACCAAACCTGGGTCCTCTACAATGCGATTACATACCAACAACATAATAGAGGGATCTGGTGTGGATTTTTTTCTCTCTCTCCTTTTATTTTTACAAATTTAAGCCCCTGGAACTAAAGTTGGAGTTGCCTGATGTGTTTGCTGGGAACCAAACCTGGGTCCTCTACACAAGTAGTACGTTAATCTTTTAGACACTGAGCTGTCTCTTTAGCCATCCCTATGGTTCTAAACAGAAGAGAAAGAAAATTTTCAAATTACAGAATCGCCCCCTGCAACACATTTTTAAAATAATTTCCCCCCTAATAGGTAGATTCAACCAACATATTCAGTGACTCTATTAGTCATTTCTAGTCCCTACTGCACTAACTCCCAGAGTAATTACAAAAGAAAACAGGCAAACATTTCATAATCAGTATTTCACAGGAATAATACATGCTGGATTCTTTTGAAAGTGGCAAGAACCAAGTTAAATCCCTCGCTGCCTGTGGCAGGTGGGAGATCTCGATTCATGAGAACAGGAGAGCTGGTTCAGCACCTCACTAGCTTCAACCCTCAGGAGAACAGGCCTGCATCTTGCCTAGGCAGCACAGCAGAGTTGACCCTGTGGTGGGGTCTCAGGGGAGCCTGGCCTGGGGTTGTGAGGGTGGGAGAGATGGTCCTAAGCCCTCGTCCATCATGCGGTGGCAAGGGCAGGAGAAAGATGCCCATCTCCCTCACCCCTCGCCGCCTATGATTGGAAGGAAAGCTGATCTCGCCCCTCACCAGCTGCAGGACCCTGCCTGGGCAGTACAGTGGAACTGGCCCTGGTGGTTTAGTGCGTGAGCTAACCCTGAGGGTGTGAGAGCCGGAGAACCGGCCCTGCCACTTGCTCCTTGCTGCAGAGGGCTGAGTAGCTGAGACAGTGCTGGAGAGCTCCCCCTGGTGGTGAGGATGAGGGAGAACCGATGGGCTGACCAACCCAACAACCACCCAGCCCCACGACCAGGACTGTGAGTTGGCCCATCCCCATATTCATCCCATCTATGTCTGTGGGAGCATACGAAGGGGCTGGTCCTGCAGACCCGAAAGTAAAGAATCTCCATGACACAGGATAGCAACAGGATACCAAAGAGGAAACCCACTGAGGGCCCAGTATCCATAATATAGCAGAAACCTGTTATAGAATATTATTTTAAGGTGTGTTACTTTTGTTGATGCTGTGGAACATTGTTTAACGTTTTGCCTTTTTTTTTTACATTTCTTAATGTAAAGATGTGTTGCTTTTGTTTATACTACATTTGTTTTACTCTGTGAAGCTGTGATTCTTTGCCTGTCTAAAACACCTGATGGTACTAATGAAGACCCGAATGGCCAATAGGAGGTAGGAGCAAGGATAGGCGGGGCTGGCAGGCAGCGAGAATAAATAGGAGGAGACATCTGAGGGAAGAGGAGCGAGAGAAAACAAGCAGAGGAGGATGCTAGGGGTCAGCCACCTAGCCACACAGCCAGACACAGAGCAAGATGAAAAGAAACATATACGGAAATAGAGAAAGGCAAAAGCCCAAAGGCAAAAAAATAGACGGGACAATTTAAGAAAAGCTGGCTAGAAATAAGTCAAGCAAATGCTGGGGGCATTTATAAGAAAGAATAAGACTCCATGTCTGATTTATTTGGGAGCTGGGTGGCGAGCCCCCAAAGACTAAGAGCAAAGAATAAAAACGACAACAACAGAAATCAGAGGTTTCCAACCAGACTAACAGCTCATTGCAATGAGCACTTGCAAGTAAAGCTGTGTGGACTAAAGGATGCACGGCGTGACTCACTGGCTCAAACTGCAGCTTCCACGAGGAGATTTTTCTGTAGGTTTCTTTTTCCCTTTTCTTCTAAGGTTTATTTTATCTTGTGGGCGGAGATTACAAGGGAAGAGGGGAAATCTGAAGGGACGGGGAGACGAATGGGGCAGCCATGCACGATGTGAAACCCACAGAGGATCAATAAAAAGTAAAATTAGAAAATAAAAAGAAAACAAAGTTCACATACCTACAGTGGGAATGGGGAGGTGGAGAGGTAAGGGTAGGGGTGGGAAGGTGGGAGCGCAAAGCTGGCAAGGTGGAGGAGAGGTAGTTTTATCTTTGAGGACTGTAAGCTGATTGTTGGGGTGAATTGTGCAGCTTACTTGTGAGCACAGTACTGATAAGTTAAAAACCAACAAACATTAAGCAAGGCAAGGCATGGCAGTACACGTGTGTAATCCCAGCACTCGGGAGGCAGAGGCAGGAGACTCTGTTAGTTTGAGGCCAGCCTGATCTACATAGTGAATTTCTGGTCATGTGTTTCCAAAACAAACAAGCAAACATTTGGAGGCTAATGTGAGAGGTACTGAAAGAGTCTCAAACTATGTTTATTATGGGAATACAGAGGAAAACATAGATTTACCGAACACGGCACAAGGTAGAAACCGCAGAATCCCACCACTATGCCTGGAGATGTGAACAACCCCACGAGCTTGCTTCTGCTCCGAGCTCACAAGAGAGCGAGCATGCTTCTCCTCTCTGCTTATCAGCACACACATAGCACCTCAGCCATGCCCAAAGGGCTGGCACCCCAAAAGCTATTGGCTGAAAAGCAGTGGCCTGGAGTACCTGTTGCTCTTGCAGAGCACTGAGGTTCAGTTCTGAGCACCCACATCTTGATTCACAACCATCCTGCAATTCCAGTTCTTGGAGATCTGACCCCCCTCCTCTGGCCCATGGGTACTAGGCATGGATGCAATGCATAGACATTCATGAAGACAAAACATCCGTATACATAAAGCAAAAATAAATAAATCTTATAAAAAAAAGTCAATAGTTCTCATCTTGCCTGTTACATAAAGAGGTGAAAGCAGCCATAAATTAGACTTGGGGTAAAGAGGTCTCCTCCCACCTCAAAATCTTTTCCTTTTTCATGCCTCCTTAATTTTCCATGTCTTTCCTCCTCCCCGCCAGGGGACTATATTGGAGAAGCTGAGAATTTGCTCTGTGACCACATTTTCTCGGTTTCTGCAAGATGCAGTGGCTATGAAGAGGAACCATAAAGTGGCTCTGATGGATCTGTGTTTTGAGGATGTCTCTCGAGGCTGTTCCAGCCCAAGGCAACTTCCTCCAGTCCCAGGAGAGGCATCATCTTCTACCGGGGAGGGAGTGCCATGTTTGGCAGCCTGGGTAAGAAGCAACCCTGGGGCGTGGGGCAAGAGGTACCTCAAGACCTGCATAACTTCAATACATTCCTGCAAGGTCCTTTTGGGATGGAGTCAAAGCATGCAATCATTGAGGATCCTTCTGTAGTGAGTAGGTTGAAGTTGAGAGTCACATCTATGCCGTAGTCTCAGTTTAACAGTGAGCAGCGATATCAAAGCTTCCAGAGTAATGAGGATGAACAATTCATTTCCCTATATTGCCCTCCCCTTGTCTCTCTTCCCTACCCCTCCCCTCCCTTCCCACCCCTTCACACTTACAGCCACCATCTTATCCAGTCTGTCCCACGAGGATCCCAGTCCCATGGATTTTATTTAATTCTGCTGGGGCCACTATGCCTGACCCTTCCACACTGTATCCGAGTAATGGTCTCATCGCCCCACTTTGTGCTGACCCTCTGCCTGAATCAGAGGGCTCTTTGAAGATATAACGTGAAACCTGTCCTTGCTGATCTTCAGCCTCTCCTAGGCCCCTCAGTGACATCTCTGAACTGGTGACCTGTGTCTCACCCTGAGGCTACTTTATTAAATTCCCTCCACTGCCCTGTGTTGTGGACACACCTGTGGTTTGGGAGAGACTCCAACCATCTTAACTATCATTTTACTTTTTTAAGAAAAAAAAAACGGGGGGCTGGAGAGATGGCTCAGTGGTTAAGAGCATTGTCTGCTCTTCCAAAGGTCCTGAGTTCAATTCCCAGCAACCACATGGTGGCTCACACCCATCTGTAAAGAGGTCCAGCACCCTCTTCTGGCCTTCAGGCATACACACAGACAGAATATTGTATACATAATTAATAAATAAAATAAATATAAAAAAAAGAAAAGAAAAAAACGGATGCATGAGAAAATGGAAGTTTAGACAAGCTACTTCATAAAAGGAGACATCGGTGAATGGACTAGTAGATGTGTCGTTGGGTGGGTGGATGAATGGGTGCTTGCATGCCCACAGGTCCCGTGAGAGGGCTATTTCTCCCTTTCCTTTGCCTTGACTCATAAGGGTCACTTACTGCCACCTAGTGGTGAAAATGTTCTTCAGTTGGAAGTGTTGCCAGGATGCTCATTCTCAAATTGAGAATGTGTTCCATCTACGGAACCCACCTATGGTCAAGTGTATTCTCCTGCTTCAAAAGCCACCAGGAACCCCACGTCACCCCGAGTTGCCAGTCCCTGGAGAGGGTAAAAGCAATGAGTGTTCAGCAGATATTACTGACCACATACTTAGCTTCCGACCCTCTCCAGGCTCAAGAAACACACTGGAGAACAAGCAGACCCAGTCCCTGACCTATGAACCTATGAGTCAAGGGAAAAGGCTGGACCCTGCAGGAGAGCACAAATGGAGAAGTGGTTTCAGATGTGAAAAGCATGCAGGCAAAACCGCTTAGATACATAAAAATAAATTTAAACATGCTCCCTATCTAGGAGACTGAGGTTCCTAGTGGACTCTTGCTTCAGCACTCAGAGATTCCTGAAACTCTCCTGTAGCTGAACAATTAAAAAAAATGTAAGCTTTTAAAGCCATGCATCACCTAAGCCTCTGTGTCTACTCTTTTACCCCCTTCTACACAGTGCTAATGGCACATAGGGCTACCTCAAAGCCCTCTTAATATTGGAATCATCTGGTATCATTTCTAAAATCCTGTTTTGATGCTTCCCACTGCAATCTTGCTGCTCCAGCGGGTCAAGCTGTTGGGGGAGCTGTGGGCCTCTTCCCACAGCCCGGCTCCTGGCCGCCTGGCTAACTTATGCCCCAAAATAGCAACACATAAACTGTATTCATTTAAACACTGCCTGGCCCATTTCTATTAATGTGTGTAGCACCAAGGTGCACTTACCAGGAAGATTCTAGTCTACGTCCATCCTGGGTCGGAGCTTCATCGCGTCTGCCCCAGAGAGGAGAGCTATCAAGTCTGAGCTCACTTCCTCTTCCTCCCAGCATTCTGTTCTGTTTACTCCACCCACCTATGTTTTAACCTATGATGCCAAGCCGTTTCTTTATTAATTAACCAATGACCTTCCTCTATCACAAGGCAACCAGGGCAGAAGATGTGTACTGATTGCCCTGTCCCTTCATGCTGATGGCTGAGCCTGGGAGGGGCTGGGACAGAGAAGTGCTTGATACACGGGGCCAGGAAGCACAATGCACTAATGTTAAAAGACATACCTTCTAAAACTTCAGATGCACCAGCCTCCTGATTAGAAGGTTCCATTCATGGGGGCTGGAGAGTGGTAAAGAAAACTTCCTGCAGAGGATCCTGGTTTGGTTCCCAGAATCCATGAGGGTGACTTACAACCTCCTGGAATTCCAGCTCCAGGGCATCTGATGCTTTCTCCTGGCCTCTGTAAGCACCCTCGTGACACACACTCTGCCAGTCCTGTTCTCTTGCCGTGGAGCCAGCCATGGCATGGAAGACTCACTGATAGGAGAGGGTAATAGTGGAAACTTGCCCTGACCCCATGCCAGCCAGAAGGAAGAAAGTGAAGTGTCCAGGGACAAGAGGCTTTCAAAGGCATACTCTCAGTCACCTATGTAGCTGAACAGTTTTAGGGCTTCTGACACTTCACACACATATACATGCAGACAAAACACCAATGAACATAAAATAAAAATAAATTATATATTAAAACAATTTATTTGTATGTGCGTGTGCCTGTATAAGTTAGTATGCACCATATGCAGACTCAGGATTCTGTAGAGACCAGAAGGCAGTATCAGAGCACCCTGGGACTGGAGTTAAGTGTGGTTTGTGAGCTACCTTGTGGGTGCTGGGACCTGAACTCTAGTCCTCTGCAAGACCAGTAAAGGCCCTTAACTGCTAAACCACCTCTCTAGTCCTTAAGCTAACTTTTTAAGTTAGCAGGCAAACTGATGGGTTTCATTGTGATGTCTTTACACTTTGTTCTTATTCACCCTCCTATCTATTCCTCCTAAAGTGAAGTAATTTCTTTATAAACAATTATAATCAAGAGATTTTTTTCCTTCCTTCTCTCACTTCCTCCCTCCCTCCTTCCTTCTTTTCATTCTTTGCCTAGGCTTGCCTCAAGCTCCACATATAGCTACATAACTATATAACCCCAAACTTCTGTACCCACTCCAGCTCCTGAGTGCTGGGATTACAGGTATATACCACCACACCCTGTCTAAGCAGTGTTGTGTGCTAGGCGAGTATTCTGCCAATTGAGCTACACCCTTAACCCCTTAGGAGTGTTTTCTAAAAGCATATAGATACAAATGAAGCTATATATAAAGAACATAGGCGATATGATGAGTCCAGGACTCTTCAGTCAGGAACAAAGATGGTAAAGGTAGCCCACACTGCCTGAGGGTCACGATTAAGATTCTGGATTTTGCTGTGGCAATGGCTTTTCAGGAGTTCATTGCATGGTAAAAACAAAACAAAACAAAAAAAAAAAACTACCCACTAAATACCTATTATGCAGGGACCAATTAGGAGGGTCCTGTAAAAAAAGAAAAAAAAGCAACTAGTTGGCCTTGGAGTGAATATAAGAGCGGGCAGGGTGTGTCTTAGTTAAGTGATGATGAGACACTCTGACCAAAAGCAACTCAGACAGGAAAGGGTTGATTTCACTCACAGTTCCATGTCATGATCAATGCAATCCTGGCGGGAACTCATCAGGGCAGGAACCCGGAGGCAGGAGCTGATGCAGAAGCCTCTTACGGTCTTGCTCAGCCTGCTTTTTTATAGCACCCAGACCCACTAGCCCAGGGTGGTACTACCCACAATGGACTGGACCCTCCCACATCAATCCTCAATAAAGAAGATGCACTAGAGGTTTGCTCACAAGCTTCATGGCACATGCTGTGGCATAAATATGGAGGTCAGAAGATAACTTGCCAGAGTCAGTTCTCTCCCGCCACCCATGTGGCTTCCAGAAAATTCAAATCAGGCCATGAAGCTTGGAAACAGGTTTCTTAATAGCTTTTAATTTACATGATTTGTCTGATCATCTCTGGGCATCACCGGATGAGTCCGAATAGAGAATCTCAGCTGTTTTGATGCTGAACAAATTCTTCAGATTAACATAGGGGAAAGGGAATGGGGGAGAAATAACTATTCTTGTTCAGCCATTTCAGGATTTAATCAAATTCAGTCTCAGGCGCACAGAAGACCATGTTTAGATGAACTCCACCCACCCATCCACATATTGGTAAGCTGTCTTTTCTCTTTCCTCCTTAGGTCCCACAAGCTTCCTGACTACCATCATCCTTTTGCTTTCCAAGATTGCCTGAATGGCTTCATTCATTTCCTGAAGTCCCTAGATTACAGAATAGGTTTATAGAAAATTACAACACAAAAGGCACAAATTCAGAGAGGCTGGTTGTGGACTCTTAATGACTTTCAAAAATTATTAGAAGACATTTCCAGTCTACGACCAGCTGTTGGGATAACACGTAATCTAATAATTCATTTAAACAAAACCTTAGATGGTGATAAAGACTTGAATAGTCCCAGAGAATTAACAGCTGAAGCAGAAAAGGAATTGATGATTGTTGAGGAGCAATTACAGGAGGCACATGTGGAAAGGGTGAATCCAAATCTTAATTGTATTCTAGTCATATTGCCTTCCAGAATTTCTCCTACAGGAATTTTAATGCAGAGGGAAAGTGTTATCTTAAAATGGATCTTTTTAGCACATAAACCAAGTAAAAAATTAAAAACGTATATGGAAAAAGTCTTTGAATTAATTATAAAAGGTAAATTGAGACTTGGTCAATTAGCAGGTATAGACCCAGCAGAGATTACAGTGCCTTTTACTGTTGATGAAATAAAAAAGTTATGGGAAGACAATGAATCCTGGAAAAATGCTTGTGCTAATTTTGGGGAGAAATTAATAGCAATTATCCAAAAAGCGATAGATTTAACCTTATAAAGAGAACGTCTTCGATTCTTCCCTCAATTGTACATGATGCACCAATAACTGGAGCTCGTCCATTTTATACTGATGCAAATAAATCGGGGAAGGCAGGTTACAAAATCAGAAGAATTAATTAAGGTGGAACAAAACCCTTATAATTCTGTCCACAAGACAGAATTATATGCTATTCTTATGACACTAAGGGATTTTAAAGAACCTCTCAATATAGTTACTGATTTGCAATATGCAGAAAGAGTTATCTTATATATTTAAACTGCTGAATTTATACCAGATGATACAGAATTCACTTCATTATTCATCCAGGTGCAAGGCATAATCAGGAATAGGCTTTGTCTCATATATATATATATATATCATATACATATACATATATATCACACATCTGATCCCATATGGGTCTGCCAGGTCCTTTAGCACAAGGTAATGCAGAAATTGATCAATTATTGATTGGAAGTGTATTGCAGGCCTCTGAATTTCATAGAAAACATCATGTAAATAGCAAAGGTTTAAAGAAAGAGTTTTCTATTACATGGCAACAAGCTAAGGAGATTATAAAGAGGTGTCCTACTTGCTATAATCAAACATTATTGCCTGCAGAAATAAACCCAAAGGGTACTCAAAGAAATTAAATCTGGCAGAGGGATGTGTTCCACTTTATGTAATTTGGTAAATTAAAATATGTACACCACACCATAGATATGTATTCAGGTTTTCAATGGGCAATTGCCTGGAGCTCAGAAAAGGCTGATTCAGAAACCACATATTTATTGGAAGTTATGGCCATCATGGGTATACCTGCACAAATAAAGACAGACAATGGTCCAGCATATGTATCTAAGAAAATGAAATGCTTTTTTTGCTTATTATAATAAAAAGCACAATACAGGTATACCAAATAATTCTACAGGTCAGGCAGTTATATAAAGGCCAAATTGTACTATAAAGGATATGCTGAACAAACAGAAAGGGATGGAAAATACCCCAAGAAATAGATTGTATAATGCTTTGTTAACCTTGAATTTTCTTAATGCTAATGAGAAAGAAACAACAGCAGCAGAGGGGCATTGGATAACGAAAAAAAACTTCTGAATTGAATCAACCGGTATATTTCAAGGATGTGTTGACCACACAATGGAAACCAGGAGATGTACTATGTTGGGAAAAGGGTTTTGCTCTTATTTCCACAGGAGAAGAAAAATTATGGATACCATCAAAATTAATAAAGATTCGTTTAGAAAAGGAGAAACCTCTTGAAAAAGGGAAATGATACCACATCCACAATAGTGACAATCATACAGGTGGTAAATAAAGCTCATAAGGGTTAGGGCAGGGTCCTGCTCTTATCTTTGCAGGAAAATACACATCATTAAAAAATCAAGAGACCTTGGATGTTTGAATGCTGACAGAAGAAAAAATAACTATCCACTAAGGAGCATCTAGAAAACAGAATATGGTTTATAAATCCAGGTACTTACATTTATACACACACACACACACACACACACACACACCTGGTTTTGGAGATGGACAATGGCTCTGTACCTCTCTAAATCCAAGCTTGTTGTTAAAAGGAACATTCAGAGTTTCTGTCTCATATCAGGAGCCATCTGGTATGGAAAAAATTTTACTTTCTTCATGCCTTTCTTGTCTATATCATATTCTTCATTGAATGTATGTTTATATGAATGATGTTTAAGTTTTTCATGATTAACGTAGATTTTCCTACAGATCCTTTTCCTGCAGTAATCTCTGAAGTTTCCAGGAAGATAGGGACCCACAGCAACAACTCCACCTAGCTGAGATGACATCATGATGCAGACAGAACTACTATAAGACTGCTTATTTTGGGTTCCAGCTGCTGAAATGGTGCACCTTCTCATGTTCTGGCCAGAACTCCAAATGAGAACTTTGAAAAACAAAACAAAACAAAAAATCCTATTGACTGCCCAGAAATTGCTAGACAGTAATTTTGGAACTTAACCACCACTTAAGTTTTGCAGGATCCCATTAAGAGAACATTGCCCCCATGACAGCAGGAAGCAATTCTAGAAGATGATGTCCCCTATCCCAAAACAGTTTGTCCATAGGGTTGAGAACACTGTTTAAGGGTTGATGATTATTGCTTGTACTAGATAGAGGGTTGGGTAGAGTAAATACTTGTTAGCTATTATAAATGGATAATTTATATTGGTATAGCTTTTGTATATTGATACAAGTTCAAATTATATCTGTTACTTTTGTTTACATTTGTACACCAATGCAAAGTTATTTTTTCAGATTGTATATATTCATGTTTCTACCTCGGTTTAGGACATTTTGTATACTGATACAACTTTTAGGATATATTTTCATATTACATTATATATTTATTACTCCTACCTCTGATCAAAATACTTATAGATTGTTTATATTTTGAGGTCACTGTCCTCATTTGTTGCACGTTTATTTATAGAATGTTTAATATTCTGACATGAAATTTTACTCTTTAAGTTATATAATAAGTATTAATTATTATAGGTCAATAGTTGTTTGTGTTTGTTGTACATACAGTCAGATCAATTAGGTTCTTTAGATATATAGAGACTGTATTCTGTCTAGATAAGGAATCTTCAACTACTTCAAGGATCTGTAGAACATGGCATTTAAATAACTTAGGGTTTTGTTGACAAGAGACATGACTGCTTCTGACAGCACCAATCTGTTCCTGAGAGAATGTTGAATGCCAAAGACACTCCACTTGGAGCTTGTTTTCTTCTTGGCAAAACTGGCCTTTGGACAAGGAACTGACAATGTTTCAACCACTGACAAGTTACATGATATCCAGAAATGGATAAGCAGGACTGTCAAATCTTACCAAGATAGGATAAGACAGTTTTGAAAATTTTCCTGCCTCTGAAAATGGTCTGTAAATTATGCTAGGCTATAGTCAAAGTTGGTTGCTTCAGCACTGCAAAATGAGACTTTGAGTGATTGTTCAGATAGCTAGTTGTCTCCATCATATATTGCTTGCTTTGGAAACTACTTGATTGCACTCCCTGCCTGCTCAAGTAATATTATCTCCCTTCTCAGGCCTTCACTAGGGTTGAAGATTAGATAGTCATAGTTACCATCCTCTTATGATCTAGCCAAGCCATTTCCAATACAAGACTTAGACTTCTCAGGATAGAATGTTTATTAAAACATTTAGCATATGTTCCTTGCTTAATATTGTTTATGCTGATTGTAATTCTAATCTTATACTTTATATCTGTTCTTAGTGTATATTGTTTTGTATTGGATTTGGAACTCTCTTACTTAAACAAAGGGGGGAGGTGCTGTGGGAGTTCCTTCTGCTCCTTCAGCCAATAGCCTTTAAGATACCAGCCCACTTGGGCATGGTTTCTTTTGCTTTCAAAAGTAGTGGTAGCCCTGCTCTTGCTCTCTTGCTTCTGGCTCTGCTTCCAGCTGCTAGACGATGTTCCTGGTTGCACTGAGGGCTATTGTCTAGGACAGTGATCTTTAAGTTTTCCCCATTAAATAGATAACCCTTTTATTAATCATAATTCCATGATTATGGAATTATAGAATTCCATAATTCCACAGATGTGAGATTGTTTTGTGACTTACACCTTCAATTGATGATGAGCACCCACTGGGGGATTTTGATAATGAAGATAAATCCATGGTCTCTGGCATGTTATTATATACCTTACGAAGACACTTATCTCTTGAATACTTTTAAATGTAGCATATTAATGAATATTTTAAGCTGCATGAGCCCACTTAGACTAGAAGATTTCTGCAGTGAAAAAAAAAAGCCACAAAGAGAGTAGAAAACTCATGCCAGGGCATGGCAGGTGGAAGGTGGTCATGGAAAATCCATTAAAGGCAGTGGCTGCAGATTCAGGGACTGGATTTCTCATTTTATCTTTTAAAAAGTGTGCTCAGTGCTGGAAAGATGTCTTGGTTCATAAGACATAATGTGAGAATTGGGAGCTTGGGCCACTTAATGTCTGGGTAGATATGATGGTAAGAAAGTAGACATGGTGGATCCCCTGGTCAAGCTGACTATAATTGGTGAGCTCTGGATTCAGGAAGAGACCACGCCTTAATAAATAAAGTGGAGATCAACTGAAGAAAACACCTGATTTCCACTGCTACACACACACACACACACACACACACACACACACACACACACACACATGAGAGAATGCATACACATGTGTGCACGCGTAGACACACAAAAATGTGCTCAGAGGAAAGTTGTTTAATATCTCTCAGAATTTAATATCTCCAGATTAGAGTGACATGTTTAGAACAGCATGACCTTAGACCTCAAAATGCGCGACTGCAGGACATAAGGTCAGGGCTTATACAAGGAGCAATTGTGAAACCCATTTATGGTTTTAAGAAAATGAGGCTAGGGAGTAGAGAGGAGAGGTGAGGATAGGACACGGTGGGTTGGGACCTCGTTCTGTCCTTCCTCATTGTGGTTTACTTTGGTACACACCACCTCTCTAATCTCTGATTTCACGCCCGAGAAGAGAGCCACAGAGTACTTTATATGACTTCAGCAAGTATCCTCAACCTCTGAGGGACTTGATTGCCACTTGGCATCCCTTTCTACCACTTCTCCAGCAGTGCCCATCTCCTAAGCAGGTTGGTGTCTTCCTGGGTGGCGTGATGAAAGATGACTCTGACCTGGGTACAGGGTATAAGGGCTCCACTGATGCTGAGCAGGAACCTCTCTGGGTTACGACCTCTTGCACTCAGTTCACATGGGCATGCTTCCAATGGCTGGAGGGTTTGAAAAGAGGTGATTTTAGGTCATGGTGCCTCTCTGAAGGTTATGAGGTGTCTGAGTTTGTGGGTAAGAAGATTTATAAAGTCTTCCTAGGGCACAGGTTTCCTCGGCTCACTCCAAAGGAACAAGAGCATCATGCTTTCTTTGGTGGAACTTCTCCTTGCTACCATGTGCCTCCTGGTCATGGGAGTCAATGTGTGGGTTCTCATAGATCACCTCCTCACTATCGATGTGCCTCCTGCCCTCACGCACCCCCTGAAGTTTCGGATTCTGCACTACTTCTTTCATCTCATAATGACATGGGTAAGATTTGTTTCTTAATAATCATTTCTTGCCAGCATAGGCAGAACTGTAGCCTGGGGAAAGCGTTTTTACCAAGAATCACATAGTCTAACAGCCAGTGTGTATTAGTCAGTGATTTGCAAGGTGTAGTGCTGAGGGCCTGTTAAGGAAGGCTATTGAGTGAACTGGATGTGTGCTCGCTTTTCCTTTACTTCCACAAAGAATAAGCAGCAAGGGGGAAAGTGGGGAGCTGATAGAAAGTCGGAAGCCTTTACAAATGTCAGATATTGGATTGGGAAGTTGGAGCCCTTGGTGACTCTGTCGGGACTGAGTAGCGTGTGTCAGTAAGCCCTTACCTGGTTGGTTAAAATACTTCTGATTCCTCATCAGTAAAACAAGAACCTTCAGTGAGGGATATGTGAGCCTAGCCTCATGAGATGTGTAAGAGTCTATGGCTGTTGTTCAGTTTGGAATAAGTAGAGACAGCTCTCAGAAGCTAGAGTCCTGGGTTTTTAATATCTCCCAGGCAATGGTTGCTGCTAGTAAAAATTAGTTTATTATAGATTTGTGGAGGGCAGAAGTAAAGTCTTATCATGTCTTAAGTTCAGTCCCGGGTTACAGGAAATGAAATCATCAAAAGAAAGTTTAACTTAAAAATAATTTGATATATTAATAGCATTATGTGACCCAAAGCAAGGAGTGGGGTCTTTCTACTTCACAAACTATTAAGAAGTAATTAACCTGAGGGCTTAGAAAGCTTTTAAACCAGACTGGAGAGGAGGCTCAATGGTTAGAAGCACATGCTGCTCTTGAAGCGGACCAGGATTCAGTGTCCAGCACCCACATAGTGGCTCGCAACCATCTTTAATTTCAGTTCCAGGGAACCTGATTCCCTCTTCTGGTCTCTAAGGGAACCAAGCGTGCACATGGTACATATACATACATGTAGGTAAAACACTTATTCGCATAAAATATTTTTTGTAACCTAAAAGGACATGTAAACAAAGAGAGTTGAATGAAAAAGACAAAGGAGTTTAGGATTTGGGTGTGGCAGAAACTCCAATAGTTTCTTAGGGGGAACTCTAGAAGGGTTTGTTCATGTAGCTCCCTGTCAGTGTGGACTGATGTAAATCTAGGTCATTGTGCTCTTGGTAGAGGCATAGGTTGTAATAACTTCCCAGAGGACAAGGCTCAGCTACCCTCAGAACATCCAGGAAAATATAACAAATGCCCTCTTTCCAGAAGAGATCTTGGAGGCTTTGTGTAGGGACTATCTAAGGCCCCAACCATCTTCTACAGTTCTCAGTGTTTCTACTATGGAGAAAGAGAGCACATGAGAGTACTACAATGTGGATCAAATTATGGCAAAGAAAGTCTACTGATATGCCTTGTTTTGATGTCCATGAATGTGGTAAGAAGTGACAGCTAACTCACTAATTCAGTCACAACCTCAGCCCTACAGTGGCCATAGAGCTGATCTACTTATTATGGACAGACAGACATACATAGACTTTAGGTTCCAGTCCCACTTCTTGTCCTCTTGGGAATTACAGAGGTCATGACCTCAGGCTTATTGGTGGTCTCATCCCCATCGACAGCCTTCTTCACATTTGGAGAGTATCATATTGTCACTGCCAAGGGCATTATTGATGCTCAAGAAATCAGCCAAATGGCAGCCAGCTTTTGCCAATTCAATTCTGTGCTGATTTCTAATACTTCCTCCCTTTATTCCATTTATACGAGTCGGAAGCAGATGATAATTGTTCTCTGCTTTGTAAGTGAGGGAACTATAAAGAAGGGTATAGTGAATTTCCCTGAAGTGCAAAGTTTTGGGAAGCAGTGAGGGCTGAAGACAGGCCTTATCGCTACAAAGACTGTGACAGTCTCTAGAGCAAGCCGGGGCTTTGCTGTGGACTCTGAAGATGGGACTAATAAGAGTCAAGTGGAACAAGGACCAGGAAGAGTGGCTTTCCTCATACTCTGTGAAGGAACGGGCAAAACTATAAACAAAGGCTCACTGTTCCATGGAAATCAGATACAACATGGTGGGATTGAGCTGAGACTGACATAGAACCAAGCTCCTGGGCCACGGGTCTTTTCTAGAAAGACCCCCAGGCAATTCTGTCTGCAAGGAGGCATGGCTTTTCTTTCCTTACTGCTCACATCCCCCATGTTCTAGATCTTCATGAACAACTTTGGATATTCATGCATCCTGGGAGAAACTAGTTTAACCACATTCAAGCGGGAGCTTTTTGGAAAGTCCATGACTGAGACACAGCAGCGTGGGCGGCCTGCAGGGTGGAAAGGACGGGGGAGCTGTGAAAACATCCGACTGCTCTCTCTTTTCCACAGGGGAATATACTTGAGAAGATGAACATTTGCTCCACACCCCGCTTTTTCCGCTTTGTACTAGACAGCTCTTTGTGGAAGAAGAACCTTGGTGTGTTTGTGAAGGACCTGCGTTTTGGCACAATCCCTGTGAGGCTCTTTCAACCCAAGGCAGCCTCCTCCAAGCCCCGGCGAGGAATCCTCTTCTTACATGGAGGAGGTACCTTTCTGGGCAGCCTAGGTAAGGAAGATCCCTGTAGTAAGAAAGTATAACTTCCACAACCCCACCCACTTTCCCATGAGGATCTCTTTGGTGGGAGTCAAAGCAAGTAGTCACAGGAGCTCCTTTTGTGACAGGTAAAGACTGAAGACCATGTCAGTAAATGGGACTGTTGCCTCCATGACCATGTTTTCTATAATTTGATATCTCTGTTGAGGTGGAGGCAGTGATTGCCTAGTAGGACTTCCAGAAAATTAAGTGTGAGGTCAACCTCCAATCCCCTTTGTTCTACAAATCCACTCATTGCTCTCAAATCTTCTGGGTCACCTTGGTCCAAATCCACCTTCAATGACTCACCCCCTTAAGCCCTGCTTCTAATAGTGACCCCGATGCTCCATTGTTAATGGTCTGGCTGGTCCTTTCTCCACACAAAAAGAATCTTTAAAAGTACAATTCAGGGCTGACCATTTGGCATTGGATAACCAATTGTTGTTTTCTTCCCTAGAGAAGACTATTTCTCTTGTCTCAGTATTCTTTAGTTGCCTGTCGTGTTTTGTGTAGGGTTGAGGCCTTGTGGGCTTTCCTCAGTCTAGGTTAACATGTCTCTTGTTGTCATCCAAGAACAAATAGGCAGCCCTGAAAGCATACATACAAGTAGCATTATACAGACTGAGAAGGCTGTATGAATATTTAGGAATATATATGTATATACATGATGTGTATAACAACAGTTCATGGGAAAAGAGGTCGCATATTTTAAAAAACAAGAAGGAGTTGCTTGGGGAATGTTGAGAGGAGAAAAGGGAACATTTTATCTAGAGGGTCTCCCTGTTACTTGTCACAGAGCTTACTTTATCCATGTTTATTTTGGTCCCCAGTATGTTTCCTTGCTTAGTTTCTGTCTTCTCTCACCTAGAATGGAAACACCGAGAGTGGAAACTTGTGTTGTAGCTATCACTGGATTCTCAGAGACTAGAGAACAAGGCTCAGTCCCTGCTCTCATTGGCCTGTCAGTCAAAGTAAGAGGCTGGACCTTGCAGAACACAAATGAGAGGGAGAGGGCTTTAGATTGGACCGTGGAGGCCCAGAATAGGCACTGACTCGGAGTCCCAGCACCTCATTGCTTCTGAGTAAGCAGTCTCTCCAATAGAGTGAGATTGGAGGCCAGGATCAAGGAATGGGAGGAGCCAGTGCTACATAACTGGAGATCTGGATGAGTTGAGTGAGGCCAGGGCCCTAGACTGCAAAACAAAGGACTCTAGAAAGTCAGACACTAAGACAAACGATATCACATTTCAAAACAGTATTAAGAGAAAGATGTTCAGAGGTTAGGAGGGATCTTGCAGGGGACCCAGGTTCAGTTCCCTGTGGGTACACGAGGCTGCTCACAAGGACCTGGAACTCCAGCTCCTGTAACGCCTTCTTCTGACCTCCACACTCCTCATGTTCACATACACATAATTAAAAAGCAAGCTCATTAGAAAAGACTCAGGGGAAAAGTTCCACGAAGAACAAAGAATTCATATGAAAACAGGAATTAACAGGGCTGAGTTCCTTATACGAACACAGAATAGGAGCTTATTCTAAATATTTTTAGTTTATATTTAATTATACTGGATTGCATAAGGCTATTTTCATATAACTATATAATATTCCTTGAGTATACCCTCTCCATAAACCACTATCTTCTGCCTTCTCCCCCCTTATTAATCTCATTTGCTCCCTAGACAATCTTAATTCTAATTTAATTTCTAATTTCATATATATACACACATTAAACCTGGCACTCACAAATGAAAGAAAAGGGGTGACATCTGCTTTTCTGAGACAGACTTCATTCACCTAATACAATTATCTCCAGTTGTACCCATTTTCCTGCAACTAACGTAACTTCAAATCCCACTGTGTATCCGTAGTTCATTTTTCTTATTCATTCCTCTGCTGTAGGACACTCAGGTTGGTCTCATAGCTTAGGTATTGTACACAATGCTACAGTCAACACTGGTGTGCAAGCATCTCTGCTAAATATCCAGGAGTGGTCCGGGTGGCCCATAGAGAAGATCTACTTTGAATTTTTGAGGCATTTCCGTAGTAGCCCGATTAGTTTACATTCCTACCAACAGTGTGGAGTGTCCCTTCTCTGCATGCATCCCTCTCTGGCATTTGTTGTCATTGTCCCCTGCTCTTCCTTCCTGCCTGCACTCCTTTCTTCTTTATTTTTTGAGACAGGGTCTCACTATTTATCCCTGGCTTTCCTGGATCTTATTCTGCAGACCAAGCTGACTTTGAACTCATGGAGGTCCAACTGCCTCTGCCTCAGCTGAGTACTGGGTTTAAAGGCACGCACCACCATACCTATTTGATGTTTTCTTTAATTTCTATTTTATTATTATTTTTTAAATTGTTTTTATTGAGTTATATATTTTTCCACTCTCCTCTCCTCCCCTCCCTTTCTACCCTCTCCCATGCTCCCCATGCTCCCAATTTACTCAGCAGATCTTGTCTTTTACTGCTTCCCATGTAGCTTAGATCCATGTATGTCTCTCCTAGGGTCCTCTTCATTGTCTAGGTTCTCTGGGATTGTGAATTGTAGGCTGGTTTTTCTTCGTTTTATGTCTAAAAGTCACTTGTGAATGAGAACATATTATATTTGTCTTTCTGGGTCTGGGTTACCTCACTCACTATGATGTTTTCTAGATCCATCCATTTGTCCGCAAATTTCAAGATGTCATTTTTTCTCCTGTGTAGTACTCCATTGTGTAAATGTACCACATTTTCCTGTCTATTCTTTGGTCAAGGAGCATTTAGGTTGTTTCTAGGTTCTGACTATGACAAATAATGCTGCTATGAACATAGTTGAGCACATATCCTTGTGGTACAATTGAGCATTCTTTGGGTATATACCCAAAAGTGGTATTGCTGGATCTTGAGGTAGGTTGTTTCCTAATTTTCTGAGTAATTTCCATACTGATATCCAAAGGGGTTGTACCAATTTACACTCCCACCAGCAATGGAGGAGTGTTCCCTAGACCCCACATCCTCTCCAGCATAAGTTGTCATCAGTGTTTTTGATTTTGGCTATTCTTACAAGTGTAAGATGGAATCTCAGCATTGTTTGGATTTGCATTTCTCTGATGGCTTATTATTTTAATGATGGGCATTCTAACTGAGGCAGGAAGGAATTTCAATGAAGTCTAAATTTGCTCTTCTCTGATGTCTAGTGAGGTTGGAGTTCTTTTTTTTTTCATGTTTATTGGCCATTTCTATTTCATCTTATGAACTGTCTGTTTGTTTCATTAGCCCATGTGTTGACTGGATTGTTTGATTTCTTGCTCAGTTTTTTGAATTCTTTGTATATTCTAAATAGTAATTCTCCAGTAGATGTTAGGAAAATTCTCCGGTAGTAGTTAGGAAAGATGGCCTCCTACTCTGTAGACCATCTCTACACTTGTCTGCGTCCCTGTGCATTATTTCTTGAGAACTCGGGCCCTTCCCCAAAAGTCCTTGTTTGTGCAGGTATTTTAAAGAGTTTCTCTATTTTCTTCTCTATGTGCTGTAAATGAGGCATGAGCAAGTGGAGGAGGGGAAGATGTAAGCCCTTTCCACTTCTCTCTCTAGAGCCACCTGGTGCAACAAAACACAGTTCTGGAAGTTTGCTCTTCATGACATACGTCGGCACTAATTTTGATTTTGGAAGATACTGCATTAAATGTTGCTTACCTGGCCCCATGATTTAGCACCCACTGTGGTCTCCCATCTGTCTCACTCTTGTCCTAATAAGTCGAAAAAGGGGGGGCAAGTAACACGTTCAAAGCTCTGAAACAGGAATTACTTGAAAGACTGGAAGAGAACAAGGTCTACGCAGGTCCTAGGGTTCAGGACAGTTATTAGAGACACCATATTGTCTATGCAAACTCCTCTTGAGACTTTTAAGGGTACACACATCACAGACACTCTCTATACTCTGATTCAGTTCCTCCCCTAGGTGGATCCACCCTACTTGAAAAGTCTTCACATAAAGTTACTGCGCAGTGTTCAGAACTCATGGGGGTAGGGTCATTGAAGACGCTGACTGGACAGCTCAGATCAGAACTCCCCAGTCGTGTTTTCCTCCAAGTCGACTTGCATCCTCCGCCTAACAATGTGACTGGTGTGCACCCACAGAGTAAGCCTCCATAAATACTAGAATTATCTGATGCCATTTAGAGACTCATACTGCCTGCTTGGCACGGTTCAGAGATCGTTATCCAATGAGTTGTGGCAGCCTGGACATAAGACGAACACAGACTGATAATGGTCCTTGTATATCAAGGGAATGGGCTAAATCAAAGAGAGTTCTTTCTGTTCCTGAACCCGGGCAAAGATTTTCTACCTACTAATGCCAGTGGACCTGCCTCCTAGAGTTTCAAATTTACCACCATACTAATCCAAATTGTCCACCTACTCATCATTTGTTTCCTAATTAAATAAATATGTGAATCTTCTCTTGTAGCCCAGGCTGGTTTCCAATTTGTTATGTAGTTGAGAATGACTTGAACTCCTGATCACCTCGGTGTCATATCCCAAGATATATCATATCACAAGCATGTGTTGCCACATTCAGTCCAATCTATGAAATTCTTAATATCCACAGGCTAATCCTCCAAACGTGGCTCTGTTCAGTTAGAACCTCAAAACTTCCTGGTCTTCAGTTTCCCCCACTGTAAGATTAAACTGTGCAGAAGATGTGCTCCAAAGTTCACTTATGCCCCCAACACTCAAGAAATTATGGCAGATGTCCTACTTTGCCCTGGCATGGTGACTTGAGTCACTTCAGAAGAACAAGACTAGGAATAGAGGGATCATCCCATGGTCCCCATATCAGTTGGTTCCCTGGGGCTGTGGTGGGGAGTTTTTGGGTTCTCTTCATACAGTGCACCATGCCTGGTATTCTCTTGCAGACTTTTACCATAACCTGTGTACGTTCCTGGCCCGAGAGACAGACTCAGTGTTGCTGTCAGTGGGGTGAGTAGTCTCGGATGGTGGGCTGCTTCTTCACAAGGCAGGGGAAAATACAAGGAGGGGCATTCCTACATGTCTTTGTCCCAACAGACCCTCTCACATATGAGCATAGAATCATACAAATGAGAAAAAGCCTGGAAAGCCATTCATCATTAGGAACTGAGTGAAATAGCCGTGGTGAAAATTAATTACTCTTACTTAATGCACTTTTCCCCCCATGCTATTGCAAATACCAAAGAAATAACCTAAAGGGGGAAGAATTTATTTTGACCCTAAGTTCTATAACCTTAATTCAGTCTATGGCCAGCTTGTTCCACTGCTGTTCCATAAGGCAGAATATTATCAACGCAAGAGAGTATAATACATCAAATGTGTTCTTATTGTGGTAACCAGAAAGCAAAGAGAGAAGGGGCCAGAGACAAGGTAACATTCAAAGACTGAACCTAAGCTATAGGTTACAATTAGGTTCACAGTCTAATAATTCCACCAAATTATAAATCCATGAATTAATATACCATCAATGATGCCAGTGTTCCATAATCTAGTTACATATCAATGATTTGATCCATATCTAGGGAATAAGGTGACAAGATAAACTTTTTGAGGGATACTATATATATATGTGTGTGTGTGTGTGTGTGTGTGTGTGTGTGTGTGTGTGTATACACACAATAGTATCCCACCCCTGAACATCCAAGGGTCATGGTCAACTCATCATGTAAAATGCATCTAGTATTAGAGTCCCCAAAGTTTAATAGTTTCAGCCTTGTTACAAGGTTCAAGTCTAAAGTCTTTTGAACTTTGGTCCCATTCTTAGCTGTGAATTGGTCATACAATTCAAATAGCAAATTACATTCTTCCAACATACAGTGACACAGGACAAACATTCTCATTCAAAAAGAAAGAAATGGTGTCGTAGAGGGAAAAGCCAGGGCCAAGAAAGGCTAATAGACAGCAGGGCAAACATGAAGTCTTAGCGTTCTTTGCTCTTATTTGATACCTGGGGATATGGTTTCATACCCCAGAATTTCGGGCATTTGTACTTCTATAGTCCTGTTGGCAGAAGTCTATGTGACCTCCATCTGCTCTTTGTGGTGTCCTTCAGCATATTATTCAAATTCCTGGATCTCCTATTTCCTCAGGTCTTCATTGGAGCTTAGCCTACATATTCCTTCTCATAGGTATGGTGCAGGGAAACCAGCTGTCTCATACTTTACTTGGCCTCTGTCTCCACAACCCAGTGACTATATTTCACATGCTTGAACATACAGTACTGTATATATGATGCCCAGGTCGCCACTAGTTGCAGCATTTGCTGGTATCCCTTAGAACATAGCCACAACGAACTTTGAATGCCTAGGCAACTAACAGTAGGAAATGTGTTCCGGAAGGACAATTTTCTAGGTGGACCAGTGCAAGCTGGGCACCCTGGCAGTACTATATTCTCAGGCAAAAGTCTTTCAAATGAGTTTATAATTTTATCCTGGAGTTTGTCATGAGTGAGATCAGTTTAATATCTAAGAAGCTCTGGAGGACTCTTTCCCTCTGCCCCAGTACAAAGTATTTGATTTGGTTGTTTTATTTATTTATTTTAAGGTTTTAGTATGTGTGTATATATGTTGTTGTGGGTGTATAAAGAGGCCAGAAGAGACCAACAGATCCCTTGAGGTTATAGGTATTTGCAGGACACCCAACTGTTGGTGCTGGGATCTGAACTCTGGTCACTGTGATCGAACAGCAAGCACTCTTACCCACTAAGATAGCTCTATATCCCCTCAATTTGTTTTTAAATATGTTAAACTCTTTTGGAGCTTCATCCTCTGTGTCAACAACTTTTCTACCACACTGTACATTTTCTTTCTGTTCTGTTTTGTGTTCTTAGTTCTCATTGGCTAAGTGGGCTAGTAAGATGCCCCAGTAGGTGACAGTACTTCCAAAATAGTACCAGTTATGGTAACTACTGAAAGACGAAATTAAATTATGAAAATTACAAATC
Source organism: Alexandromys fortis (assembly GCF_014885135.2). NCBI lineage: Eukaryota > Metazoa > Chordata > Mammalia > Rodentia > Cricetidae > Alexandromys > Alexandromys fortis. The sequence goes on along the minus strand of NW_026067961.1, from coordinate 7,770,498 downwards.
CACCAGTAATTGAGCCTTTAATAATGCTAGAAGTTCATGGTATGATAATGTCTCAATGGCAGAATCAACCACCTGGGCACTAAGATATGAACAAAGAAGTCTTTTAAGAAAGCGCCTGAACCATGTGATATTAGAGAACGTTACATAACTATTTAGAACCACGAGGCTATGCCAAGATAAAAGAATCCTAATAGGATAAAATTAAGGAAAATATATTCAAAAGCTAACAGTTTAGTAACTTTCCTGCGGAGTCAAAATAATTAAAACCAAGAGAATGTATTCTAGGGGCTGAAGAGATGACTCAGTGGTTAAGAGCATGTACTCCTCTTGCAGAAGACCCCAGTTAAGTTTCTAGTACTCCCAACTGCCTGTACTCCAGCTCTAGAGGATCCAATACCCTCACCTCATTCCCTCAGGCACTGCAGTCACTTATGTACATATGCATGCACATGTGCACACAATTAAAAATCAAGTAAAAGCAAACAAATGTCTTTGGAATAAACAGACTCAGTGACGTAAAGTAAAGAGGACACACTGTGACACACCCATGAGAGCCTTCTCCCAGGGAAGGCCTGGAAGGTGATGGGAGGGGAGTAAGTGTGGTTGGAAATCCCAATGAAGGCCCCTGTCATTGCTGGATGATCGCTCTGCAGGCGCCTGCTGCACCGTTAAATAACTTTCTGTCTCTGTGGTGATGGAATGCTTTGACTGACCAAAAGCAACTTAGAGGAGAAAGGATTTATGTGGCTTTCCCTTTCGGGTCACCATCCATCACTGAAAGAAGCAAGGCAGGAGCTCTAGAAAAAACTTGAGGTAGAAGCCACATAGAAGCACTGCTTTTGGCTTGCTCACCGCTCATCCTTAGCTAGATTTTTAATACAGGCCACTACCAGAGACTTTGCACTGTCAAGGGCCTTCAGTGGACAGTGCCTGATAGGGTTGCCTGAGCCAGACTTGTGAAGAGCTTTCTCTCCTCCCCTCCCTCTCACCCTCCATTCTTTCCTCTCCCCTCCTCTCTTCTACTCTCTATTCCTTCTCTCTTCCTCTTCACTCTCTTCTCCTTTCCTCCCCTCTCTTTTTCTTGACCCCCTTCCCCTCTCATCCCTTCCTGTCCCCTCTCTTCCTCTCATTCACTTCCATAGCTGAAAACAGCCCCAGCCATACCTTGATTTCATCTTTCTTCTTTCTACCTAGGCTTACAGGCACAGCAGGACCAACTAAATCTTCAGTTGCCTCTTTTCTGTCTTTATAGTTTGTTCTATTGTCATAGTTTTAGCTGTGAACCTAGCATTTAAATATTAGGCCATCTCTCTAGCCCTCATTCTATCTTCAAAGCCAATAGGTTCCAACTTGCATGATGTGTCAACTATATCTAATCAAGACATGGGTTTGAATAGAGAATTCAAGTAACTGACTTTTGGCAGCTTCTTCAAACTCACATAGGGGAAAATAGGGATGACACTCTTCCATTGCTGGGGTCATGTAGAAGATTAAATCAATTAGACTCTTGGGTGAGTAGAGGATGTAATTCAAAAAGTCTTCAGAGTTTCCTGCACACACTGATGTGCTGTCCCCTGGCTTCCTTCTGTAGGTACCGAAAGCTTCCTTACTACCATTATCCTTCTCCTGCACATGATTGTCTGAATGCCTCCATTCACTTCCTGAAGTCTCTGCATGCCTATGGGGTGGACCCCTCCCGGGTTGTGCTCTGCGGAGACAGCATTGGAGCTGGGGCTGTAGCACTTATCACACAGGCCTTGGTGGGCAGAGAAGATCTTCCCAAGATCCGGGCTCAGGTCCTGATATATCCCGCCCTCCAGACACTCTTCCTCCAGTCTCCATCACATCTGCAGAACGCAAATGTTCCATTTCTCACCAAAGATTTCATGATGACCTGTATTTCTAGATATATGGCCATTGATGCCTCCTGGAAAGATGCCATGTTGACAGGTGCCTGGATGCCCCCAAGTGCCTGGAAGAAGTATAAGAAATGGCTAGGCCCCGAGAACATCCCTAAAATGTTCAGGAGCAAATACCAGCAACCAGAATCACCTGCACCTTTTAATGAGGCTGCCTATCTAGAAATCAAACATATGATGAGGGAAGATCTTTGTCCCCTCATAGCAGATGACAAAATTATTGCTCAGGTTCCTGAGGCATTTGTGGTGACCCTTCAGTGGGACATTGTCCGGGATGATGGCTTGCTCTACAAGAAGCGCTTGGAAGACCAGGGGGTCCCTGTGACCTGGTACCATATAGCAGATGGTTTTCATGGTTGCGCTACTTTTTTTGAAAGGAACTTTTTCTTTTTCCCCTGTTCCTTGAACCTTGTAAATGCTGTAGCTAGTTATATAAAAGGCTTATGAACGACTGCAGTATGGTGAGAGAACAGTTGCCTAGCATGCGCAAGATCCCACTCTAACCCACAACAGGGAAGAAAGGCGGGAAAATCAAATAAAGGAATAAAAGAAATGAGACATCATCCCTTGTACCTTGGATGAGAATGGCCAAGGAGGATTCTGCCACAAATGATGCTAGGGCTGAGTCTTGATTTTGTAACCCTTTCTTTTATTCTTTTAATGAATAAAATAGAGAACTTTGTTACATCTCACCCATGCGCATTCAAAACTTTGTCTTCTTTTTGGGGTGTGTGTGTGTGTGCATGTTTTCTTACTATGGAGCCCCCGACTGACCTGGAATTTGTTGTATAGACTGGGCTGACCTCAAACTTCCAGAGTTCTGCCTGTCTCTGCCTTCGGGTGTGTACCACGATGCCCAGCACGCCATTCTTGTCCTAATGGTTCTGACTAGGGTGGGACACAATCTCAATGTAGTTTTGATTTCTACTTTCCTGGTGACCAAAAATGTTGATTTGTTTTCAAATACTTATTGGACACTACTTTTTTTTTAAAAAAAAATTGTCCAATTCACCTTCCCATTTATTGATTGAATGATTTGAATTTTGGCAAATAATCTTTTGAGTTTCGTATGTATGCTTTATTTGTTTCTTTTTTCCCTTTTTTTATTTTAATTGATTTTTTAAAATTTTATTTTACATTCTATCTACAGTTCTCCACCCACCTCCTCCTTCCCCCTACCCCCCTCTGACAACCCACCCACCATCCACTCCTCCCAGCAGGGCTCTCATGTGAAGTCAACAAAGTCTGTTACATTCAATTGGGGCAGAGACAGCTGAACCAAGCTGGAAGGAACTCAGGAACTCTAGACCTACAGCTGTGGAGTCTGCATGAAACCGAACTAGGCCCTCCATATATGGGAGACAGTAGTGAAACTTGGGCTATCTATGAGGAACCTGACAGTAGGACCAGGATCTATCTGGCGTAAGCTAGCTTATTGGCACCCATTCCCTATGGTGGGATACCATGCTCAGCCTTAATGTAGGGGGGTAGGGGCTTGGTCTTGTATTCTTTATTTTAATCTCCTGATGAATAGATAGTGGATAAAGATTGTCTCTAATTATGCACACTGCCTCATGACTGTTGATTTCTTCTTGTTCTGTGTGAAACTTGGCAACTTTGTGCAATCCCGTTTGACAATGTTTCTGTTGTTCCCCCAGGGTACTGGAGTCCTCAAAGGCTTTCACTGTGTCTGTATCTTGTGTTATCTCTATGTTTGCTCAAGCAGTTTTCATGCTGCAGATCTTTAAGTCTTTGACCCAAACTGAAGTGGTAATTGTTTGGGAGTCGTGGGGACACAATTTCCTTCTTATACATGTGACTACCCAATTTCTGCACTTCCATTCACTGAGGTGGCTGTGTGGAAAGTCGGGTGAGTTGATTTTGGGGTTCTCTTTTGTGGTTTTTCTTTGTTTGTTTGCTTGATTTCTTCAGACACAGGCCTTACTATGTAGCCCTTGCCAGACTGTTACTTACAATGTAGTCAAGATTGACCTCAAACTCACAGCAGCTCTCCTGCCTCAGCTCTCCAGCACTGAGATTACAGGCCTGCAACTCTATACTCTGCTTGCTTTTTTAAGTAGGGATGATTTAATATCTTTCCAGCTTATCTTTTTTTTTTTCCTCTTGCCTTAGTGCTCTAAGACTTCAAGCAGCACACTGAACAGAATGGAGGAGGAGGCGGGCTCACTCCTATCATTCCTGATTTAAAAGAAAAAAGCATTCATTCAATCTTTCCCCACGCAGTTTATTTCTGGCTGTAATTCTGTCGTATGGATATTGTTATATTGAAGTATATTCTTTGTATTTATAATTTCTTTAGGGATTTCATCATGAATCAATGGTAGACTGTGATTTCTGTCCTAACTCTATTTTATAATGTATTTCTGAAATATTTTTTTATAATGTGCTAGGATCCCTTATCTGTTTATGTGCTGTGTTGCTTTTATTAATTGACGTGTGTTTAACCATCTTTATGCTCCTGGGCTGAAACAAATTTGATCATCATAGTACTTTTTGATTTATTAGCTCAATTAGCAAATATTTTGAGAAGTTTGGCAGACATGTTTATTGGGGAAATTTTTTATGGTATTTTGATTTAGGCGTGAGGATAATAATTTGTAGAATTGATGGACACTGTTCCTTCCCTTTCTAGTTTATGGAGCACTTTGTGGAACATTGGTCTCAGGTCTTCTTGAAAACATCTCTGTAGTGAGGAGGCAAGCAGACCTGCTTTTTCGTCCTGCCCAGCTCCCGCAGGGCTAGCTTTACACCAGAAATAACAACACACAAATTGTATTCATTTAAACACTGCCTGGCCCATTATTTCTAGCCTTTTATTGGCTAACTCTCACATCTTGATTAACCCATTCCTAATAATCTGTGTAGCACCACGAGGTGGTGGCTTACCAGGAAAGATTTAGCATGTCTGGCCTGGCGGCTGGCTCCATAGTGTCTGCCTCACTGCCTTCTTCCTCCCAGCATTCTGTTCTGTCTTCCCTGCCTACCTATGTTCTGACCTAATAAGTTTTCCTTATTAATTAACCAATGAAAGCAACAGATAGATAGAAGACCCCCCACACACACACATCACATCTCTTTTACTAATTGGGAGTTGTTCATTGCGACACTTCAATCTCCTTGTTCATTTACAGATCTGCGGAAATTGTTCATATCACTTTGATTTAATTTTGGTAGTTGATATGTGTCTTAGGAAGTTGCCCACTGCTTCTAGATTTTCCAAGATTTCAAAGACCTTCTTAATAACCCTCTGGATTTCACTGTCATCTGTTTAATGCCTCTTTTCCCATGTCTGGTTTTCTTGAATTATTTATATTTATTAGTTAGACTAAGTTTTTGTTGATCTTGTTTTGGGGGAAAAAGTTTCTTTTGTCGATTCTTTGTCATGTTCTTTATCTCCAGTTCATTATTACCTTTATTATTATTTATTTATGCCCTGGCAATGCTGAAGCATGCATGGGCTGCCCGTATATGGCAGTTCTGTTGAACTTGTCTATATTGGGTTTCATGGTTTAGGTTGATGAGGACAACTCATTATTATCTACCAGGATTTTATTTTTATTTTTATTTCTTCTTTCCATCTAGCTGTTTTGGGGTTTGGATCATTCTTATTTTTCTAAGACCCTTTCTTTCTTTTATGAAATGTGTTCTTCTGATTAAGAACCCCCTTTCCATTTCTTTGTGTGTGATATTTCTTTAGGTGTTTTAGTACTGAGGTGTGCTTGACTTGTATCTGTCTTCCTTGCTGCTTCAACTGGTGCTAATGTAACTTTTCTGGAGACAGTGCTTGTGGTCGACTGTTGGGGTTTGTTTTCACTTGAGTTTGAAATGTATCCTGCCAGGATTTGCTGGCTTTTAGGGCTTCTGTTGAGAAGTCCTCTGTTGTTCTGGTGATTCTCCTTTAGTAATTGAGGTGGTGATTTTTCTCTCAGCCACAAGGCTGTTTCTGTAATGGATATTTTAGGTCTAGATCATGTCTCCTTGGGATTTTAAATGCCTCTGGTACTTGGATAACTATGATTTTTTTCCAAGATTTGGCATTGTTTCTGTTTTATTTTCATTAGATAGATTTTTATGCTTTAATTTTTGCTTTGTGTTTTCTTTTGTTTTTGAGACAGGGTGGGTGGTATAGCCCTGGGTAGTCCTGGCTGTCCTGGAACTCATTCTGAAGACCAAACTGGCCTGTAACTTAGAGAACCATCTTCCTCTACCTCCCAAGTGATGAAACTAAAGGCTTGTGCCACCACCACCCACATGTCTTTAATTTTTATCTCAGTTCCTTCTACCCATAGATTGTTAGGTTTGATCTCTAGATCATTTCCCAGGGTTCTTGAAGCTTGTGGTTGTTCTTTTTTAAAAAAAACTCTAGATAGATGTCATATTGGCCTTTCCTTCCATACTTGCTTTTCTCCTCTCTGCTTGATCTGGTATCTTGATAACGCTTATCACTGTAGTTTTACTTACTGAGTTTTTCATCCCCAACATACATTTTCCCCCAAATCTCAAATTCCATGCTGAAGTTCTCAGATACAGGGCTGAAATTCTCAGAGATAGTGTTGACTTCTTTATCTTCAATTCAATTCGCTTCCTCATTCTATTTGCTTGTTTATTTCATCATTGATGTTAACCTTCCTTTCTTCCCTCTTTCTTTCTTTCTTTCTTTCTTTCTTTCTTTCTTTCTTTCTTTCTTTCTTAGACACAGTTTCTCTGTGTAGCCCTGGCTGTCCTGGAACTCCCTTGTAGAGTAGGCTGGGCTTGAATTTACAGAGATCCGCCTGCCTCTGCCTCCAAAGTGCTGAATTTAAGGGTTGTGCTACCTCTGTACTGTCATCAACATTTCTTGCAGTTGGGTTTTTGATTACCTCTCTGGCACTTCAACCACTTATGTACCTTTGGAATTGCTCATTGGGTGATTTGAGCAATCATCTTGATACTTTTGCATTTTTTTTCCCCAATGTTGGAGTGGCTGCATCTTCTGGTTTGACCTGATCAGCCACATTCTCTTGAGAGCTCTGCTCCCAATCAACCAGTCAGAGTACAGAAAAGAACTCCACCACCAAATGAGGTGTAGAAATAGACTTAAAATTGACTAAAGTGAACTGCTATAACACCCATGACTAGAGATGTGCAAATGGGATACTGTCAACTGAGGGACAAAAAAAATTTTAATTGTGACAAAAATAATAAATGAATGGAATAAAGGAAAGGGGCAGAGAAAGAGGAAACAGGACAAGGTTAGAAGAAAAAGTACAAAGAAGCAAAATGCAGGAAAGGCAAAGAAATATAAGAAAGAACAAGAATGGTAGGAAGGGGAAAAGAAAAAAATCAAGACATTGAACATCTCGTTACACAGAAGAAAAACGTGGCCAGGTATGGTGGCTCACACCATTAGTCCCACACTCAGAAGGAAGAGGTAAGCAGATCTATGTCACTTCAAGGCCAGCATGGTCTACAGAACTAGTTCCAGGAGAGACAACGCTACACACAGAGTAAATCTGTCTTGGAAAAATACTTGTGATAAGTAAGGATGCGGATGTATAGTTCTCTACAATGGAGGGCTTCTGGCAGGGGACGCAAGTAGGGAAGGACTCAGTTTTCTTTAAGGGGCTATCTACTGAGAGTTTGACCATGCCCTAGAAAGTATATGGGTAACACAAATTGGACTTGTGGGATTTTCTTTCTTTCTTCTCCTCTTTTGGTGGTGGTCAGGAGGGTCACAAGGGTGATGGAAAACCTGGGAGGACTGTGAAGTGAGTGTGATGGTATGCATGATATGAAATCCCAAAATTATTAATAAAAATAATATGGCCCAAAAAGAAAAATTGTCTTTGAGCATTTGTGTAAGTCCATTACTAAATTTATTTAGTTATTTAGCTTTTTTTTCTAAGACAGGGTCTTACTATATAGCTCTGACTGTCCTAGAACTCACTCTGTAGATTAGGCTAGCCTCAAACTCACAGAGTTCCACCTGCCTCTGCCTCCCAAGTGCTGGGATTAAAGGTGTGCACTACTACACCCAGCTTTAAATTTTTATTAATAAGACTAGGGACCCCAAGAAGGGGACCCAACTTCTTTTGTATTATCTGATGACCACAAAAGGATTTCCCCAAATTCCTATAATAATACATGATGTCTCAAGATGTAGCTCTCAGATAGTGCTCTGGCACCATGTTGCCTGCTGTCATGTTCCTTGACGAGATGCTCATGGACCCACCCTCTGAAACTCTAAATTCTAAACAAAGTCTTTCTTCTATAAGTTGCCTTGGTCATGCTGTCTTATAACAGCAATAGAAAAGTAACTAAGACATCCACCCTCAGGCTGGCATGGGAAGAGAATCTCATAATTCAGAATTTTCCAAACACTGGCTGGGGCAAGAAACGTCACAGATTATAGAATATCCTTTCAACAATGACCCACTTACCCTTTGGTTTTGCAACTGGATGACTTCCATGTCTTAACTTTACTATCAGGTATGATAAAAAAAAAAAAGCGATTTATCCCTAATCTCTGGGGCAACTTACCAAATAGGCTATCACCTGGGATCCCATGATTTCTGCCCTTGCTTTATCTTGAGTCCTTTATGAAAGACCATGGATTTTACTATATCTTTCAAGGTAACAAACTGTCCAAGGCCTCTTTAAAAAAAAAAGTAAAAGTACTAGAATTTGCAAAATCATACAACAAAATTAACCAGATCAGAAGTCTATACATTTCAACCAACTTCTAAACAACTAAAACAGTCATTTTGAAGTTGTGGGGCTTCACATTCGATTTTACACTTTCACTATAAAATATATTTTTATGTATTTACCTACTATCGACCCCCCAGAAGTTCATGACGGAGTTGAATTGAATAAAGCAATTAGCTTTATATTCTTTTTAACAACTCACATATCCTTAAGGACTGCAGTTCTTCCTCATCACCCAATATTTACCATGTTCATTGGTCTAAATCTATACACATATATGTATGTATATATATCACACACGTATGATAAGCTAGAGTCTACATATGAGGAAGAATATGGGGTTGCATGTGAAAGATATTCTGTTTGGTGGACAGATCTAATACCTCAATGACAATGACTCAACACACTGTCCTGCAGTGTTGTCTAGAGGGTAGATCTAATACCTCAGTGACAATAGCCCATCACCCTGTCCTGCAGTGCAGTTTGTAGGGTAGATCTAATACCTCAATGACAATGACCCATCACACTGCCTGCAGTGTTGTTTGGAGGGTAGATTTAATATCTCAATGACAATAGCTCATCACACTGCCTTACAGTGTTGTCTGGAGGGTAGATCTAATGTTTCAATGATGAGTGGAATGTGTGGGACAAAAAGGTTAGGTTGGTTACCATCCTCAAGCAGCTTTGCTCTTTCAGCCCAAAGTTCCAACCACTTCTATCATCCTTCCCCCAAACAATAGGGTCAGCTTTGCCACCAACTTAGCCTACTCTCAGTACCCAGCTTTGGGCTGAGGTATTAGATCTGTCCACCAAACAGCACTGCAGGACAGTGTGATGAGCTATTGTCATGTCTTGAAATGTGCTACAATACTGTAAAGAGAGTTGAGAAAGGAACCTTGCATTCATTCACTCAGTGAATGAAAAATGAACAAGACGGCAGCATCTTCCAGTAGTATCAGACTAAATGGAGGATAAAATTGTGATAAAAAAAATAGGGAAAGACTCCTCATTTATACTAATACTATTCAAAATTCTGTGCATCCCATTTGGGAATCCACATAAAGAAGATGCATTCCAGTGTTTAGAGTTATTGAGCATAAAATGTTATCAACAAATAAGCAAGCAAGCCGTGGAAAGATGCAAAGAAGTGGAAATGTTTATTAATCTCTTTGAAGGGCTGCTGCAATTCAATCATATGGATGCCTCCCAGCTGGCAAGGATGATGGAGGAAGGTCATTGGTTAATTAAATAAAGAAACTGCTTGCCCTGATAGGTTAAAACATAGGTGGGAGGAGTAAACAGGAGGAAGAGGAAGTGAGGTAAGACTCCTCAGACAGACCCGATAGCTCTGCTCTCTGGAGCAGAGACCCTGCTTCGCTCTCCTGGGCATACGTGATGAAGCTCTGATCCAGGATGGACGTAGGCTACAATCTTCCCAGTAAGCGCACCTTGGGGTGCTTACACACATTATTAGAAATGGGCTAGTCCAGGTGTGAGAGTTAGCCGAGAAGAGGCTAGATATAATGGGCAAGCAGTGTTTAAAAGAATACAGTTTGTGTGTTGTTATTTCGGGCATAAGCTAGCAGGCAGCTGGGGTGCTGGGGACGCAGCCCCGCAGCTCCTATTTCAACACAAGGAAAGAGGATTGCTCAAAGGTTTCAGATTGAAAAGCCTCACACAGCTCTCTAGGCAAGAAGTTTGGCGGTGGTGCTGAAAAACCACAAAGACCAATTCCCAAATATTTATCATATGATTTGTATTCTGCAGCCATTCCCAGTCTCAACGATAACAGTGGAAAGGATGACGTCAGAGTGCGGGAATAGAATGCTTGAGCAAGGGCTTCCATCCTGAATACACCACCGAAGGCCACGGCAACAGATCTGCTGGCAGCCTCTTCTTATAAAGCTCATTAAAACAGACAGTTTACCTTTGGGCAAAAATACAACCAGAGAACCTTGGTTTTAAAGGATCACCATAATCTTACTGATTTAAAAATAAAAGGTGGCATTTTCTGTTAAAAAAAAAAAAGAAAGAAAGAAAGATATTCTGCACCGTGACCCTGGCAGGTCCCCTGGTGGATGGGAGACTGCATTGGGTAGGAGACAGACAGATATGCCATGCAGAGAGAGCTTGGGTATAGAGTTTATTTAGTGAGTATTGGGACTGGTATAAAAGTAAGTAGTTATGGAGAGGAGAGGAGAAGGGAAGTGAAAAAAGGGGAGATAGAGAAAGAGGAACGAGACAGGAAAGAGAGAAGAAAGAAAAGGCAGAAGAGGAGAAGGGAGAGGGGCAGTAGTTATCTCTTCAGAAAAGGGAAGGACACAGAGAGAGTGGAGAGAAGGTGCAGAGATCAGCTTGCCTTGGTGGGAAGTTGGGAGGGGAGATTGGGAATGGGTGGATCTTGTCTCTTAAAGGGACAGGGTATCCAGGTGACAGGGAAGGTCAGCAAAATGATAACAGCATGATCCTTGATTAATATTAAATAATTCTAAGTCCCTCCATTTTTTTTTTCAAATTTGCTATTTTACATCTCTTGTTGTTACTAGAGTCGACAGACTGTTCTGGTCACCACTTCCTACAAGCAACAATTCTGCTGGGTTCTGCAACATTACAAGACTCCTGTCTCCTGGGAATAAATGAATCAAGTTTGTCAGGAGAATAGCTTCAATTTCCATTTGCATTTGGCTTATGAAAACCTCAATATTTAGGATTCACGGTTCATGTTCCTTCCATATGAATCTCTAGAACTTTGTAAAGTAATTCTTCCTAATGTATTCTGCTTAGCATATTCACATCTGGACTTATTTCTGAAACATCACAACCATTAAAATTGTGTGTGTGCGTGCGTGTGTGTTTAAGAGGACACATTTTTAAGGTTTCTTTTTTATTTCACATTGTAGGGTTTTGGGGGGGGGAGCAGTTCAGGACAGGTTTCTCTGTAAAACAGTCCTGGCTGTCCTGGGACTCACTTTGTAGACCAAACTGACATCAAACTCACAGAGATCTGTTTGCCTCTGCCTCTTGGATTCTGGGATATCGAGGGCTTTGAGTACCCGCCTCAGTACCCCTCAGGACTCAGAATAGGATGTCTATGGTAGGTGAAGATCTGAGGATAAAAAGATTGACTTAGAAGAAAAAATAAAAATAAAAAAAAGATTGACTCAGGTACATTACCTCTGCCTGTCCTTTATTTTTCAGGCGGGAGGACAAAGTGAAGTGAAGGGGTGCAGAGAAGAAGAAAAAGAAGGGGTGATCTCCATGAGCTTTCTACTTTTTAAAGACATAGCTGGAAAATTCCATAGGCAGGGAGAATGATAATATGCATATCAAAATCACCAAAAGAGCAGGTAAAGCCTGACAAAGCTTCACTCCAGAACTGGTGACATGACCCAGGAAAGAGCCAGCATCCAAGGGGAAATACCTGACCTTCTAAACCATGAGATAAGTTGCTAAACAGCCCTGGATCCTGAATTCACTCATTCTCCTCATCCAATTTCTTTTGTAATAACCAGCTTTGGTAACACCAAGATTTGTTTGCTAGTAAAAGTGGGGCGCACTGCTTTTTTTTGCTCAATGATTGTCTTCTACACAAATTTCTATGTGGTCTATTAGCAGGTAATTTTGTGGGGTCGACTCTATGTAAATTTGGCTGTTAGAACGAAGAATAAATGTTGTCACTCTAAAGCCTCATGGTGTGGGGGAATGGATTCTGTTGCCCATGCAGAAGAAATTACACTGCTGAAGTCTTTGGGGGAGTGAATTCTACTTCGAAGGGTGAATCGTGGCCTCACAAGATTTTCACAGATATGAGCATGACTTTTCCAAAAGACAAGTCTTTCCATAGCTCTACAAAACAGATTAGTCCATGTGGATGTGTATGTATACACTTCCTGTGGGTCTGCCTATTGGTCTGTCAGTTGTGCATTCACGTAGACTCTTGTGGGCTCCAGCACTGGGATTAAAGGCATACACCACCATGCCCAGCTTCCTTCCATGTTGTTTTAGAGGTGGGTTTCTCTTGCCACCTTTGTCACTGTGCTGAATGCTCTAGATGAGCTTACTCAAAGAATTCCAACCAGTTCTCCCGTCTCTGCCTCCTATCTTGCTTTAAGTGTCCTGGGATTATAGATGTGCACCACATCTGGCTTTTTATACAGATCCAACTAAGGTCACTAGGCTTGTGTCTGACTCATCTCCCTGGCCTCGCAAGTGTTAATTTTGAGATTTCAATTATATTTTCATGAGGAGGAGAATTTTCGATCATGGATTTCACAGATCTTGAAGATGAATCCTTACACTCCAGGTATTTGAACCCAACTCCTAGGGATGACATTTATGGCAGTTTGAGATGTAGCCCAGTCCCCTTGTATCACCACTTCTGTGTATGAACCCCAAGAACACATTTTCCTGGGCATTTGCTTTCAAAGACAGGTGACCTGCTACCTTTAGTCTTTCCCTACTGGAATTAACTAGGAGCACCACAAGATGGTACCTCCGATGGGTGAAGTCTTGCCCTCGGGATGTGCCTTTTATTGTCCCAGTTCAGCATTTCAAGGTACCTCTGCATCAGTTACAGTTCCTCTCTCAGCATCAGCCTGGATGCTCTCCTGGTCTGCAATTTCTTCTGTCAAACAGACTAGTTCATTATCTCGTAATCCAGCTTGAGTTGGGGTCTCAGGCTCTCATAAGAAAGAAGAGGCCAGAGTCCCATATTCTTGGTCAAAATGCCACAGTAACAGCTCTTATCTCCATTCCAATGAAGTCCTCATTCATGATCTGAGTCTTCACTATCTCTGCTACTCCAAACATTTTCTTCTAAGTCCCCACTAGAAAGGTCCATTAAGCTCTGCTTCTATCCGTCAATGGAATTTCCAGCAACATCCCTAACATTTTCACCTGTTTTTTTTTTGACAAAATAGTTTCAGGTGCCCAAAATCACATGGTCAGGTTTATTACATCAATGATTCCACTTTGAAATATCAATTTCGGCTCTAGTTTCATTTCTTTTGCTATATAAAATTATCCTGACCCAAAAAAAAAAAAAATTAGGGGAGGAGAGGTTTATTTCAGCTTACAATTCCAGGTTACAGTTTATCATTCTGGGAAAGTCAAGGCAGGAACTTCAAACAGTTGGTCACATCACAGCCACAGTAAAGAGCAAAAATGAATGCAAGCGTGCTCACTTGCTTGCTTGTGCTCAGACTGAGTTCTCCACCTTCATACAGTGTGAGCCCTCGTCTAGGGAATGGTGGCTCCTATGGTAGGTTAGGTTTACCCACATCAATAAACTTGAGATGTTCCCCTCCCCAGACATGGCCATAGTCTAACCCAATGTAGACAGTGTAGACAATCCCTTCTTAAGACTCTTCCCAGGTGATTCTAGATTGTGTCATATTGCAAATTAAAGCTAACCAGCATAGAAAGGTAAAGTTACACAGAGCCAAAATGACAGGCATCGAGATATAGGATTGGATATTTTCTCTGCTGAATTTTGTTCTTTACTTAACTTGTTTTCTTCTTGTTTATACTTTTAGAGCAGAAATGTTTTTCTGTTGTTTAGTGGAAGCATAGGTTGCTTGGTTGTTGGTTGTTTTGTTTGTTTGTTTTCTCTTTTTCCTTTTCTTTACAGAGGTTCAAAATTATGTAATTGTCTCGATATCAAAAGAGACTTTTGGCTTTTGAACAAAAGACTAATGGGAACTTTCAAAGGTGAAATCAATTAGTTCTATATTACAAGATTCCCCAAGAACACACAGAAGTCGTGAATGTGAAATGCCCTCCTTCAGCTCGTTTGGATATTTAGTCCCTAGCTGGTGTTACTGCCTTAGATGGTTGTGGAACTTTTAGGGGCTGGAATCTTACTGGAGGAAGCAAGCCACTGGGTAGGAATTGAAGTCTTGTGGCCCAGCTCCTTCCCTATCTGCTGTCTGGCTTCTAATGCAATATGACCAACCACCTCATGCTTCTGTTGCCATGGCTTTCATGGTGGACTCCTCTATAAAAACATGAACAAAATAAACTTTTCCTTCCTTAAGTTGCTTCTTGTCAGATATTTGGTCACGGCAGCAAAAGTGACAGGTATTCATTGTCAAAGGTAGAAGCCAAATCTAGTTATAACCATAATGAAGTGACTCACTTCTCCTCTGCAGCATCCTTTCCTTTTCTACAGTTTAACCACCCTCAACTTTTGTATCTATCAGAGACTAAACTGCTCTATAAGACAGAGTCCTTGTGATATAATTGTCTTTGAATTACTAATCTGGCTTTGAAACCAGTTGAGGAGACAATAAGATGAACCAACTCAAGGGGATCTGACCAGCAGCGATCAAGGGGATCAAGTCCTTTGCTGATGTCAGAGGTCATCCTTGACATCCTACTTATGTGTGCTGTCGTATACTTCTTTTTCTCTATTTTCCTTTATGGGTTTTGTTTTTGTTTTTCATTCTGCTTGTTTACTTGTTTCTTTAGGGTTGTTTGTTTGCAGTGCTGAAGTTTTAATTGTGCATGCTAAGCAATTGTTTAACTACTGACTTCACCCTCAAGACCTCATATGCCCTTTATGTAACTGACTGTAGAATTCATAACCTTATGTGAACAAGGAAAAGAGAAAATGCCCTTATCAAATAAAAGTATGCATCCGTGAAAGCCATCTTCTACATGGCACCAGGTCACAGGGACCCCCTGGTCCTCCAAGCGTTTCTTGTAGAGCAAGCAGTCATCGCGGAGAACATCATACTCACAGCTCACCAGGAATGCTTCGGGAAGCTGAGCAATGGTCTTGTCGTCTGCTAGGAGAGGTGAAGCTTCCAAATCAAAAATGCGTGTGGTTTCCAAATAGGCAGTCTCATTAAAAGGTCCAGGAAACTTGGGTTGTAGGTCTTGGCTCTTGAATCTTTGGGGGATGTTGTCAGAGCCGAGCCATTTCTTATACTTCTTCCAGTAGTCTGGGGGTATATTTATACCTTTCAACATAGCATCCATCCAGGAGAGGTCAATGGCCAAATACTTACACGCACAAGTCATCAAAAATTTTCTAGGTAGGAATGGAGCGTTTTGATTCTGCTGGTAAGATGGTAACTGAAAATTGACCACCTGGGTGACTGGATAAATCAGAACCTGAGCCCGAAACCGGGGAAGATCTTGCCTGCCCAATAACACCTGGGTGATAATGGCTACAGCCCCAGCTCCTATGCTTTCTCCACTAACCACCAACCGAGCAGGGTCTACCCCATAGGTTTTCAGGTCTTTCAAGAAGTGGATGGTGGCATTCAGGCAATCCTGGAAAGCAGAAGGGTGATGGTGGTCAGGAAGCTTGCGGTACCTAAGGAGGAAAAAACAAACAAACAAGCATACAGAACACTAACACATACAGGGTTTAGTGGGGGCTATTCAAATGGCACTCTCTATGCCCAGAGGAGACAGAGCCTGACTGAACCTTAAGAGTAACCCAAATAAAGATGATGCCCTGATTAGCTTCAACTGTCATCAGATGGAGCCTATAATTATCTGAGAGGAGAACCTCAATTAAGGAACTTCCTAGATCAAATTGACCTGTGGCCTGAACTACACTCAGGAGGCAAAGGCAGGCAAATCTCTGTGAGTTCAAGGCCAGCCTGGTCTGCAAAACAAGTCCCAGAGCACCCAGGGCTGTTACACAGAGAAACCCTGTCTCAAAAACAAAGCAAAACATAAATAAATAAATAAATAAATAAATAAATAAATAAATAAATAATAAAACTGGTTGTGGGCGTGTCTGTGTGGGATGATTGTCTTGATTGTGAATTGGTACAGGATGGCCAATACCACTGTGGACAGCACCATTCCCTGGGCAGGTAACCCTAGGCTGTTAAACATGAGCCTCCAAGCCAACAAGCAAGAAACATTCTCCGTGTTTCTTGTTGTACTTGGCCGTGAAGTAAGTTCCTTGGTCAGAGGAACTTTGTGGACTAGTAAGCAGGCTGCCTTCAAGTCTCTGCCTTGACATTCCATAATGACAATCTGTGACCCAGAGTTGCAAGCTAAAATGAACCCTTCTCCTGCTTTGGTTAGGGTGTATTTTCACATTGACGGGAAGGAAACTCGCCTGGGGCTATCCTCCTGGTTTTCAATTTGACTTTGAATAACCTGCCCAGTGACAGATTGGCAGAGATTCTCCATTCAAATACATATAGACCAACAAATCCCACAGAGAATTGTGCAAGTTGAAAGACAATTGCTCTGAAAGCTAATTCCCACCAAAAGTGGGAAGACAAGTCATGACAAGTACAGGGCAATGACATGTCTTATTGCCTGTCTGGAAAAATGGGGAGGCTAAGGTTAAAGTCAAGATGAAGGTGGTTCAGCCGGACATAACAGGGAAGAGAAGAGAGTGAAGGGCAGCAAGAGAGAAGAGAAAAGGGATGGTCTCCTTGTGTATGTCACTGCCAGTGGCTTTTGGGTGTTTGTAGCCTTGTCCCACTTCCTGTGCTTGCTGTTGAGCATGTGAGCTCTGGGCTTGCTACTCCTACAGCCTTGCCTGCCACACGCTGCCATGCCTCCTAGTCATGATGGACTCTTGCCCTCCTGGAATCATTCCCAATAGACTGAAATAAATTCTCTCTTCTTTAAGTTGCCTTTTGCGGTGGCAAATTTTTTTTAAAACTATTTTTCGTTTAGTTTGTAATTATGTGTATGAGTCTTTGTGTGGGTTTGTGCACATGGTGCAATGCCCACAGGAACCAGAAGAGGGCATTGGATTCCCCTGGAACTTGAGCTACCAGGGGTCTTTGAACCGCTGTTGTGTTTTATTTAACTTTTCACTACCTAGATTCCTTCACATCACAGTGCACCTTTCTATCTCATTTACTAAATGGCCACAGACTGGTCCAGAGCAGAGCAAGGCCATCTAATCTCATACTCACCCTATCAGGGCTCATTGGTACCTGCTGAAGTCGGTGTCTATTGTAAGTTACTCACCCCACTGACAGCACCACGGAATCCGTCTCCCGGGCCAGGTAGCTGCATGTGTTGTGGTAACAATCTGTAAGACAAGAGCAGGTCCAATGCAGCCCATGAGGAGGATCTGGAACTTTCTACCACAGCCCTGAGACAGAAGCTTCTGGTATGAGTCAGGAGATGACATCCTTCCTGTCTTTTCATTCTTGTCACCTCTGAAGTGACTGTAGCCAGATCTTCCAGGGAAAGCCAGTTATTGATCTCAGGGCTTAAGGGGATTTGGGGCTCATGTTCTGTATCATTGAGCTTTATAGTGAGGAAACTGAGGACTAAAACGCCTGGGGAGTCGGAAATGGACAAAGCTAAGATTGTGGAGTTTAGAATGAGTTTAATAAATTTTTTTTGTTGTTCTTGTGAAACAGGGTTTCTCTGTGTAGTCTTAGATATCCTGGAACTCACTCTGTAGACAAGAGTGGCCTTGTAACAATTTTGTAGGTTTCATATTGAATAGGAAATATACAAAGGCTGGATGGAACAGTTCAGTTATGGGGAGTATATCTGAACTTCCAGAAGGTGGAGCCTCTAAGATTGCTGGGTTGCACATTCAGGTCCAGCTCCAGGCCTACAACTCGAGAGGTGCATCTTAAACTCAACCCTGTCCAGCCCTGGCTGCAGACATACAGAGGTACTAGGTGGCCTGTGTACACGTGTTCTGCTCAGGATGTTCAAACCCACTGGACCGGCAACTCTGAAGTAGGAACCAAGAACCAGGATTTTGTGCATTTCCCAAGTAATGTAGTGATGATGGGCAATCACTAGGAGGAAACAAGGTCTTTCGATGATCTGGTAAGAACTGAAACCAGGTGCTGAGGCCAATGTGTCGAGGAGTGTTAGCTGAGGCAGGAGGCCAGCTCCTGCGTTAAAGCTCAGAACAATTGTGCTTCTGCCTTGCTGTACATTTGCATCATCCAGGCTCCCTTGAGTACAGATGTCTGGGACTGCCTTCGACGGGGACTGAACTGACTTGTAGGAAGGGACTGGGAGCAGGTGTGACATTAATGGACAGCCAGTATGGAGTCCCTTTTAGTCATGATCTGGACCCTTCCACCGGTCCAGCTTCTCTACGCTCTGCCTCACTCACATCCTTCCTCCAACTAAGGGCCCCTAGTTGCTCCAGTTTTAGAGTTTTGTACCTGTCACTCACTCTGCTTGGAGTGGATAGGGCAGGGTTGAGATAGGGACACATCCCTGTGGACACTGAACCAAAGGAACGGCAAGACTTCAGCTTCTCATATAAGGAGCATCTCTATGGGTGTGTTACACCACTGAAGAGCCTGACAAGCTAGGAGATGCTTCCAAGGGTTTCTGAGACTGAAAACTGCTGCTGGACAGGGATGGGACCCCACGGGGTTCTAATCATAGTTAATTCAACACTTTTAAGTGTAGAAGAGCCACAGATATTTCTACCACTAGGTGGCAGCAAGCAACCCCATCTCATCCTGTTCTACCAATGGAGAGGGCCATCCGTGTGTCCTTGTCTACCTATGTCCATGCTTCTCACTCATTCAACCGTTTGTTCCTTTGCAAATTTACCCTTGCACTCAACCATCAACAGATAATTATATCCATGTATTTATAAGTCAGTCAAAAATTACAAACAATAAGGCCAAGCACTAGGGATCCAGCAACACAGACCACACAGGTCTCTATCTCTCTAAGCATTCCCCTTCTTTCTAGGGGCAGAAACAGGAAATAAAGGAACACAGGGGTTGGGGAACCAAAGAAAGCTGATATGGTAACAAATACCATAAAGACGTTTAACAAGTAAGATGTCTTGGGTGGAGCTGCAAAGGAGGAATTACACCAAAAGCTTGGCTGCTAGTGACACTGTGTCCCCTCCTGGACTAAGGCTTATTATAGAAGGTGTTTCCATGGAAACCACAACCTTATTGACTGGCATAATGCTTGCACTCTGTCTGGCCTCCTCAGAAGGATTCTGAGCGCTGCTTTCTTTGTGTCCTTCCCAAGAATTCCCAATGGAATGTAGATGCGATTATGTGAGTTGTGAGAACCCCCCCTCCTTCCCTATACCTCAGAGACACTTCTTACCCAGGCCACCAAACACACAGCCTCCTCCGTGGTAGAAGATGATGCCTCGTCGGAGGCCAGAGGAGGCAGTCTTGGGCTGGAATAGCCTCACAGGGATTGTTCCAAAATGCAGGTTCTTTACCGACACACCATAGTTATTCTTGGGCACCACCAGGTCTTGGATGAAGCGGAAAAAGTGGGGCATGGAGCAAATTTTCATCTTTTCCAGTAAATTCCCCTGCAGAGAGATAGAAGGGAAAGACAGTTGGCTGCCTTCCACAGTCATCCATCCATTCCTTCCTCTCTACTGCTGTGGCCCAACGTACTGTATGGGTCAACTCAGGACTTGGCAAAAGCTTCTAATTGTTTCCTGTAAGTAAATCAGTGCCTAGTTGTGAAGGTCTAGGAAATGAGGGACACAAACTAGGAGAGAAAAGCTATTCCTCCTTGTCGCCAGGATTTCCCAGTGGCCTTTGCAACAGTGGTCCCACAGTTTTGATCCTATGCTAGGTCCCAGCTCGTTTCTCTTACCTGGCATTTCATCTCCTAAGTACATCGGTGCCTCTTCACAATGCTTTACCCATTCCTTAAAAATACCTCACGAGACTGAGTGTGGTGGTGCACGCCTTTAATCACAGCATTTAAAAAGCTGTAGCTATATATAGTGTTTATGTTTTGTTTTGAATGACCAAAAACAAGCACAAAGACCCGAACAAAAATATGAGGAGAGCCACTATTTCTAGTCCCGTGATCATTTTATGACTCACATGATAGCCTCTGTCACACACACAGTACACAGTAAAGTTGAGTGCTGGCCCAAAGCCTATCACAGAGACTTGAAGTTTCTCGGTGCATCCTTTGCAGCTATGAGGCCCATGCCTAGTTCAATTTCTTCTCCAAACTATGTGTCCCAAAGTAGGTGACTCAGTGACAACTATTCTCATAATTCTCTCATCCACAAAGCAAGATTAATGTGTATGTACTCTAGGACTTCTGGGTGGTATAAAATGGATGGGTTATGAAAATTACCAAATGGTGAAGTTTGCTTATGGTGATTATCTTTTTCATGATAGCATCAGCTATGTGCTTGTCAGAAATTTTGTGGTGTTCTTAAAGTGTGAATGACAGGGATAGAATCCACTGGTAAGCCTGAAAGTCAAGGCCACTGTCGTAGTTAGGGTTTCTATTGCTATAAAGAGACACCATGGCCGTGGCAATCCTCATCAAGGAAAACATTTAATTGAGGTGTCAGTTGACAGTGTTGTAGGGTTAGTCCATTATCAGCATCATGGGGTGGCATGGTGGTGTTCAGGCAGAGAGCACTGGAGAAAGCAGCTACATCTAGATATGCAGGCAACAGGAAGTAGACTCAGACACTTGGGCAGTATCTTGAGCATAGGAGACTTCAAAGCCTACCCCAATAGTGACACACTTCCTCCAACAAAGCCCCTACCTCCTAATAGTGTCATTCCCTTCGGGGGTCATTTTCTTTCAAACCACCACGGGTACTTTAGATTTTTGAAAAGGAAAAGGTGGGACTAGAACCTGGTAGCCACAAATGTCTCACAACAGAACAGCTTTGGACTATGACTTCTGTACTGACTGACATGATGTGGGATTTTCCTCTGTATGCTATGAATACCATTGGTTAATAAAAGAACTGCTTTGGGCCTATAGTATAGCTATTGGGGAACAGAGCTAGGCAGGCAAAACTAAACTGAATGCTGGGAGAAAGGAAGCAGAGTGAGAGAGAAGCCATGTAGCCCCACTGGAGACAGACACTGGGAACTTTAGCTGGTAAGCCATAGCCACATGGCAATACACAGATGAATAGAAATGGGTTAAATTAATATGTAAGAGTTAGCCAATAAGAAGCGAGTGGGCCAAGCAGTAGTTTAATTAATACAGTTTCTGTGTGATTTTTTTTTGGATCAGAGCTGCTGAGCAGCTGGGGACCAACAAGTGGGCCACTTAAAACACTGGCATGGGGCCGGGCGGTGGTGGTGGCGCACGCCTTTAATCCCAGCACTCAGGAGGCAGAGGCAGGCGGATCTCTGTGAGTTCGAGACCAAAGAGCCAGTTCCAGGACAGGCTCCAAAACCACAGAGAAACCCTGTCTCGAAAAACAAAAAACAAAACAAACAAACAAAAAAAAACCAACAACAACAACAAAAAAACACTGACATGAGTACTGGGTTAGTGAGTTCAACTTTTTACTCCTAAACATATTGGTGGACACCAACACATGTCCTGGTGGTGGATTCCACCTGGAAGATTAGACATTTGTGAGTTTACTTTCCACGTGGCCTTTCATCTTATTGGGGAAACACCAATGATCTTACGACATCTTTAACAGTTTATACAGTCTGCAACCACATGCCCTAATGCCACCCTCTTCCCTTCCCCTCCTCTCCTGTTCCTCTACACTGAACCTCCAAAGTCCAGGCCCCTGGATCTCTTAGCTAACAAGATACCCATGTGCTTCTTGCCTCACCGCCTTTAAGCTGTTAGCTCAGGTGTCACCTCTCAGCAAGGCAGGTTTCTTCTGCCTCTCCCTAGCAGAATTCATGGTCTCCTCCTGCCTTTTCTTCACCAGAGTCAGCTTCCACTCAGGGCACTGTTCTGAGAGCAGGTTGGGCATGTTCATGAGTGTGCATCATTTGCTACTAGAAGG
This sequence comes from Alexandromys fortis, assembly GCF_014885135.2. Lineage (NCBI taxonomy): Eukaryota > Metazoa > Chordata > Mammalia > Rodentia > Cricetidae > Alexandromys > Alexandromys fortis. The sequence goes on along the minus strand of NW_026067961.1, from coordinate 7,748,175 downwards.
GAAGCTATGAGTGATGTTTGTCTTCAGTATTCACCTCTGTTATGGAAGCCTTGATTGGCACCTGGATTTGAGGCCCAGTGTGCCACAGTGCACAGTCACACACACAGAGAGACTGAGAGTGTCACGAGGGATAAACACAGCCCAGCATTGGCTCCGTGCATAAGCCTCTTTGTTTGCTAGGAAGTAAGGAAGAGGGAGTTTTGTCTCTTCTTTTCTGCAATACCCTAGAATGGAAGGTTCTAAGAGATGTTTCCCAGAGTGGGATGACAAGGACTGGTCTGTCTCCGGACACTCACCTTCAAGTCCTTCTCCAGCTTATACTTTTCACCAAGCTTGGTACGGCACAGATGCCCAACTCAGTGTTCAGTCAACTCTATTGGTCTTGTATTCAGTAAGCACGGGTTGGGCATCTATGTGGTGCCAATCCAGAAAGCCAAAGAGAATCTTCAAAGGGTGAAGAAAATCAACTGTAAACAACCTGTTCCTGCTAAGAATACTCAGGTTGCTCTTATTGTTGTCACAGAATCAAAAACCTCAATGAGGTAGAATGTGGTGGTGGATGTCTGTGACCTCCTAGGAATTCCACCAGTAGGGACAACCACAGTGTCTCTCTAGACACTGCGACAACATTCTCAGGGTAAGGGGCACACAGCATGTTTGTTGACAACCATTGGTCTGTACCTTGATACCTCCAACTCTCCTACACAGTTTATGACTCAATGCCAACTCACTTGTGGACTCACCCTAAGAACACAGATATAGTCTTGCTTCTAAGTCACATTAAAGGTCAGTTCATCCTAAAGAACACAGTTTATGTTCTGTGATCAGGCTGCCTCTTTATACCATACAAGTGAGTCCAGAGAAGTCGCTGCACTGTCCAGAGGTGGACAAGAAGATCATATCAGATTTGGGGAAACTCAAGGAGATAAAACATGCAAAACTCTCCACCAAGAGATCTGAGGCACTCTTGCTCCTTCAGATTGAATAGAGGAAAAGTTGTCACCTGTGAAAATCTAATGTCTTAGCAGAATGGCTCATACTGCACCCTAAACATGCTACTTCAGAATAAGGATTATTTTGAGTTGACAACAAATGAAAAAAAAATTGAATTTAAAGGCATTTTGTGTTCCTGTTATTTGCCTTGAAGCAAAAACATCTCTTGTGTCTCGAACCCAGGACAGAGAAAATGAGTCTAAATTCCCAAAACCAATTAAAAAAAACAATCAGCAAGTATGAATAAGCTCTTGGGAAATTTTACCTGTATCTACAAGACTCTCTGGTACACAATAATTTTTTTTCTAAATAATAAAGTAAAAAAAAAAAAAAACAATCAACTTTTATTGTTTTTATTTTCCCCACAAACATACTTTCTTACAGTGTATGGCCTGTAAAAGTTGTAACACTTTTCCTTTCTCATTTCTCTATGACTTTATGATTCTGTGTCAAAATAAAATACAAATCCTCAGATATAACTGCTTTTTAGTTTATACCATTATATATTCAAATAAAGTTATGAATACCAAAAAACATCTCTCTCCAGTTAATCTCTCTTTTAATTTTCAAAACTCGAGAACAGAGTCTAAGAAGGAAAATACAATACTATTTTGCCCTTCCCAAGATTTTAAAATAATAACAGTAGTGATGCAGAGAATTAAAACACTATGGAGTTCTTAGTGCTAAATGGGACATCTGTATCAAACTCCTCTCCCAGGCTCAGAGGTCTTCACAGAAAGATGTACAGAAAGATTATGAAAGCTAGAGGAAGTAGAAAACTTGAAAGAAACAGTGGCCTATGGACATACCAAGACTGGAGCATATACAAACTGAAAGCAACATCACAGTTTGTACAAGACCTCCTCAAGCACAAGCCAGACTGAACTTTCAGCACAAATGGGGAGAGAGGAAGACACAGAACTCCAGTACTAGCTGAGGGGCTATTGACTTGCGATAGCATCTGTGTGAGGAAAAGTCTGTTTATTAAATGATGGGACCCCTGGTGGTGGACAAGACTCCAAGGTATGCTCAACTCCCAAGAATACAGAAACTTGACTTGATGAAAATAAATAAATTAATTAAAAAATCAAAGTTGTGTGGGCAGGGAGTGGAGAGGGTAGAAGTAGCAGGAGAGGTAAGAAGGGTGAATATGATCTAAATACATTATATGAAATTATCAAACAATAAAAACATTTTAAAAATTAAATGGGAACAACCTATACCAAGAAGGTACTAAAATCTTGTGCTGTGGCTTAAGACTTCTGGTTTCAAACATGCAAAATATATCAGGAACCATGGGGACCAGGGCATCACAACATGTCAAACCCTTCTACACCTAACTGAAGACTTTCTACCAAAAGAACAGTAGGCATGTTTTTCCCAACTGGTGTAGCTTTATGCTACTCTACCAAGGTAGGACCTCCACACATAATTCCTCCCCCAATTTTTATCACACAGACTCTACAGTCCTCATCAGAAACCTTCTCCATGAATTTCTTCCAAAGTAACTGTCCCCAGGCTAGTAGTATATGAACTGAGAGAATTTAATGAACACTGTACATAGGGCCACAGTATTTACAAAGTCCTTATCACAATGTCTGTCATCATCACTGACCAGTGTATATTATCAGGCGCTCTTAAATTATATGGATCTTTGTCAAATCATTTCCCAAGGCTGGGATTTTGTCTACACGAGGCAGAACACAGTCGTTGAAAACAAAACTTACCAGTGTTATTGTCAGCTGGAATACGTAGTGTAGAATGTGAAATCTCACTCGGTGGGTGATGGGAAAAGGAATACGGACAGTGAAGATCTCCTCCGTAAGAACCCATATACTGACACCCAGAACCAGGAGGCAAGCAGCCATGAAGAGGATTATTGCCAAGATCATGGTGGTCTTGTCCCTTCAGAGTGCACTAAGGAAGACCCGTCACCTGGAAAGATCTTACAGAACTCTCTCCTCCACAGATCCAGGTACCTTATATCACAGAGAGTGACTTCAGGGGCTGCCCCCTCCCACTGTAAGCAGTGATGACACTCTGGGAAATGTCTTTCTGTGATGCTCAAAGGATCACGTCAGCTTTCCACCTGGAGAAGTTCCTGCCTGGCAGAAGTGGAGCCCTGGCACAAGCCAGGGCAGGTTGACATTTATCATACCACTTGGGGAGAGTCACCAGCTGATGAGAGGGGTGACACTGGTGAGGAAGACATCCCTGGAGTATGGTGTCAACGCATTACTGGATGTGTGGGAGAAGTCACATCAAGGGCCCTACAGGTCTTCTTTCAAGAGAAAAACCAGAGATTTGAGAGATGGCCCCATGACATTTGATGAGAAAAAAAGCAGAGGGGCTTTCAGGAAGTCACCCATATACTATTCTCTTTTCTTGATAGCCTTGTGTGCTTGCTCTCAGAAATTAGCTTTACTCCTTGTCTTAGTCACAGCTTATGTTTTTATGTCTCACACACTGACATCTATGGTATAGCTGATGTCACAGGGGATTAGCCAATTTAGAGAAAAAAATAACCTCACCTTGAGCACATCTACCTGGATAAACCAAGACATGCAAGATAAACACCATCTCCTTTATTGGGTTCTCAAAGTAAAGAAAGTATGGTAATTCTCCTAAATAACTGAGAGACTGGAGAGTGTATTGAGTGAGATCTCCAAAAGTTGTAGGTATGAGACAGAGTCACAGGCAGGACATGGCAACTGTTGTATGGCCTTTGTTGTGAGCTCTAAGGCATGCAACTGAGCTTGTTCAGAAAGCATTTGCCCATGTAAGGGAAGAATTGTAACAGGAAAAAAGACAATATGGACATCCAGTATGAAGACCAGGACTTTAAAACAGCTAAGTACATGAATGTGTTACAATTGAGAACAGTCTGCAGCTAAACTGTTTGAATTGAAGAAGAGTCAGACATGGAACAGAAGAACCCTTCACAGGCTGCCTTGTGAGTGGGGAGCTCATGGTATCAGTCACTGTGCCAGAGAAGCAGAAACACACGATAATATAACTACTCAATCTTTCATGAGACAAGGGTTGTATGATCTGTGACAGTACAAAGGGAATCAGCCTATAATAGATGACCCTATGAGAAACACTTGATTACTGCTAGCTGAGTCCCCAGTGAATGTTCAGGGCTGGAGAACAACAGAGGATGAATAGGTATTACAGGAGAAACTGGGTGAAAGAGAGGTGGTGTTTTGTTGTAGGAGGCTGCTAGCTCATTTCCTACTGCCCAGCAGCTTAGACCCGAAGTAAGCACACAAAAACTGTATTAATTAAATCACTACTTGGCCCATTAGTTCTAGCTTCTTATCGGCTAACACTTATTCCTTAATTTAACCCATTTCTAGTAATCTGTGTAGTGCCACGTGGCTGTGGCTTACCGGGTAAAGTGCCCAGCATCTGTCTCCAGCAGGGCTGCATGGCTTCTTCCTAACTCCGCCCTCTTTCTCCCAGCATTCAGTTTAGTTTTCCCCATCTACTGCTATTCCCTACACAGGCCCAAGACAGTTTCTTTATTAACCAATGGTATTCACAGCATACAGAGTGGGAATCCCACAACACCTCCCCTTTTCTGCTTAAATCAAAAGAAAGGTTTAATTTTAACATAGTAAAATCACATATAACAAAACAGTTATTATAGAAGGAGGGGCCACTTGTTCATCCTGGCTGCCCAGAACCAAAACAACCACACAGAAACTATATTAATTAAAATACTGGTTGGCCCCTTAGCTCTAGCTTCTTATTGGCTAATTCTTACATCTTAATTTAACCCATCTCCATTAATCTGTGTATTGCCACATAGCAGTGGCTTACTAGCAAAGTTTTGGCAAGTCTTAATCTGACAGTGGCTCCATGGCATCTCTCTGACTCTGCCTCCTTTCTCACAGCATGTCATTTAGTTTTTCCCACCTATCTAAGTTCTGCCCTATGAACAGGCCAATTCATTAACCAATAAAAGCAACACATAGACAGAAGGACCCCAGACACCAACTTATCAAGTAAGAATTATAGCTACAATACTTAATAACTCTTTTATCTCTTACCATGACTAAGGAAAGTGATATCTATTCTTCAACTCCATCAAAGACTCCAGAAGGATATAGTATTACCTAAGTAAACAATAAGTTCATTGGAAGCAACTTTCAAAACTCTAGAATGACAGAGACATCTCACTACCTGGACAATCACTCAAAGTTCTTCTGTACCATTGGGGCATCCAATCTTCAGCCTACAGGACCATAGTATCCAGCAGACTTATTCATGCAGCAGGAAATTTTAAAGACAATTCTGCCTATATTGGCAGTTTGTCAGTCACAGTTTTCTGTGTTCTGCAGAATGTCTAGCAGACTCTTTCATGAAGCAAGAACCCTGAAGGATCATCTTATCTTTAGGCAAGTTCAGCAGTCATTTTTCTGTGGTCCTGCATGTCCAGTTATGCAGTTCAGGCAAGAGCAGCTTCTTACCCAAATGGCTAGCAAACTCCATAAGGAGCCTCTTTGATGCCCATCTTCCTCTTGAAGTAGTTTGGTGCTTCCAGGAGCACATGTGCCTCACTGTCATGAAAAGTCCTAAATTCTTCAAACACTTTAAATGCCATATTCTGTAGCCTTTGGAAGATTTGAGGAATCCCTATCTATCTGAAATACTTCTCTGTACATCTAGAAAATCTAACTAGCATCACTACAATTTTAGTGACAATTTACCTATATTTTAATTATACATTACATTATTTAAATGAGCTGCAAATCACAATACCTTAATCAAGAGCAGAACTATATATACACAGTATACCAAAATTGACCTTAAATGTATCAATAAACCAAGATCCATACCAATGCAAATCTCTATAGCATGTCCCCCTTTAAGTGTAAGGAAATACTTATAAACTGTATTTGGGAATATGGGCCTAGGTTCTCCAAACTGCTTCCTGCTGTTTGTTGGGAGAAGTATTTTCTTTTTGGGAGTGTTCACAGCAACCTTTTTTTTTTGGGGGGGGGTCCATCAAACCATATTAGTCTGGAAGCAACCCAAAGGTTCTCATCCTCTGTGGAAACAAAAGAACTTCTTTTCCAAAACAACATATCTTTAGACTCAAATTTTGAATCCAAGATACCTTTGAAATATATATGTTGGCTTAGTTTAGCAATCCCCAGAATCAAATGTCTCTCTGTAGTCAAAAAATTAAAGATAACACAATAATATACATAATCCAGACTCTTTGTGAATTTTCCATCTTTCGCGGTGAGATTTTCTTTACTCCTTTTAATCTATGACTGCTGTACTCTGTCTCTTTAAAGACTTTTAAAAAATGGTTTACTTCTTTTCCAACTCTCTATACTCATTTTCTTCTCTCTCTCCCAAACCAACATACATTTATCCAACACTGTGACCCATTTAGAGTTCTTTTAGATCTGAATCTGTCCTTGTTGCATTATCTGTAATTCTTTACTGTCTTGAAGAGCTTTAAAAATGGTAAGCATCTTGGTTGCAGCTGCTGTGAATGCTGGCTCTGGCTCTCTCCATTTTTAAAATGATGGAGGTACCATTACTGTTAGCTGTGGGGCTGCCAAGTAGGAGCTGTACTCAGCACTTTAACTCTGAGAATGAGCATGCAGCACATAAACCCTTTTTATCTGAGTAATAACCAAATCTGCCATGTAGAACACTGCTCAGCATGGAAATATCTGTGTGTATGGTGACAGAAATCTGCCATGCTCTCCTGCCTGTGCATGTCTAGTAGACCTGATCCCGTTGCCTGCCCAGGCAGGGAGCAGGGAGCCATGGGCATGGTGTCAGCTACTTTTTTCCTGACCCTGAGTGGGCACACAAACACCCAGGCCCACAAATGCCATTGAAATGCTCCATAGCCAGAGTTCATGGCAGCATGGCCCAGAAAGCTGTGTTTTAAAATGGCACAGCTTTTATTCTTTTGTTACAGCTGAATCAGGAAAACCTCTCTTAAAGGAGCCACAGTGTGCCACCAGCAAGCAAAGCCCATTTGGAAAAATAAATGCAGCTAAGCTTTGTTTTATAGTGTCTAGAATTTCTTTCCAAGTTCTCTCTGGCTTTATGTGGATTTAGACCCACGTTGGGCACCAATTTGTAGCAAGGAGGAAACCAATTGTTTCCTGGCCACCCAGAAGCTTAGACACAAAAATAATCACACAGAAACTTTATTAATTAAATCACTGCTTGGCCCATTAACTCTAGTTTCTTATTGGCTAACTCTTACATATTAACTCATCTCCACCAATCTATGTATCCTCACGTGGCAGTGGCTTACTGGCAAAGTTCCAAACAGCATCTGACTCTGGCAGCAGCTCCATGGCTTCTCTCTCACTCTGCCCTTCTTTCTCCTAGCATTCAGTTCTGTCTTCCCCACCTACCCAAGTTCTGCCTGCTATAAGTCCAAATTAGTTTCTTTATTCATTAATGGTAATCCCTTATCAAGGACCTACCAGCATTAAGGCAGTAGGGGATATTGTCTGACTATAACTTCTTTTCTGTAATAGGTAAGATTTACAGGAAGACAAAATGCAGTCTTTCACTCAGAAAACACTGAAAGTGAAATAACCAGGCGACATCTTGAGAAGGATCTTAGTAGTGAAGACATTTTGGGGGGAAGGAATTGTTACCAGCTCACAAAAATGACAAGAAGACTTACTATTAATTATAAAAGCTCAGCCTATATGTTAGGCTTGTCCCACTAGATCTTATAACTTAAATTAACCAATTTATATTAATCTATGTTTTGTTTTGTACTCTTTTTGCCTCTCTTTTATCTTGTGCCTCCTGCTTCATCTCCATGTTCCCTGGCATCTCTCATGCCTGGATTCATCTTCTCCTACTCTTCTCCTAATCTTCTCTCTCTCTCTCTCTCTCTCTCTCTCTCTCTCTCTCTCTCTCTCTCCAGATGTCTCATCTAAACTCTTTCTGCCTAGCTATTGACCATTCAGCTCTTTATTAAACCAATCAGAAGGTGGCAAAAAACTATCACGGTGTATAAAAAATTATTTCACAACATTTCTCCTTTTCTGTCTAAATAAAAGGGAAAGTATTAACACAGGAAAACCATATACAACAAGAACAACTGTCAGATATCGTCCAAATAAAAAGGCAAAGTTTTAACTTTGGCAAAGTAAAGCTATAACAATAAGAACAATTTTCAAGAGCCACATTCACAATGTCCAATTCATATGTATTTGGTAAATTTAGTGAATGTACTCTATTATTTATCCTATATTAGTGAGTCTGAAGTTTTATACTTAAATCATGTTTTATCAGAGCTTGTATTTCCAACCTGAAAATATTTTTTTTAGACCTCAAAACATTTTCTTAGGTAAACAATTTAAGTTTTTATGTCTCTCAACCTCATACACTTTACACCTCTTTTTGTGAGTTTCTTTTCTGTATTTCATAACAAGCCAAACTGTAACTATCTTTCTTCAACCCCATTAGAAACCCAAGAGGATATAATATTACTTGAGAAAACAGGAAGTGCAGAGCAAGTAACTTCCAAAACTAAAAAATGGCAGAGACATCTCATTGTGGGAAATGTCACCCCAAGATTCCTTGCAGTGTTAAGATATCCATATTGAGCCTATGGGTCTAAAATATCTGAAAGACTTTTCTGTTAAGCAGGAATTTTTGAAGGACTCTCCTACTTGTCTTGGCCAAGTTTGGCAGTTGTGTTCTTTTGTGTCCTGCTTGTCCAATTTGGACAGCATACTGTTAGCAGTCAAGGTAAGGGCAACTTCATGCTCATATGCCTAGTTTTTTTTCCATAAAGAAAGCAAACTCTACATGGAGTTTCTTTGATGCCCATTACCCATTTTTTAAAATAAATTGGTGCTGTCAGTGTTAGACAGGTTTCATTGTAATGAAAAACCTAATGCTATTAAAACATTTTAAATGCCATATCCTACAGGTCTTTACATGTTTGAAGATCACCTCTCTATCTAAAATATATCTCTGCATCACCTTAAAACCATATCTAACATGACTATATGTTTGATTGCAATAGATGACTATTCACCTGTATTTCTTTATTATCCTAAGTAGTTTTTAAGAGCTAAGACTTTATATTACATTTTTAAATGAGCTATATAGTTATAATACCTTAAACAACAATAGAAACATATATATAGTATAACAAAAATAACCAAAAATTTTTATCAATATACAAAATTTCATACCAATGTAAAATATTTGAGACTAGTAGTTGTTCAAAAGTAGACTCAATAATCCACGCTTTTATCTGATAATTTTTTCTTTGAAAGAAAAAATTATATCCCCCATTTTTTCTTTAGAAAGAGATCCTTGAATCTAACATGTTTAGTTTTCTCCCCGAACGTGACCAGTAAAAATTTGTAACCAGTTCCCCTAAATGATGACACACATCCATAACCCACCCACCTCACCTCTTGGGAATGTGGATGTTGTGTTCTCTAGACTGCTTCCTGCTTTCTGTGTGTAACAGAATCTTTAGGGAACCTGAGAAAATTGAGATAATGGTCAAGACTTGGAAATACTAGCCATAACATTTGTTGTCCAGACTCTTTGCAATGGTAAAGTGCAAGGCTATGTGCAGTCCTGGCTAGAATAGTCTGTGAGGCTGAATCATCTTAGCCAGTAGCCTTGCACCTGTTCTAAATATAAAACTCTGAGGAAACTACAACAGAGGCATTTTGAGAGACTGGATAACCTGTGCCATCTATTTGCAATTATGTCTGGTCCTCTTGCTCTGAAAACACAAAACTTATGAATCCTTAAAGGATTTTAAAGTGACTCTGAACTCTTTAGAACATTAGCCAAAAGCTCAGAGTACGAGTTACTGATCTCTCACGTCGACTAATCTGGAAAGCTTTGTTCGGATACCTGTTCAGTGTCAGAATATTTTATGTGTCCTCCCAAGATACCTATTTATTTTCAGGGACTTTGAAGAAGCTGTATGTTATAAATGTTTAGACAGCTGGAAGATCGGGGTCAGGGAGGCTACTCTCTAAGAAAGCCTCCACAAATATGCCAAACATGTCTCGCTAGCCCTTGGCATCTCTCAGTTCAGTCAAGCAGACCAAATGGCACAGTGAGTTAGTATACCCACTGAAGAAAACAGTATGGTGAGTCCTCAAAAAATATCAAAACTGCTGTGATCTCTCTGTATCAATTCTAGGTAAACACCCAAAGGAAAGGAATTCAGCAACTAATAAGAGATATCTGAATATTCTTGTCAATTGAGGCAGTGTTCACAGTAGCTAAACTATGGGATCAGCCCAGAAGCCTGTCAATAGATATCTAGACAGAGAAAATACGATGTGTCTGTACACATTGGATACTTACACACCCAGAAGGGAAACTGGGTGGAAAATGACATAGTCGTGTATATTGAAAAAAATCCAGACAAAGTATTGTCTGTTTTCTCTCAAGAGAAGATAACCCAGAGTAGTAGTAGGACTATAAGGGGCAGAGAAAAGGAAGATAAGGGGTGGGGAGAGAAGGCAGTATGGTTGGAGGGGGTAGAGGGGAAAGTAAGTGTAATCAAGGCATGATATATGGGCATATCAAAGTGTCATAGTGAATCTATCAGACTGTAACATTAAGATACATGTTAATTAAAGGTGATAAAAAGGAAAAAATACTCTGCCTGGATTCTTATTCTAAACCCTTCTATCAAAGTATTATAGTAAATCTATCAGACTATAAAATTAAGATATATGCCAATTAATGTGATAAAAAGGAAAACATCTGCTCAGATTCTTATTCTAAACCCTTCTATTTTACGGTATTTGGGCAACTGGTCAGATCTGCCAGGGGTTACCCCAACCTGGATACTTGTAGCTTTGTAGACGGGACTGGTAAGTAAATGCTAAAGATGATTAGCTGAAGATTTTCCCCACCTCTGGCATGAGTTAAATCACAGTGGCTGAAGAAAAACACGCTGATGTAAAAGTTTGACAGAACCTAAGATGGTGCAGCGAGGTGGTGGAATGTGCAGAGAGACCCTTCTCCCTGGGTCTCTTCTGTTTGTGTCTTGGGAACAGAAGAGCTGATGTCTTTTGAGCCAGGCTCTTTGCAAGGATGGTAAACACCACCGGAAGCTACAGATAGTGCTTCTTAGAGTATATTTACTGCCTAGTATGACACACAGCGGGGGAAAGGTTATGCAGGTGTGTTTGCTTGCAAAAGATTGCAGTTCCCTGAGGTCTGGTTTTCTCAGTTGTGATGCAAGCATCCTACAAGCTTCATCCTTCTTAGTATTTCTGTATCTTCCCACTGGGACCTGAGACTCAAGGAGATGAGTACCAGTCCAAAGTTCATTCTGCCTGCTGAGTTATAAGGACCCTTGAAATGGCTGTCATGACTCCTCTACCCCAAGGGTAGTTGTGAATATGGCATGGTCTAACTCATTAGCTTTCAAGCAAACTAAAATTTTCAACCATTTCAGAGTGGTTGACAAGCCCTTGACATGGTTCCCCTGTGTCACCTGGAAAAAGGGGAACATTGGAGATGAAATCCTCTTTCTAACTCTGGAGTGTCCTTCCTGACAGACACCTTAAGTTGATAATTCTCTAGCACTGGCTTCACAGTATGCAGTTTCTCCAACTCAAAGGTGTGAGTTCCCAAGTCAGATGAGGGATGGTAGAGCATGGCCCATTTCCTGGACATCTCACAGACGGCACAGCAGGAGGGGAGCCGCTTGCTACACAAATCAATCTTGGGCCTACTCAACTCCGTAGAGACAATGGTCACACCATGATAAAGCCAGTCAAGTTCTAACCCCACTCCAGGAAACTAGCTTCTCAGAAGTCATGTGACTGGCATAATCCAACTGATATGTTTGGAGATCCCCCACACTCCTGCAGCTCTTCCTCCCTTGACCTCTTTCCTCCCCTCCCCTCTGACACAAGCCCCTCCATTTCAATAAATGAACTGTACTCCAAAAGAGTCTCCCTGGTCATTCATACCTGCCATACTCACTGACACCCTAGAGAAGACTCTGCTCACCAGATCCTCTACATCCTGGGACCACTGGTGCACAATGGTCAATTGGGGTCAGAGGACACACAGAGGTCCCCACTATCAGTGGTTCCTTCAGTGTTTGGCTTCTGAAGTACCCAACAGACATCATCCTCGGGTGTCATTTGCTTCTCTTGGTACCACTCAGCCAGGTTCGCATCAAAGCAGCAGCAAGGTACTTCCCATGGTATATCTAGCATTCATTGGCATGCTTTCAAGTTAGCTATGGTCATCCATTCCAACATTAAGTTTGGATGCAGAAATAGTATGAATGTTTCTCATATCCATGAGTGCTTTTTGCTCACTGTCTTCTTTTTAGTCCCTACCTACTACAGCACCTAAAGTAGTATCTACTCTCCAGCCTTCTGGCTGTATCATCCAATAAGCCCAAGACTATGACTAGAAAGGACCACCATGAAGTTCAGAGGACTCTTAGGATTACAGCGTCAGCCTATTATTGTGGAGTACAAAGAACAAACATAGTCCCGAGACAATACTGCAAAAGTGTGCCACTGACCCTCCCACACAGAGGCAGATATTCCTGTCCTTACTGATTGAGATGGACAGAAAGGCAGGTGAGTGTTTGCTTGACAGTGGCCTAATGCTGTGTTTACCTGTTCCATTAAAGACACCTACCACAGCTCGAGAGCAGCTGCAGTTGCTGAATGAGTAATTTCATTGACAGTCGTTTCCCAAGGTCCATCTGGCTTCTTAGTATTTTAGATGGGGGAATGAGAGCAGGGTGTGAAATTCCTTTCTGGGTCTTATACAGAAGCCTAGGTCTTGTTGCAGTCTGTGGGGTACAGTACTTACTCTTTTTACTGTATTGACAGGAAGGAAGGTGCTAGAACTTCCCCCATGGTACCCACTACAACAGTGACCCCTACGCTGTGGTCAGCGAGCAGGTGGGAGGTTTCTACCTGATCCCCAGGGTTCCTGTGCTGTCTGTCACTCTGGCACAGAGATGTAAGACACATTTATTTGTGTTCCAGTGTGGCCATCTGAGGAAAAGTGTCATCTGTGTGTGAAACTGTAAGTTTATGAAGCCAGTGTTAATTCAGCATATGCTTCTAATAACTTTGGGGGGTGTGAATTATTTCTTTTTCTTCTGGGATTACCTGATCTGGAAAATGGCTGCTAATCCCTCCCATCAAAAGTTTTAAAAAGGTCTGGAAAGACTGCTTGATGGGTAAAGGCTTTTGTTATCAAGTCTGATTGAGTTCCATCCCTAGGACTTCTATAGTAGGAGAAAAGCAACTGCTGTAGGTTGTCCTCTGACAACCACTCACCCTATTAAATAAAATAATGAAAACTGCATATATAATATATCATATTATAATTGTATACTTAAACCAAAGTGCAAGGCTCTTTCTCCAGTGTACCTAGCTTCTACTATAATCTAGAGGCTTCCCCTTACCCATTGTTGGGGTAACTCCTCCAGAAAACACATGGATATGCTTAAAGCTTTTAAGCATAAAAAGTCTTTACTCTCACTGACCAGCAATTGTATGAGGAACTCACCCAAATCCCACAGCCCAACTGATGAGGGATTCCCCTCTATATGCTGTGAATATTATTGATTAATAAAGGAACTGTCTTGGGACTGTGCAGGGAATAGAGGTAGGCAGGGGAAACTGGGAGAAAGGAGGCTGGGTGAGAGAGAAGCTATGTAGCTCTGCAGGAGACAGAATGTCAGAACTTTAGCAGGTAAGTCATAGACACATGGCAATACACAGAATAATAGAAATGGGTTAAATTAATATGTAAGAGTTAACCAATAAGAAGCTAGAGCTAATGGGCCAAGGAGTGATTTAATTAATACAGTTTCTTTGTGATTATTTCAGGACTAAGTGGCCAGGAACTAGCGACCTCCTTACTACACCAACCCTTGCCATTCTTGGCATTTTATGGACAAAAACACATCCTGATTTGACACACTTCAATTAGTAATGAATGAAGGTACAGAATCCAAGAAAGCAAGGTTAATACATTTCGAGACTTTGATAGAACTATGGACTATGGTAGATCCGGTCTTGGTTCTTGTTTTGGCAGGTTCCGGGGTCTCTGAGCTGGGTTGTTAGGTCAGAATGGTGCCTCAAATGTGGCATCAGATGTGCTAAGGTCCAGAGGCCTGTTATACCATTGCTGATACTAGCCCCATATCAGTTATGTTCAAACAGGAGGAAGAAACCACACTGCAGTGTGAGCAGACACAGCTTAATAAAAAAAGAACTTTTAAACTACTTCAATGCAAAAGAGGAAAAGATCCTTGGTCAAGAAATAATGAGCCCACCAATGAGCACAGGAGGGGCAGATGTAAGGAATGGCTGCCAGTCCTATGTCTGGGATCATAGCCTCAGTGAAGGGCACACTTCCATGGCTAACTGTATTTCAGAAGCATGGAGGTGCTGAGTTGGTACAATACTCTGGAGTGCAAATGAGTCCTCCATAAAGTCAGCTGCCAGGGAAGATATGGAGGGCCTGGGGGTGGTCGGTAGGGATATGAACTGTTCTAAAGGACTTTGGTAAGGCAGGTCTGGAGGAAACCACTGTATGCAGGAACAAGACACTTCAGAAGACACACATTTCAGGAGCTGTCCGGAGAGCAGTGGTACTGGGAAGAGACACCTATATCCTCTAGTGCTTCTCCAGTAGTCTCGGCTGGCAATCCAAAGCTCCATGTCTATTTCATGGACTGTGCAATGAAGATTGGCAATGGGAGTCAATGCATATATAAGCGGTGAAGATATCTCAGTAGGTATACACATAATAAGAACTAGGAGACACATTTCAGGGAACATTCCTGGTAACCTCCGTGGTACTGTTCAGGAAGTCAGTGGTCTGTGGAAGTTTCCGGTGTCATACTCTTCAAGCTGGAAAGTTTCCAGATCTTGTACCACTGAACATAATATTGGAAAGGCCTCTTTATAAATCCTTTTAATTCATAGTTCTAATGTAATACATATATTGATTTTGCGGTATTTGAGGTAGTTCTCTTATATAAAATCTCTGTAACACTAAATCATCAAACAAAGTGGTGAACAAACCTTTGGCCACGGTGTGTCTATCAAATTACAAATGAAAAAAATCAACCGTTGTGTTTTTCTATTTAAAGAGTCCTTGTCTAATCTACAACATGGGTTCTACAATAATAACTCTCAGGTGTACGGAGCCTGAACCAGCTGCCTCCTATAACCAGGCAAGGCTTCCAGTAGGGGAACACCAACCAAGCCATATAAACTTTGACCTACAATTTGTCCTGTCAGCACGACGTGCTGGGGTAAATGGGGCACAGGAATTGCAGGCGTGGCAAATCAATAATTGATCAAGGTTGAGGTCTATGCCACAGAGGGATCCCACCCCTATACTGCCTGGAGGACCAGAAACCAGAGACCTAGCATAGAACCAATCATGCCTGGCAAAAAAGGCCTACATTATTTTTAAGCTTTTATTTTGTATGTTTTTATTATTTCTTTGAGAATTTCATTTTGATCATATTTATTCCCATTCTCCAATTCCTTCGAGATTCACTCTGCTTCCCTACTCACCCAACTCCATGCCTCCCTTTTCCTTTTAACCCATCAAGTTCATTTTTTTAAATATATTTATTACGTATACAATATTCTGTCTGTGTGTATGCCTGCAGGCCAGAAGAGGGCACCAGACCTCATTCCAGATGGTTGTGAGCCACCATGTGGTTGCCAGGAATTGAACTCAGGACCTTTGGAAGAGCAGGCAATGCTCCTAATCGCTGAGCCATCTCTCCAGCCCCCATCAAGTTCATTTTGTGTTGTCCATACACTCCTGGATATGTGGCCTTCGGCTGAAATACTTGCTGAAAGCTTGCCAGGGCCTACACTTT
>NW_026067961.1:7698906-7732280 GCF_014885135.2 Alexandromys fortis | reverse complement strand
ATTTGCTTTCTTTCTTTATTTTTGGTCTTTTGGTCTCTACAGGTCAGAAAGGTTAGCTCGTTGACAGAGAGTGATGTTCTTATTCTGACAGAGGTGAGAGGCAAGCTGGGTGGCTCTGATGGTTGGTGATGACATGTCACGACTTCTAGGGTCATATGAAATAAAAGGCTTAGCCCGCTTTTGGAGAGGTCAGAAAGTGGTGTTGTAATAGGCTGAAGGACAGACTGGCATTGAGTGGAAGTCAAGAGGACATCAGTGGTGAGAGATAGTTACTGATGTTGATGACAATGATTGACATTCCTGATAATACCACCTGGAGTTCAAAGGTCATTATTCTAGATGCCAATCATTCCAGAAGCTTAAGTAGGCATGAATCAAAAACACAGGGACGAATTAAAAACAAGAATAGGTCTATAAGAAGTAAGAGAGTCAGCCGGGTGGTGGTGGCGCACGCCTTTAATCCCAGCACTCGGAAGGCAGAGGCAGGCGGATCTCTGTGAGTTCGAGGCCAGCCTGGTCTACAAGAGCTAGTGCCAGGACAGGCTCCAAAGCTACAGAGAAACCCTGTCTCGAAAAACTTAAAAAAAAAGAAGTAAGAGAGTCCAAATCCCTGTGAGTTCGAGGCCAGCCTGGTCTACAAGAGCTAGTTCCAGGACAGGAACCAAAAGCTACGGAGAAACCCTGTCTCGAAAAATAAAAAAAATAAATAAAATAAAATAAAAAAATAAATAGAGTCCAAATCCATTCAGAAAAGATACCTGGGGCCTGTCTCAGCCAAAAGACCTATAGTAAATTTTCATTCAGACCCAAGAATAGTCTCATACTTTCTTTGATTTTTGAGTGACTTTCCTCCACATCTTCTGAGGTATTGACCCAGAAACAACAGGTTGCACTAAGGAAGACACATTTGCCTCGCAGGTCTACAGGACAACATCCACGACCCACCAATTACTCAGGATTTCTACTAAGAAGCTAAGACATTGTTGGGCCTCTCTAGCATCCCCTACCAGACGGATTATAGGTTTAGAGAGATGTTCTGACACTCTTTTCTATAGCTGAGATTTTTACTACCCAAGGGAGATCGCAAAAATAAATAAATAAATAAATAAATAAATAAATAAATAAACAGTCCAAAGTTACCCATTCTGGGACCATATTGTTTGTGGCAAGCATTCTAAAACTGGGTATTCCTGGCATTCCTAGGACTTTGTTTCTGTTACATTTGAAGCACGAGTTCAAAACCAGGCATTTCTTCACACACACACACACACACACACACACACATAAAGCCTAGAAAAGAAAGATCATCAGAAGATAGGAACTCTGATACACTGACAGCCTGACCATCACAGAGAAGCTTGACACTTAGTCAGGAGTGCTAGAAACATGTTGATCTCATATAGAAAACAATAGCTTGTCCTGTTAAATTATATGACTCCTACATTGGTGGTCTGCCAATATATTGACGTAGTTGACTAGAATACAGGACCTCATAGTCTCTGGGGGTTGAATTCTTTTGGTCTAAGACCAGAGAGGTAGTCCTCTATACACAGTTTGGTCTATAGGAGCACAGTTGTGAGAAATGTGAGCACACAGATTTTGATCAAAGTAAAAGGAGAGAAGTCCCACCTGGTTTCAGACAGAGCTGCAGATATATATATTACAAACTTTGGTAGTATTTAAAGGGAAATGGAGTCAGGAAAAAATGTAGCTACATTCATACTACTTTGGGTCCCCTGGAACTGGAGTTACAGATCGTTGTGAATTTCCACTTGGGTCCTGGGAACAGAACCCAGATTCTCTACAAGACCAGCCAAGCATTCTTAACCCCTAAGACATTTCTCCAGTCCCTATATTAACCCTTTCAAGCTTTCTAGGAAATTTAGGGGACCAACATGGCTGGAGATGGTGCCTCATTGTAAGAACTCCACTCCATTGGAAATGAAAGCAGGGCCAATATTGAATTGTAGGGACTCAGGGAGCCCTGTGCAGGCTCTGTGAGGATAATTGTTATGCCTCTATGCACACAGTGAAGGTGCTATGCTGGCTAGCTTTAGCTTGTGTCAACAAATCATTTAGGAAGAGGGACCTCAATTGAGAAAAATTCACCCTCAAGACTGGCCTGTGGAAAAATGTTTGTGGTAAATTTTTGTAATTGACGATTGATGTGGGAAGGCACAGCTCACTGTGGGTGGTGCGACCCCTGGGGTCCTGAGTTCTATAAGAAAGCAGGGTGAGCAAGCCATGGGAGAACAAGCCAGTAGGCAGCATCCCTCTGCAGCAGCTCCTGGCTCCAAGTTCCTGCCCTGTTTGGGTTTCTTCTCTGACTTCCCTCAGTGGTTGACTGTTAGGTGAAACTGTAAGCTGAAATAAACCCTTTCTTCCTCAAGTTGGCCATAGTGTTTAATCACAGCAATAGAAGCCCTAACAAATCCAGGGATCAACTAGAATTAGTAGATATTGAAGTCCTTCCATGGGAACACGGTAGTGAAATCTATTAGGCAATAACCTGACAGCATAGATTCCCTCCACTGGACAGGTTGTAGCAAGGGAGGATGTCTGAGAACAAGTGAGACGAGCTTTGGAAATTACCCATATGTTTGAGGGATCCCCATGCCTATAGGAAAGGTTCAGTTAGAATTCAGAGGGCTCTGGCACCCATGGGTGTGGTGTCATAAAAGTCACTGTGGATCTTCTACTGGGAGAACCCAGTGAGCGACAGTCTACTTTCTGGACTCTGAAGCCACCTATCTGAGGCAACCATGAAACCCTTACTTAAAACCTTTTGATTATCCTGAGGGGTACATTAAGGATGTGTGAGCGTGGAGTTGAGAATTAAGACAACCTTGAGTGAAAACCAAGCTTCCTGTTTAACCTATTGATTGCTCAGAAGTTACCTTGAAAAGTACCAGTGTGGTACTTTTCCTGGATCTCGCAACACATAATGGCCACTTGATTTGAAAATCCTGATGGCTACTAATAGGTACAAAAATCTCAGGGGAATATTTTATTTTTATTTTTGTTTTAATTTTTTAAGTTTTTGAACATTTCATACATGAGTACTATATTTACATCATTTTCACTCCTCCTTTCCTCTCTCTACCTCCTCCCATATCCTTTTGACTCCTTCTCAAACTCATGACTAATTTATTATTATTATTATTATTATTGAATATATGCATATACATAACACGTGTATGCATATAAGTATACAACTCACTGAGTCCATTTAGTGTTTCTGGTGTGTACATGTGTTTGGGGCTGACAGATTTGGGGTTTGATGATCTATCAGGGAGCTCTTCCCTCGAGAAAACTGGTTCTCCCTCTCTGAACAGCCACTGATTGCCTATATCCCTTCACCTAGGGGTGGAACCTTGGGAAATTTTCACATCCACATTGGCATGCCAATTAGTGTTGCCATTATGGAGGTATTGTTTAGGCAACCATATTGTTTTCCGTGGATACAGCTCCTCTGTCATGTCTAGAAGAGGTTATCTATCACTAATCTTTCTGGTCCTCTGCCTTTACAACCCTTTCTACTCAGGGGCATGTTTAAGACAGGATAATGGGCAATGAGGAGGTGCTTCTCTCCCTAGATGGCTTCGTGCGTGTGAGTTCCATGGAATGCATGCATTTGTGTGAACGTTAAATCTCATTTCTGTTCCTAGCTAAAGAGCCCTGATGAGGGCAAACTGTGCTACTTTGAGGGCCGATGTGGAACTATCGAGAAGGGGCCCCAGATCCTAAGAACTCTGTGAAGTTCACTTCTGCGTACTAGAGATCCTGTTTCCTGATGCCATGTCCGTACTTACAGCTGTAAAGTGGGCTGGGAAAGTAGAGCATCCTGTAGGACCGGTCTAGCCCTGAAGGTAAAGTCAATTGCTTACCCACAGTGCCAGAGAGAGGCTTTGGGGTTAGGGTTTTGCAGTAAGGTAGCAGCATGTAAAACGTGGCAGGGTTTTACCGGGTGCTCTAGAATTAGTAAGAGAAGCATCTGGTCCCTGTTGAGACTCATTCAAAGGCTCTTGACTGGAGAGTTTTAAGGTTGGGATGTAAGCTACCACATCTATCTCAGGGGTTCACTTAGATGCCTCTTCAATCAAGACAGCCACAGCTGCCAGTACTCAGAAAGAAGCAGGATAGTCTAGTGACACCAGGTCTAATGAGTTGGAAACATAAGCAATTGGGTGCTGGAAGGACCCCAAAATCTGGTTGAAACTCCCAAGGATGCTCTCTTTTGTCCATGTACATAGAGAGAAGGGTCAAGCAAGATCACTGTCTGCTTTAGAAACTATTCCATCTCATGCATCCAGTCTAACAGCTCTTTCTCTGGTTCCCTTAAGGCCTCATAGAGAGAGCTACCTATAAAGCTGAACCGGTGCGGGGGAGGGCAAATTTTACATAACCTTTCCATGCTCAGGAAGGGCTGTCATTGCTTTCAGACGTGGGGCAGCACAGCTAAAATGGCACTCTTGCAGTCACTGGAAAGACTCCTTGAACCATGGGGCAATATAAGTCCCAGCCAGGAACCTGATCTTTTGGGGAGAGATTTAAGTCTTTGGGGGATACACAAAGCAAGATTTTGGAGAGTTAAAGTAGTATTTTTCTCTAAATACTACTAAATACTCACTAAAGTAGTGAGTTTGTTTAGGCTGCAAACTAACAGATAATTTATGCATTGAAGGATGCTTCTCCAAGAGTAAAACTGAAGGAAGGGTGGCTTTCAGAATGGGACCATCCAGAAAGCCCTGATGTAAGACAATCCAGTAAGCTTCAGGGTAGCCTACGTGAAGGGGTCCAGTTCTTAAAGCTGCCTAGGAATTGAGAATCTGGATATATGGAAATGCAAAAAAGCACCTTTGAAATCGAACATTGCAAACCAAGAGGTGTTGGAGGGTATCTGTTCTAAGAAGGCTTAAGGATTAGAATTTGTGGCATGGTTAAGGACCACAACCTCACATGACCCACAGATGCTGTACCATTCCATAGGATCCATCTGATGTTTTAATGCTACAATAGAGATACTGCATAGAGGGTTCCACAGAGAAGTCAGTCATTTACCAGCCAAAGTCTATAAAGACTTTCATGCCTTAGGCTTCACAGCAGTGGTTCTCAACCTTCCTAATGCTGTGACCCTTTAATATAGTCCCTCATGTTCTGGTGACCCCCCCCATCATAAAATTATTTAGTTGCTACTTCATAACTGCAATTTTGATACTGTTGTGAATTGTAATGTAAATATCTGATATGCAGAATATCTGGCTTGTGACCCCAAAGGGGTCATGATCACTGCTTTAAAGGATATTGACGTTTCGTGGGAAACTGTTGGATAGTTAAGAGTAATTGTGACAGGAAAGATTGTAGCGAGTGCCCAAGAATGGATGTAGACCAGACTTCAGAAGGAACTGAACAACTGGTGTGAGAGTCTATAATAGAGACTGTAGGGCCAGCATGTGAGATTTCAGACATTGCCGAGCCATTATAGGGTAGGGGACGACACCTATAGATCACAGGGCCTCTAAATTCTCAAAGAATCTCAAATGAGTCTTAGGTTTAGATGTGATGTTTCTACAAAAGAAGAGATGAAGACAACTAGTTAGGACCAGACAGGAATGAAGATATTTGTCAATCAGAACTTAAAGGGGGTAGAAATGACTGCTTAGGGTTTGTGCTCAATATTCGTGACAAGGGATAGAGACTGGAAAATCTAAACAAAGAAGGTGACCACTCCCATATACAAAAGGAATATACATCTACATTTAGCCAAGGCTCATCCATGAGCTGGAGAACATGGGATCATGTATAACTTCAGTCCAAAATGTAAAGTAGACCTTTCTTTTCATTATTTGGCTCTTTATAGTCCAAGAACAATGTCAGGAGAATTGGTTCTTTTACAGCTATGACTTGAGTCTGAGGCCCTTGGATAGAGGCTGACTTTTACTCACAAAGGTAAGAGAGACATTCTCACTTCCAGTGACCCCTCACTTTGCAGTCTGTACATACTGGGGTAGGCTGACAGTCCAGTAACTTTGGACACTTGCGCTGAAATGTTCAGGTACAAGGATCGCAGAAAAGAGGCCTTTGACCAGAGTGTGGGTTTGTTCTCTTAGACTGAACTGTGGCCACTAGCTACATTGAGATCTAAGATGTCCTGAGATGGACAGGGAAGAAATGGTTGCTAGGATTATTAATTAGGCTTGTCTCTTGTCTCGTTCTTCCTCATGGAAGTTTTGGCACCCATGACTCATGGGGTTTCCTTTTTGGAAGACATGAAAGTTGTGTCTAATAAAGCAGTAAGGACTCAGATCTCTCTCTCTCTCTCTCTCTCTCTCTCTCTCTCTCTCTCTCTCTCTCTCTCTCGTCCAAGGTTTCATCTAACTGCTGGCTTACAAAATGTTCAGTAAGGATGGGTTTAGCCTTCCGGATTCTCAGAATCCATGTTAGTGCTTGTGTGCTGTTTCTGCTGGCCTAGACTAAGTGAGAGAAGTGCTGTTGGAAGCTCCTTCTGTTATTTCTTGTAACTCATAGTTAGCAAGTTTGATAATGGTCTTTCTCATGTCCTCTAAAGTCAGGTAATCAGTTTTGGTGGGTCCTTTCCCCTACCCCACTCCCTATATCTATTGCCCCGTATGACTAGCAGGGCTCTGTGTAGGGCACGGCAGTGGAATTGGACCAAGTTATAGCTGAGTCATGAGTATGAACATCATCAGCCCAGGATCACAGGACTTTTCTCTACCTGTGCAGCAAGTGGTCAGGGTGGCAAAGACATTTTTGACAAGCTTCAAACACTTCATAAAGTACCTGAAACTGGCCAGATACACTAGGCCCCTCTCTACTGCTGAGAGACACTCTCAGACTAGCTGAACTGTCTGAAGTTGGTAGAGAAAAGCTGAGCTGCCTGAAAGCAGCTCAGACCAACTGATCTGCCTAGGAAAAAAAAAATCAAACCTATCCAACTGCCTGCAGATCAGGCAGTGAGCTCCAGGGTTCCAGTTTTTGTGAGCTGTCACCCATGCTGTGGGACTTTTGGTAATACGGTCTTAGAGTCACTCTCGCTCCCATAAATAATCCAAATAAAACTCATTAGTCCTCTAAGTTGGGCTTCAGTAGTATCCTTACTTTGCTATGTTTTTGGTTCCCTGTTTGGGATGCACAGATGTTTGTTCATGGCTAGTGTCATACAACAACTGTGTCACATCTAGTGCCACATGACCTCAACTTGCAAGGCAATGCATTCATTAGGTTGAAGCCACTAATTTTTGTGACAATATGTTGTAGCAACCACAGGAAAGGAAAGATGCTAAGCCCCGCATGCAGGTTCTCTATCAAAGCAGAGCTGGCTTCTACTGGCCAATAACGATCTATTGCCAGCAGAGACTTACACATAGGGGCATAGCTCAAAGGCACATTTGCCTGCAGAAATCTACCCACAGCCCACAAGGTGGCACTCTCACACTCACTATAACTCACCAGGTGAAAGTGTGAGCAAGTCACTTAGCCAACACAGGGGGACTGAGCGATAAATCAACCCGTACCTTGTCAAGGACGTGCGGTAGCAGAATAAAGTAGAAAATGAGACCCAAAAGGAGGCCTTAACACAAAGCCTTAGAAAATCAGCATATGTGAAAAACACGTGGGCGAAGACAAAAGCTGAACTACCACCGCCCCAGCCAAGGCTAAATCCAGTCCACTGGGGCAATACTAAAAGCACTCGAGAAAGTGACCTGCAGCTCATTACAAGGCTGAAATGTATATTCCAGGGTAGAGATTTCAGTTGATGATGAGTCTTGGGATTCATGAAGCCGCATATAGAACTATATGCAATTGAACAAGTAGAAGAAAACTTACACTATGCAAACAGTCTGTGCTATACACAAATAAACTCCAAATCCTGTGCTATGTGATTTAAAAGCTCCAGTACTTAAGGGTCCATGGAGCAGCTAAACCTCTCTCCACTCCAATCTGTGTCTTCCCTCAGAAGTGTGTCTTTTCCTAATAAACTTTCTGTGTTTCTGCTGTGATTGTCTCTGGAGAACTCTTCATTCTAGGACTTGAGGACCCGGAATTGCCCTGGAGGTGTCTACAGCAACCTAATATCTCCTGACATCAACCTGTCAGCCAGCCAGGACCCCAATGCCTCAGACCCCGGGGGAGTGGCAAATCCTCTCCCAGGCAAGGCCCTTCTCTGCTCCATGTGCAGATTCTGATAATGTGTCCAGAAAGTGTCCACCTTAGCTTTCTTCCTACCCTCATGTTTACAGCCTGCAGACCGCTCCCTTACAGAGACAGCTCCTGCTAAGGTGAACTAAAGCCGCATCTAACAACCCTGCCTCCTTGTTTATGTGCAAGCGATAAGCCCACCTCCTTGTTCATCAGTATGTGATAACCCCGCCAATCTGTTCAACTGTGTGCAATCAACATGCTAAGCTTCCAGGCCTTTTTGGCTTCTCCATAAGAGAGCCTGGTCTACCTGATCCAGCTTTTCTGCGTGTTTGACTTTTCACCATCCCCTCACCACTCAGGCCAGTCCCTGGAGCCACGTGGAGTATAGCACAAACCCCTTCTTCAAAGAACCTGGACAGCTGGACCTTCTAACAGCTCTCAGGAGAAAATTCCTGATAGTGTCATAGTAGTGGGGGATGGCCCAAACCATCCTGTATTAGGTTTCTTAACCCTGTGTACTTACTGAACTGCAGGACACTCCAACCCATCAGGTCTTCTTGAAGATCCTGCATATAGGGTGGAGGGATAGCCCCCTCCCCATTCCAGAGGCCCTCTCTTTTTGGTCTTCCCAATTTAGGAAATTCATTTCCTCAGCCTCCTTGCTATAGTGCATCCTCAAAAGCTAAAATCAGTCTAATTCTGACAAGCTGAAGAAAAAGTTAAAGGTTTGCTATAACACTAATCTGACTTCAACATAGCCTAAGTCATGAAAAAGTTTGACCAGAGTATAGAAGAACCCCTTCTCGGGCCTGAGTACTTGTACCTCTGAGGGAATACAAAGGCTCTGGCACTGGAAGTTAGGAGATATGTGAGTCAAAATTGCTCAATGTTCCAATGCCAGTCTGCCCAGAGTGTGAGTCTTCCCAGATCACTCTCAGTTCAGGATCACACTACCACCGCAGGTCGCCATAGATTTAGGCTGATAATGAAAAGTCTCCTGGCAGCAATGGGAAGCCACATTAAGAAATTCAGCAGCTATGATAAAACAGAAGAGGTTACACAAGAAAGGGAAGAAAGACCTGCCTACGTTCTCAACAGGTTAATCAGGACCAAGAAATAAGGGTTACTTCAGCTGGCCCTCCTCTGCACTTGAACCTACATCTGTATAACAAATGTCCTTTCTGGACCACTTTTGCTTTTGTTACAACTCAAAAATGTAGCTATATGAACTTTCAACTTTGTTGTACTAAGAATGCATTCAAAATTCATGCAATTATCTCATGTCGGTTGTTGGCCATTGTTTTCAGGTTTGAGTGTAAAACATCAGGGGGCAAAACTCAACCTGCCCCTTAGAATTCCTGAAGGCAACTGAGTAGCAAAATCTGTAACTACTTCATTTTTACATTTATTGCACTTATTCACTTATTTTTGGGGGGCATACCATGTGTGTGTGTGTGTGTGTGTATGAATACAAGCAATTCAGGGTGATTTTAACCTGTAATTGTGGCAGAGAGGTAAAGAAGATATTTCTTTCCATATGTGCCATTCTCTTTTGAAAATTTTTTTTTAAAGGTTGTTATCTTGGCCAAGTTAGTACTAAAGAAAAAAGTAGTCATTTCAAATTTTCTTAGATTTACTTTATGCATATGAATGTTTTGCTTGTATATATGTATGCATGCCACATGCATGCTTGATGCTTGCTGAGGTCAAGCGCATCAGATCTTCTAGAACTGAAATTACAGATTGTTGTGAACGTCAACATGATTGTAAGTCATTGAATCCAGGTCCTCTGTACCAAAAGTGGTATTATATCATTGGGTCTTGAGGAAGGTTGTTTCCTAATTTTCTGAGAAATTGCCACACTGACATCCAAAGGGGTTGTACCAGCTTGCATTCTCAACAGCAATGCAGAAGTGTTCCCTTTTCCCCACAACCTCTCCAACATAAGTTGTCTTCAGTGGTTTTGATATTGGCCATTCTTACAGGTGTAAGATGGAATCTCAGAGTCAATACAGGGATTGATGGGAAGATGAGGAAGAAAGTTTTGTGGTCTTTTTCAGAAGAGACTACATTACTCAATAGTACGTAAATAGTTAGTGGAATACAGGTTATTGTCTTCCACTCTCCTCACAAGGAGTCACCTTCAAAGGACCACTCCTAAATCCTTTCCTGCTCACGTTGCTTTTTGTCTTGACTTGGGAGTATCAATAATTTCATATATTTGTGTTGACTAGAAAATAAACAATGGTTACATGGGGTATTTTGGTCAGTGGAGTGGTATTTCTGAAATCCTAGGAGACAGGTCCATTAGTATTCACAAAATGAAGCATAGTAACCTAGTGCTATTACAGACCCTGCTAACATAGCTCTGATACAATATTATCTTTAAGTTATCAGAGTTATGGCTTTTATTGTGATACAGTTTTATCATCATAGTGGTTTATTCCATAGCTATGGTTGGCTCTACAATTAATCCTTATGTCTCTGAGCCATGAAGAAGATTGGGCATGTTGCCCTACATACACTATGTGAGAGGTCGAGTAAACTGTACTTCATGTACTCTGGAGAGAAACTATAACTCAACCCTGCCACAACCTGGTTTACCCTCACCTTATGAAGCCTTCGGTGGAAAGAATACAAGAGATTAAGACTTTCAACTAGTAACACGCCAGGGTGCAGAAATTCCAACCCAGAAACACAGTAATTTTTTTTCAAAATGGAGCAGATTTTTTTTCCAAAGTTAATAGCTCTCATAATAGTCAAAAATGGCATTGGTATAGACGAGATTCCAGGAAAATATGCTAAAATGATTCTAAGAGTGATCAGCAAAAGCAGAATCAGACATGTTGAAACTTTGCCAGTAAGCCACTGCCAAGTGGCAATACACAGATTAGTAGAGATGGGTTAAATTAATATGTAAGAGTTAGCCAATAAGAAGCTAGAGATAATGGGCCAATCAGTGATGTAAATAATACTAGCAATTTAAATCACCAGGTGGCCTTTACCACTCACATCATAGCTGTGATTCTGAGGGCACATGGTAGACTCAGATCTGTGTTAGGAGTTCCACCAAAAAATGTGATCCCAGGGGAAAACTCACCCAATGTTCATCCATCCTCTTTACTCCTCCCTCATTGCCTTGAATCTCTGTTTCTTAAATGTTTCCACTATCTCAGTGGGTGGGTGCATCCCTCATGGTCCTGACTTCCTTGCTCATGTTCTCCCTCCTTCTGTTCCTCATTTGGACCTTGGGAGCTCAGTCCAGTGCTCCAATGTGGGTCTCTGTCTCTATCTCCATCCATCACCAGATGAAGGTTCTATGGTGATATGCAAGATATTCATCAGTGTGGCTATAGTATAGGGCCAGTTCAGGCGCCTTCTCCTCAGCTGCCCAAGGAACAAGCTGGGGACATCTCCATGGACACCTGGGAACCCCTCTAGAGTCAAGTCTCTTGCCAACCCTAAAACGGCTCCCTTAATTAAGATATCTACTTCCCCGCTCTCATATCCACCCTTCCTCCATCCCAACCATCCCATTCCCCCAAGCTCTCCCCATCCTCCCCTTCTCCCTTCTCTCCCCCCCTCTCCCCTTGCCTCCACCCCCCCCCCCCCCCAAGCTCCCAATTTTTGCCTGGCAATCTTGTCTACTTCCAATATCCAGGAGGATAACTATATGTTTTTCTTTGGCTTCACCTTCTTATTTAGCTTCTCTAGGATCCTGACTTATAGGCTCAATGTCCTTTCAGCTGCTGCACTGTATAAACCCTGATTAAGGACGTTTTCAGCAGTTGTCATTGTTTCTCTTGCTTTCCTGTTGGGTTACAAAGACTTGATCTCATTATTTACGTTTTACAGTTGTTTTCACTCTTTATGTTTTGCCAGGTAAACGTTATAATCTTTAAAGTTTCAAAGAATGGTGTGTAGATGTCTGATGATGGTGGTGGGTATGTAATACACCCACAGAACCATACACACACCACACACATATACACATAGACACACACCTCATACATAGACACAGCACATATACACACCACACACATACCACACATACACGCATATATATACATATATATATACCATACACTCAGCACACACACACATTCACACCACATGCATGCATATACACCACACATACATAACCACACTCACACCACACACACATACACACAACATACGCACACACTACACACCACACATACACATCACACACATACATACCACACAATATACACATATTTAGATATACGTACTATGAACATACACATGCACCACAGATATACACATGCAAACATACATACACATACACACAAACACACATACAAATTTAGGAAGATATGATTTAATGATCTATACCAAAGGTGTATTACTCCGTTTCTCGTGAAAAATATGATCTTTGTAAAGATTCCATGTGAGAATTAGCAAGAAAAGAATATTTCTGCCGTGTACATGTACACACTATAACTCTAAAGCTCTTTTTAATAGTTGTCTTTAGTTCAACTAATAGTCATGTCATACGACTGAACTTCTGTATCTAATTCTATAAGCTTTCTGAATCTTTGATTTTGCCACGTGTTTTTGTACATTGCCTTAAATTGTCTTTTATTTTATTATTACTTTTTGTGTCATTTAAATTTTAAATATATCTCCGAAATATCAATCAATAAATGAATGTTCCCACTAATGTCATCCCACAATTCAGTGTAAGAGTCATCTTCTAAGGAGGGAGTCTATGAAACTACATTTGTTAAGACAGATAAAGGTAGTACAAGTAATGCTGTGAATTTGGTCTTGGGACAAACAACAACAAGAAAAACCCTTTCTTTACATTGTCATGGATGCACTCAGCAGTGTTGCTGTGACCAAATGATGGTTCTACACAACCTCTTTGTTAAGGCTTTCAGAACATTTGAAAGACTTTTCTTTCCACTTTGACATTTATTTCAAGTAAATCAAGCAGTAGAGAGTGTTGCTAGTTGTAACGCTGGATGCTGTCAGTTCTAAAAAGAAACACACAGAGTTGTCTTTCTTGAATACAAAGCCAACAAGTTCTTGCTTCCACCCAGTCTTTCTCTTTTGGATCATGAACGGCTTAAGCATCCCCTTACTCAACGAAATAAAACCAGGAAAAGCCCCAGAACAGATAGTTCTCACCTTGTTCCACCCTCAGATTCCGGAGTGACTGTCATATGCCCTTTATATAACTGATGACAGCATTTACAACTTTCATGGAGCAGGGGAAAGAGAAAGGCTGCTTATCAAACAAAACGATGCATCCGTGAAAGCCGTCCTCCACATGGTACCAGGTCACAGGGACACCCTCATCTTCCAGGCGCTTCTTGTAGAGCAAGGCATCATCCCGGAGGGGGTCATTCTCACAGCTCACCAGGAATGCCTGGGGAAGCTGAGCAATGATCTGGTCATCTGCTAGGAGAGGTGAAATTTCTGCTTTTAAAGTATGCCTGGTTTCCAGATAGGCAGCCTCATTGAAATGTTCTGGAACCTCAGGCAGGAGGCTTTTGCTCTTGAACCTTCTGGGGATGTTATCAAAAGCGAGCCATTTCCTGTACTTTTCCCAGGTGTCTGGGGGAACATTGGTGCCACTAGCTACGGCATCTTTCCAAGATAAGTCAATGTCCAGGTATTTACACACAGATGTCATGAGTAGGTCTTTGGTGAGGAATGGGACATTTTGGTTCTGTTGATGTGATGGCAATCGGAAATCGATGATCTGTGTAACTGGAGTAATAAGCACCTGAGCACAGATCTTAGGAAGACTTGGGAAGTTGAGCAAGCCCTGGGTGACAATGGCCACAGCGCCACCTCCAATACTTTCTCCACAAACTACCACCCGGGAGGGGTCTACCCCATAGGATTTTAGGCCCTTCATGAAGTGAATCGTGGCACTCAGGCAATCGTTGTGAACAGAAGGGTAACAGTGGTCAGGAAGCTTGCGGTACCTAAGAAGAAATAAACAAACACAATACAGTGATGTGTGTGTGCACATGGGTCACTGGAGGCCATTCGAAGAGAATCCTCCACTCTCGTTGAACAAAAACCCTGATTAAATCCTCAGAATGACCCTAACAGATATGACTATCCTCATTTTTCCTCTGTGGACATGAAGAACCTGCTAGAGTCAGGGAGGCTAGGATTCTTCATTCCAACCCACATTTTGCTTTTCATAGATGAGTGAGCCCCTAAGAGCATCAGGCAAGCTCAAAACAATTGCTTTAGGAAATAGGACACCCAGCAAAGACCCAGAGAAGGTGACTGGAGCCCTGCTAAGTCCCACTAAGACAGGTTGAGGATTTGAGTTTTCCCGGATGTCTCAGGCATTGTCCACCGAGCATTGTCAAAACCATTGCTCTTCAAAATTTATGTCAATGTCATATTGATAACATTGTTATTAATAACACTAGCTATCAATAAAATACTATTAACATAAGGTCTTGCTATAAGTGAATTTTCTAATGTTTATTTTCCTGGAAACAAATAAAAGTGTTCGGGGCTGGGGTAACTGGACTTGATAATTAAGAGTTCTTAGCCTCTTCGCCAATGCTCTGGCTGATTGGCAGAAGAATTGCAGCAGGTCCAGAGGCAAAGAGATCATCACGTAGTGACAGAAATGGTGGCAGAGGCACAAAGACCACTGGGCACCTCGGTAGTGGGAGTCATTGACCTTTGGAAGCAGCCAGAAGCCTTAACAGCACAAAAAAAAATGCAAAGTGGCCTTGACAGCATCAGAAGTGAAGCTTCAAAACTGGGAGCAGAGAACAGAAGCAAAGACACGTGGGCAACTACAGCATAAGGAGACAACAGCAGACAATAGAGGAGGGATGGGCAGCAGTGGCCAAAACCAGGAAAATGAAAACAACAGAAGCAGTAACTGCTGCCTTAAGGGCCAGAGGTTTTAGACAGACTAGCCTGAGAACTAGAGCATAGGTGTTATCAAAGCCTAGGGGGCATTGACTTTACAGATATACACAGGAGCTGTTAACCCTCAACACCGTTGGATTAAAATTCCAATTACTAGAGGCATGCATAAGGAGGACTGTGACCCCAGAGGTGGCACCTTCTGTGGCTCCTACTTCTCTGTTGCCACCATCCACTTCAGAACTCAAGGGCTGTGAAGCCCTAAAGAGTCAGTGTGGGAGGAAGGGGGCCGCTAATTAGTTCCTGGCTTCCCAAATAACTTAGATGCAAAATAATCACACGGAAACTGCATTAATTAAATCACTTCTTGGACCATTACCTCTAAATTCTTATTGGCTAACTCTTACATATTAATTTAACCCATTTTTATTAATCTGTATATGGCCACATGGCAGTGGCTTACCAGCAAAGTTTCAGCATGTTTGACTCTGGCAGTGGCTCCATGGCTCCTCCCTGAATCTGCTTTTTTTTTTTTCTTCCACCGTTCAGTTTAGCTTTCCCTGGCTACCTAAGTTCTGCCCTGCTATAGGTCCAAAGCAGTTTCTTTATTCATTAATAGTAATCACAGTTGGAAAAGCTCCTCACCTACCACAAATATCCCCCCCTGGTAGAAGAAAATGACTCCATGGAGATGATTGATACCACCACTCCCCATCAATGGAGATGCAAAGACTTCACTTAGAGTCAAGGTACCTTGCTTCCAGGAAAGGGATGTCAGGAAGGGGAGAGAAAAAGAAGAAAAGGGAGTTAGGGGGGAGGTACAAGGAGGAGTGGGTAAGGAAGTACTAAGGATGGAGAGAGATTGGGTAAGGGGGGAAGCTAAGGATAGGTGACTGGCAGTTTCAGAACTTTAGCTCGTAGCAGTCCCCAGGCAGTTTCAAGCCCCTTCTGTAGCTGAGCATCTCCATTTGCTATTCTTGCACAGTTTCCCTGGTCCATGAGTCAGAACTCTGTAAGTATCTACAATGCCCCACTGAGGAATTCCCTTTAAGATTTCAGGCCAAGTACCTGCATACTTCTCTGTAGTTCCATTAAGGGGATCTCAGAGATGTAAGGTCCCATTTTGAAAGTTTAGATACTGTGGCATCCAGGTAGGAGAAGGTCCCTGGAGTCTACAAAGATGTTACCCTTCCTATGCTATTGTAGGAGGCTGCTTGTTTGTTCTTGGCTGCTCAGCTCTGAAATAACCACACAGAAACTGCTGTGGGACAATGGTTTTACCCTATAAAGGTTTGTTTCTTATACTTGTTTAATAAAATACTGATTGACCAGTAGCCAGACAGGAAGTATAAACAGGGCGACCAGGCAGGAAGTAGAGGTGGAGCAATGAGAACAAGAGAATTCTGGAAGGAGGAAAGAGTCAGTCTACGGTTGTCACCCAGATGGAGAGGTAGCCAGACACAGAGCAAGCAAAATGTGACTGCCTCACCAAAAAAGCTACCAAGCCATGTTGTTAACACAGACAAGAATGATGGGTTAATGGAAGACGTAAGAATTAATTAATAAGAAGCCTATGCTAATAGGCTAGTCACTTTATCATTAATGTAGACTTCTGTGTATTTCTTTGGGACTAAATGGATGTGGGACCTGGTGGGACAGAACGTCTGTCAACAAATGGTGCCTAACATGTGGACAACTGCATCCACAGAAATCCTGAGAGAGCTTGGGAAGTAATTCTAACAGTAATTAACAGCATTAAGCTTGGCTTCTTGATAGCAGCAATTTCTTGGGTTTGTTCTGCTTGCTAGAGACAAGAGATATTTCCTGACATAGCTTTAGCTGCAAAACCTTGCAGCTCTTTTAAGAGGCCCTGCCACCAAACACTTAAATGGTGTTTATGAATAGCTCACAGCACACTTCTTGGTGGTGGCAGGGACCTTGAAATGGCATAGAGTTGTGGCAAAAAAAAAAAAAAAAATTGGCTCTGGCCAGTACCTCTGCCTTGAGGACAGACTCTCAGAAAGCTAAGGAATGGACCAGATCCAGCCAACAAAGTCACAGCTTTAATCCTAGCCATATCACTTAGCAAATTAAAGACTCATGTGGTCAGAAAAAAAAAGAGATACAGTAAAGATAGTTTCAGAAGAAAAATCCTCTAAACAGTTTACAGGGTGTTTAAAAATATATTTAGGCTTGGGAAAGAAAAGAATAAGGATAAAGTCCTTAAAATAAAAAAGAAAGAGAGTAGGTGGGTGTGGTTGCACACATCTTTAATCCCAACACATGAAGGCAGAGACAGTCAGATCTCTGTGGGATCAAGGTGTGGTGGCACACACCTTTAATCCTAGCATTTGGGAGGCAGATACAGGCAGATCTTTGTGAGATCAAGGACAGCCTGGTCTACAGAGTGAGTTCCAGGACAGCCAAAGATACACAAAGAAACCCTGTCTCAAAAAACCAAAACATTAAAAAGAAAAAGAACAAGAAATAGAGTTTAAAATAAAGCCACATGAAGATGAAAAATGCACAGAGAGTCAGGATAATGCTATTGTGCTGTCTTTAAATTGTTTGATGGCTGAGGAAGAAGCAAAAGCTGCTAAAAGATATTTGATTATAAATGTTGCTGTATTAATCTAATACGTATTTTGAAAATGTCTTGACTTCAAAATGTAAGTCAGAAGGTATGTTACTTTAGAGAAGAGGTTTTGTTTTTGTTTCCACAGGAAATGAAATGTTGTGGATTCATTCTGGACTAAGAAAAATCAGGTTTGATCAAGGAAGACCCCCCCCCCCGAAGAATATCCAATAGGAGCAGATGTTCCAGATGATCCAACATTTTAGAGTACCTCTGTTGGAGTTACCTCTGATTTATGCATAAAGGACAGTTTCAAGACTACTGGCTGAGATGATCAAGCCTCACAGAATTTTCCATTCAGGACATGACCAAAATTCTAAATTTTCTTTAGGTACCCATAAGATTATCAGCATCCCCCCCCCACATCAGCAGGAAGTAGCCTAAAAAACTACACCCACATTTCCCCCCCCCAAAAAAAAAAGGATTGTGGATGTTTGCCTTTGTTTAGAATGTTGGTTACAAGCTGTTTTTGATAATGGTCAGGAGAAAAGCTAACCAAAGGAGATTTGATTCAGAGTTTTTGTTTTAAAAAGAGGGGGAGGCAGGAGTGCTGTGGTACAATGGTCTGTACCCTATCACTTGTATTTTAAATAAACACGCAGGAAGTATAGGCGGGGTGACCCAGCAGGAAGTAGAGGCAGGGCAGGGAGAACAGGAGAATTCTGGGAAGAGGAAAGGTTCAGTCTTGCAGTTGTCATTCAGACACAGAGGAAGCAAGATGTGGCTGCCTCACCTAAAAAGGTTGCCAAGTCTCATGGCTAACACAGACAAGAATTATGGGCTAATATAAGTTATAAGAGTTAATAAGAAGCCCGAGATAATAGGACAACTGGTTTATAATTAATGTAGGCTTCTGTATGTTTCTTTGGGGTTGAATGTAGGTAAATAAAGAAGAAGAGAAAAAAAAGAATGTAGAATAATTAGGACAAGAATGAATTGGAACAGAGACTTGTAACAGAGAATTGAAATTGGAATTAGAATTGAGACAGAGAATTAAAGGTAGGAAATTATAGACAATTAGGACAAGAAAATTAGAATTAAAACAGAACAGTAAAAAGAAACATGGCCAGAGCTACAAGTGTGTGAGCTCATTGCTCAGACTAGAAATTTTCTAAGTCTCTTTCCCTATGCTGAGGCAACTGACTTGAACCTTGGCTGGAAGCCGGTAGAGCTGGACTCTGCTGGCTCCCAAAAGTTCAAGAATATTTTTTTGTTGTTGTTGCAAGGAACACTATAGCTATCAACCAACAATGTTCATGACTTCAATTGACCTTGACCACCAGCCAACCCTGATTGCACCACTAAAACCAAAGTCAACATCATCCCACCAAACAAAGAGACATTTTGAGTTCAATATTTGTCATTTTTTTTCTTTCGTTCCACATTTTGAATTTCCTGGGGGGTCTCTGTGTATCCCAGAAAGCATTCTTTTGACTTTAATTAATTTAACTCCCCAAAGAGGACATAAAGTGTCTCTTCTAATTTTACGCTACCTGGGTCCCTTCACATCACAGTGTGCCCTTCCCAGTTCTCTACTCTATGGTTCTATATTCCTCCAGAGGAGACCAGTATTCTGTGGTATTATGCTGCTTCTGTTACAGTTCACCAGTGTGCTTCCCAGGGATGGATATATTTTTAGACTTCTACTGTTTTGAAAGTGTTGTGGCTATGTTCATGGGAACATGTACAAGAGGCCAGGATCCCTTTCTGTGGCCTAGTCACCCAAATCTGTGCCCCCCCAAAGCACCCTCACCTAAATAAACTACCAAATGTCTCAGGCCACTCACCCCACTGACAGCACCACCGACTCTGTCTCCTGGGCCAGGAAGCTGCACAGGTTGTGGTAACTGTCTGCAAAGAGGAACCCAGGCATTAGGCAGCGTGATCAAGAGCCCAGCATGTCCCACCACAATCCCAGAAATATCAACAGTCATGATAGACATGAAAATAAGGTCCTGTCTATCTCCCTATTCTTGATTCCTCTGAGGTAACCTTATCAGCTCTGTGTGGGCAAAGCCAGACATCATTCCCAGACCTCTGAATAGCAAGATTTAGTTGGAATTTGTGGCTCACTTTCTTTATCACTGAATTTTATGCAGTATGGGTAAACTAGGGACTTAGAATGATTGGGGTTCTGAAATGGATGTCCCTAAGACTACATGTGTTTGCAGAGCCAGCCCTGGAGTGTTACTAGGCTCATCGATTTACATTCATGAGGAGGAAAATGATGATCAGATGATAACTTTATACTAGTAGACAGTTCCATTAAGATTAGTGTACAGTTGATAATGGTCCAGTTTCTGTCTGGCGTTGGGACAGAAGTCTAGACTCTCTTAATTACCATAACCCAGAAGCACCTCCAGGGAGGAGATTCAGTCACTAAAATTATTTTTTTTCATTTTCTTAATGAATATCCATGAAGATTCTATCTTGTCTTAGTTTCACTTTGTTACTTTGTTAACTACTTGAGTGGTGGTTTTGTTTGTATGTGTCTTTGTCCTAACTATATAACCCAGGCAGACCCAAACTTGTGATCCCTTTGTCTCGACTTCCTAGGTGCTAAATTAGTGGAGTGTAATACCTCCCATCCAGCCGAGCACTGGGATTTTCTAAATTAAGTTAGTTAGTACCAATGTTCAGGGGGTTTGCTAGGTGGGTATATGCACCAGGGACATTGGAAGTATCCTCAGTAACTTTAAATGGCAACTTAATGTAGCCTCGAGTCACCTCAGAAAAAGTCTCATTTGAATGGTTGCCCAGATCAAATTTGCCTGTGTGCATGTCTGTGGGGAATATTCTTGTTGCTTATTCAGTATAGGGGAGCCCAGCCCACAGTAGGCAGGGTCGCTCCCCAGGCAGGTAGTCCTGGATGGCATAATGAAGCTAGCTAAGCATGAGCCTGAGACCCAGTTAGCAAGCAGTGCTCAACCATGGTTTCTGTTTGGGTTACTGCTCTGACTTCCCTCAATGATGGAGTATAACCTGTAGGATGAAACAAATCCTGCTTTCCCCTAAGGCACCTTTGGTTATGGTGTTTGTCATAGCAGCAGAGTGAACCCTGCTTCTGTGGACAAATATTCTATACCTGTCCACTGTCAAAGGACAGTGGGGGAGGGCGTAGGGGAGCGTGGATGAAAGGGCAAACACTGGAACCAAT
The DNA here is from genome assembly GCF_014885135.2 of Alexandromys fortis. NCBI lineage: Eukaryota > Metazoa > Chordata > Mammalia > Rodentia > Cricetidae > Alexandromys > Alexandromys fortis. The sequence continues at coordinate 7,711,449 of NW_026067961.1, read as the reverse complement.
ACATGGGGCAGTCTCGGCTGAGTGGGGCGGTCAGCCTCTCTAGCCAAAGTTAGACTAAAAACTTACCTTTTACGTCAGCTGACAATGATGGAATGAACAAGGAAAGTCCCTAATCTTTGACTCCTGATTGGTGAAAACTGTAATTGTGACTTGACAACAAGGGTTTGTGGGGTTTGTACTCATAAATCCTATGTCTGCCCCTGTTTGGGGCTGCCCGGAGAAATAAGGCTCCTGAGTCCTTGTTGCACAACTATGATCAGTCAGCAGCTCCACTAATGTCGTGATTTCTTAAATCCTAAAGACTTTGGAACCCACAAGTGTTGTCTCTCTCCTTCCCCATGGAACACAGCAGACACAGGTGCAACGAAAGTTCAAATATGCTGTTTCCAACTTGCACAGGTGACTCAGCCCTCAGTCACCTGCCCTCTTATAAACTTAGATACACAGCTTCTCATAGGTTTTATTTCTTTTTATTACTTTTTTGCATGAAAGCTTTCTAAAAATCTTGTATTAATATGCAGTATTATTTGCTTTGATGACTGAGCTTCTGGAGTCCTTTGTTTGGGTGCTGAGGTTCAAGCTTCCCTCACCTCACCCAGATCCCCAACCTATCTCACATGGCTTTGCCCCAGCTCAGAAGAACTGCTTCCTTCCATCCTTTCATCCTGGTCTCAAATATCACCTTCTTGGAGCGACTGTATGATTAGAGAAGCTGCGGTGTTATGATTTTGAATTACTCTCTACTCCACTCCTGTGTTACCCATATCTGAAACCACCTCCTCATTTGTGTTCTCCCGTGTGGTCTAGCTTTCCCCCTTGATGTACAGACCCAAAATTTGTGGGCTGGTTCTTACTTGTCTTTCAGTGTGTCCCCTATGCCTGGAGAGGACTTGGGGCTAAGTAGATATTCAGTAGATATCTACTGAGCCATTCTTGCTTAAGATTTTGAAATATCATTATCTGCAGTAGAAAATGATAGCATCTCGGGGAAGAAGGTGATGCTGATGACAGTGAAGAGTGAACAAGGGCAGTGAAGCTCTGGAAAAGGGTGGGTACCACAGGTAAGTTCAACCAGGATTCCTGCTGTGTTGAGAAGTTCACAGCTACAGCTCAGAAAGGGTAATAGGAGGCATAAGTGACCAGTTGGGAGATGTGTTAAGGACTCTGGGGAGGTTGAATTACACCAGTGATAAGCACTGGGTCCTTCTGGTTTGGAGATGATGATGGAACTGAAGAATGATAGTTATACCAAGGAAACAACTTTAGGGGGCAGAGATGATAATAGTGATCAAGAATGGATGGGTTTTGAGCACAGTGATCCAGCAGAGCTAAGGAAAACACATGGACTTGGGGTCATTATAGGACAGATAGGAATAGCCAGTGTTGTGAGTGGGAAGGGAAGGGAAATGTCACATCCATTCTGGGAGAGTTCTAGTGTGTAGTACTGCCCAAACCTGGACTAAGACTATATTACCCAGGAAACATTGTCATGTCATTGAATGTTATGATTTCCAAGCCCTCAAGCCATTCTCCCTAAAAGTTTACTTACTTTTAACTCCCTCCCAAGAGGTCCTCATAGGAACCTATGAAAGACTCTAACAGACATGAGGACTTTCCTCTTCCACCCAATGCAGAAGCTACTTACCCAGACTACCACATATGGCTCCTCCTCCATGGTAGAAAATGATGCCTCGTAGGAGTTTTGAGGACACTGCCTTGGGCTGGAATAGTCTCACAGGGATTGCCCCAAAGTACATGTTGGTCACAATCAAATTATGATTCTTCTTTATGGCTGCTAAGTCATGAATACACTGGATGAACCTGGGCATGGAGCAAATTTTCAGCTTCTCTAATATATTTCCCTGTAGGGGAGAAGAAGAAGAAGAAGAAGAAGAAGAAGAAGAAGAAGAAGAAGAAGAAGAGGAAGAGGAAGAGGAAGAGGAAGAGGAAGAGGAAGAGGAAGAGGAAGAGGAAGAGGAAGAGGAAGAGGAAGAGGAAGAGGAAGGAGGAGGAGGAAAAGTGAGACATAGGAGACTATAAGGTAGGCATGTAGATGCCGCCCCCACTTAGCGTTGCTAAAATTAGTTCATTGTTTCTTGACTTCTGCACATACAATGGACTCACATGTCTACAATTGGCTGTGGACTCTGCTTAGGAAGAATGTGGGTTTTCAGAGTTTCTAACCAAAACATCCAGATTAGTTAATGATATGGTTGTAATTTGATTATTTCTCTCAACCAAAGTTCATGTAGAAACTTTATTGTCTTTGTTTTGAGATGGCCTCCTCACAAGACAGATAAATAGATCAATGGAATAGAGTAGAAGACCCAAATATACCTCCACATGGTCACAGCTACCTAATTTTCAACAAAGGTGACAAAAAGAGAAAGGAGAGCATCTTCAACAGATGGCTCTGGGAACTCTGACTATCCCCATGTTAATGAATGGCCCTAGATCCCTACCTCACTCTAGAAAAGTCAACTCCAAATGTAGCAAAGACTGTATTGTGGGAACTGAAACAGTAGAAATATTACAAGGAGCAGTGGGAGAAACATATAGGCGTGGGTAAAGACTTCTTGCAGAATACTCCAGTCTCTGGAAATAAGGCCAGCTATTGACAAATGGGTATTCAAGAAATAAAAAAAAAAAACCTTACAGACGTAAAAAGAAAGTTTTAATCGAGTAAAGACTCAACCTACAGAATGGCAAAAGAGATAAATGAATAGGTTATGAAAAGATAAAGCACAAATGGACAATAGATGTATTGTCCTTTTTCCCTCTTTGTCACTATGATAAGCAAGTGGACCACAAGCAACCTGGGGAAGGAAAGGTTTTACTTGGCTTACAGGTTATAGCTGATCATTAAGGGAAGCCAAGGCAGGAAGTCAAGACATTTACCTGGGCAGGAACTGAAGCAGAAACCACTGAGGAAAACTAATCACTGACTTGCCCCCTTGCTTGCTCATCTGCCTCTTCAGGGATGGTCCCACCCAGTGGAGTGGGCTGCTTCACATTTTTAAAAGACAAGTCTTTGGTATTGGATCACCATGGGAAATTATAAAATTATAATTTCAAAAATAAAAGAAATAATTAAAAAAAATATCTGTCTTAGCTGGGCGGTGGTGGCGCACACCTTTAATCCCAGCACTCGGGAGGCAGAGGCAGGCGGATCTCTGTGAGTTCAAGGCCAGCCTGGTCTAGAAGAGCTAGTTCCAGGACAGGAACCAAAAAGCTACGGAGAAATCCTGACTCGAAAATCAAAAAAAAAAAAAATCTGTCTTTTAAGTGATGATTAGATGATACTCCCATGTGTAGATAAAGCTCATGATGGGTGGAGTGAGATAGTTCCCTCAGGAGGTGAGTTCTTGGGTGAGAAACTTGAAAAGACTGTGTCTGGAACAAAACCCATTAGATACACCAGAGTATTGTACTGCTTTGTGTGGGCTTGGTTTTCCCAAGAAAGAGTTCACATTTCCCCCAGCTGTGATGTAGGTGTGACTCTGTAGAAGGGAAGTACTACAGGTTTGGAAGAGTACGGTGTCTCTGGGGAACTTAGCCATCTAAGACCCTCATTTGTCGTTCCAGCGCTCTAAATTATCCTGCAATTCCATGCAGTCCCAGGGCTTGAAACAGCTTGAACCTCTAGGAAAGAGCTTGCAGATCAAAATGAACAAGGGGTTAAGGTCAGAAGCTTTCAATGATTGTATTGAGCAAGGCTTGCTCATTCTGATAGGTGTGCTCCATCGTGGAGATAAAAAAAAAAAACTCAACAGCACAGTGTCATGTTACTTTTTGTAACGTCACATATCAAAACTTATTATCCCTTACCACATGCCACGCAATGTGTATACTAATTTCACAAGACCGAGAATATTCCCTACCTGGATGATGAAGACTCTGGCATGCACACAGAGTAAGCGAAGGGCTCTCCCAGCCCAGGAGAGCAGAACAGAGACGCTTATCAGGCAGCCTGGCTGCATCTGCTTCTCACCCCTTTCCTCACCACCTCCTCCTTTGTAGCTGCCCTCTGACACAATCACTTATGAACTGTCTGGCCTCTACAGATCTTTAATCAAGATCAGGACATCCTGCTTCTCATGCAAGGCCAAATGTCCTTTCCAAACCTACTGTCCCTGTGGATGGGCCTTTGTCCCTATCCCCAACTAGCAACAAAGCCAAGTCAAGAGTCCAGTCACCCAGTGCAAGCGTGCTGAAAGGCTGGATACATGCATCATCCCGTGAACGACTTGATTAGCAAACGACACCTGCCCTCTGCTCAGAACTATGCTAAGAAATAATCCGTGGCTTCAAGGTCTTCACAACGCTGCAACAAAATGCCTGGAAGTGAGTACGTGGGAGGAAGGAGTGGAGTCCTGCTGAAAGTTTTGTCACACCTGTTGGGCCATGAATCTATCATGAGTAGAACCTGGGTGTGAAATCATTTTTCACGCCTCAGAAAAGAATCTTGTAGGTTAACAGCGACGCCTGCCTCCAATCCTAGCCCTCAGGAGGTGGGAGCCAAAAGATAACCACTTCAAAATCATGAGACCCTTATCTAAAGAAATTATAAAGAAGAGTTGAGAGTGTAGCTTAGTGGATAGAGTGCTGACCTAGCATGCGAGAAGCCATGGTTTGATCCCCAAAACCTCATAAACCAAGCATGATAGTGTCCACCTCTAGAACCTCAGCACTTAGCGGTGGGCGGCAGTGGGACAATTAGGAGCCCCATACCATTGGCTACTTAGTGAATTCAACACTATCCTGAGCTTAAGGAAATGCTGTCATATATATATATATATATATGAACAAAGACAAGAGACAGGTGGGGAAGGGATAAAAAGAACAAGAAAGAGAAAGGGAAGGAGGGATGGATACAGACAAACATGATGTTTCTGTGTATCTAAGATCCAATAATGTAACACCTCCATTACGGGGAAATAGAGAGAGGGGAGAATAAAAGAAGAAAGGCAAACTACACAGAAGAACCTGTTGTTTTTGTATAATTTTATACCTAATGATTTTACCAAGAAAGACGCAGGAGTCAGAGGCTAGGGTGAAAAACTGTTAGCTTGGAAAGGTTAAGGAGCAACTAGCTGACCTTTCCTCTTCCCCAGCATCTCAGAAAGAGATCTCTTTTCCACTGTTCCAATCCAAGGGGGACCAACAAACTCGAAGCCCCTCCCTTCTACTTTCCGTGTTTCTCTATTCATTTTTCTGACTCCCTCTTTACTTTCTGTCTGCTTCCTGTCAAATAGCTGCCGTCTCTCCCTCTTGACCTCACATTCTTATTTGACTAACACAATCTTGGGATTCCCAGTGTGATCAAATATCCCACAACAGACCCCTGAAAACAGGGTTTCCCCCAAGAGCAGACTCACCATGGTAATGAAGAACAGCGCTATACAGTGCATACACCTGAACTTGACCGGATGCTGCAAGGCGGAGGGAATTTCCGCAATGAGAAAGTGCTGAATGACAGCCCAGATGAAGACTCCCAGGAAAAAGGTAGACAAGTTCACCAGTAGCACCAGCCACAGGGCAGTCATGGTCCCGAGGCTCCAACAACCTGCTCTCGGAGGCCCTGAGAAGCAACTGTCCCAAAGATCTTCCTTAGGAACAACTGACTCAGTTTTATGGCCTACCACCTCCACTAACTCCTTTCGGATTACACCTGACTTAGTGGCCTGACCTAGCCTCTGGGATATCCACACAGGTCAACAGGAGCCAGAGGAACCTGCTCCCCAAGGAACAAAGGGAAAAAGAAAGATGGCCTGGATCCCCCAAGGTCGTTTGAAAGACAGGATTACAAAGAGGAATGGGATGGGAGCTTTCCCAGCATCTGTCCATCCACTGAAGCACAGGGGAGTCCACAGCCTGACCCTTCGCTGAGTACCAGGAGATATGAACGCTCTTCTGCAACAGTTTGCTTAAGGAATTTGAGGCCATCCAGTTTGTAAACACTTGCTAAATTAGCAAGTCTTTTCTCATTTCTGACGATTTTACCTCGGAGGGGCTCTCTGCTCTCTGAGTGCAGAAGGCAGAGGAGCGCAGAGTTGGATGAACTGTTCTAAGTCAAGCCCAGATGTGCCTACAGGTACCAGGCATGCCAACATTTGAGCACCAATGGAGAGTTTTGTATAGGCTACATATTCCAAGTCTATGGAAAATTTGATAAGAAAAACACATAGATTATTATTTCCCTGTGTTTGTTTGTCATTTAAAAGCATATACCATATATATGCAAATTTCCACTCATGTTTATGTATTTTCATTTGTCTATAATACATTTGTATGCACATGTGGGTATACAAAGTAGACGTAAAATCCATAAACATTAAGTCAGAGGAGTCTTCACCAAATGAATTCTCTCAGGAGTGATGATCCTCCCTCTACTGTCTTTCGGGAAGAAATATTTATAGGGACCTCAGCATAGCCAGTACAGCAACAGGATGTCATTTATCCATCAATCACAGGTGAGAGAGTTGATCCAAGAAAAGCTATGGTTACATAGAAGGGCATCGGCAACTCCATAACTTCAAGGTTGTGGGTAGTAGTGGGGTTTATGGCTATTACAGATGCATCTAACAAACACTGACCGACCAGAAATCTATGGTGGGCACTCACAGCATGAAGTACAGAGGTCAGGTCCCCTGATCATTCCCTGTGAACATTAAAGAGGAATAGGCTAAGCAAGGACAATGACCTTAGTAACACTGACAGCTGTTGTGAAAGATTGCTTTATGTAAAGATGTGTTACATTTGTTTGTGTTGCAGACTATTACTTTAACTATGTAAAGGTGTGTTGCATGTGTTTGTATTGCTTTTGTTTAACTAAGTAAAGTTGTGTTGCTGCTTAAGCCACCTAATTTGTCTAATAAAAAACTGAACACTCAATAGACGGCAGTAGACAGATAGGTGGGGCTGGAAGGCAAAGACAATAAGTACAAGAGAAGAGAAAATGAGAGGAGAGAACAAGGGATAAAGAGAGGGGGATGCCCAGGGACAGCAAGTCAGGCAGCTGTCAGACAGACAGACATGGAGTAGGACATACAGGATAAAAGGAAGGTAAAAAAAAAAAAGTCCTAAGGCAAAATGCAGATGAAAAGAAATAGGATAATTTAATTTATAAGAGTTAATGGGACAAGCGAAAGATAAAGCCAAGCGTTCAAAACTAATAATAAGTCTCTATGTCATGATTTGGGAGCTGGCTGGTGGCCCAAAAGAAATCCTGATGTAGATAGACAATGGCATATAAGGTCTGCATCTTCCTCCTGTAGAAAACGTACTTTCCATGCTTAGGTGGACTTCAGAGCTGTCCTCATTTCCTTGGCTCCAAGAACCTGTCTCTCGTTAGAGAGGGACTGGCTTATATTCCAGTTAGCAACTTGATCCCAGGAAAACTTGTGCTTCCTCCAGCTAACACTCTCCTCTGCTTCTTCCCTCACATCTACTTCCTGAAAATTCCCACTGAAATCATCCCATAGCTTCCCTGAGAATTTGTTTCCCCAGACAGCTGGAAGCAAAGTGAGGTGCACTCTGACCTGTGTCCTTGATTTCAGAAGAGGTCATGCTACCTTTTAGTCTTTCTGCAGCAGGAATGAGGCCCAAATCATCCTTGTTCATCAAGGGTATGGATTCACTAAGGAGGGTGTAATCAGACACACCATTAATATGCACAGATCTCAGAATGAACCTTAAGGGACGCTTGTCGGTGTGAGAGCAGTTCTCAGCACTCCGGGCAAGAAAAATCAATGATTGTTTCGACACCCTCACATCATCACGGATGTGAAGACCATGCGGAGACCAGTGTCAGAGAAGACAGAGAGCCAGGTGTTTCCACTGCAGCTGTGGGGTGTCGAGTGAGAAGCTTGGTCCTCCAGGCCTCAGACTTCATAAAGAATCCCAATCACTCAGTGACAATACCTATAAAGTACATCAGCTCCTGACCCAGGCCGATCTCTGTTTACTCGTAAGAGTCATCCAACACTTCAGGGTCAAATCAAGATGAAAACTGAGCCAGCTCAACTCTGTAGAACCATTGGTTCTTCAGATGGATCTAACTGGCTGAGTTCTGCAAGGTGAGGAATTTCAAAGTTGGTAGACGTAATCTGGTTTTATCCCTGAAGCCTTGGAACTGACTCTGTTCCTGCCTCCTGAAGCCGCCACTGAAGTGTCACCATAACTTGGCATATGCAAGCTGCCCTCTTCAAAGAAACTTTAAGCTCTGGTTAGCACAGCACATGGGAACAATTCAGACCTACCAAGAGGCTATAGCCCTACCATTGTCCCAGTGAATATAACACACCTAAGAGGTTCCAGCTCTGGTTGTCACTCAGATAAGAACAATGTGCATGGGAAGCTCAGGATCTGCCTGCCCTCTGCCCTCAGTCACAGTGTTATACACTTGCCCTGATAGAACAGGGATGTTAGTATATTTTTAAAAATCCAGTCACCAAGCTCCAGATGCACAAGTCATCATGCAGAAAGGCAACAAATAATATTTTTTGAAAGCCAACAAAATTTAATTCCTCCAAAAAATCACCAATTCCACAATAATGGCCTCCTCTAAAGGTGGCTTAGATGTAACTAAGAAAAGAGCTTAAAAGAACAATTATGTGTATGTTTAAGAAACTCTAGCCGGGCGGTGGTGGCACACGCCTTTAATCCCAGCACTCGGGAGGCAGAGGCAGGTGGATCTCTGTGAGTTCGAGGCCAGCCTGATCTACAAGAGCTAGTTCCAGGACAGGAACCAAAAAAGCTACGGAGAAACCCTGTCTCGAAAATAAAAAAAAAATAAAAAAATTAAAAAAAAAAGAAACTCTAAGAAAACAAGCTCTTGAAATAGCCCTAATAAAAACAGGCTTAAGGAATTCATGACAACTTCACAAGCTCTACAAGATACTTGAAGAAATTCTTCAGACTAGACAGAAAGCCAAACATGCTCTTATGGCCACATAGAAGAATAAATCATACCAGAATAAAAGTTAAGTTTGGAGGAATTAAAAAGAAACAAACACTGTACAGCCAACAAGATGACAGGAACTGATACACATATTTTAATAATAACTCTAAATATTTATGGTCCCAATCCCCTCATTCAAATGACACAAAAGAGCGGTTTGGATTAAAATGAATGATTCATTGTCTCCAATAAATGTGCCATAAAGTACAGACAAAAGGATGTAAAACATATTCCAAGCAAATGAACCAAGAAGCAACAGAAATTGCTGTTCTAATAACTGATAAAATTGACTTTACACCAAATCTAGTCAGAAGAGATAAAGAAACTTATTTCATACTGATTAGGGGAACAATGTATCAAGAGTACATTTTAATCCTAAACTTACACACACACACAATATGAGCACCCTAATTTCATTGAAAATATTATGCTAGAGGTAAAAATAAATCACAGGTTAATCCCTCTTAAGAACAGCAGAAGACTCCAGAACTCTATTTTTATCAACAGACAGCTCATCCAATCAAAAATTAAGTAGAGAGTTCTTTGAACACGCTGGACATTAATCCTCTGTTGGGTGGACACCCAGTAAAAGTGATCTCCATTCAATGAGCTTCCTTTTCACTCAGTTGGCTATTTCCATTGCTGCACAGACACCTTTTAGTTTTGTGGGATCTCATTTGTCAATTGCTGGTATTAATTACTGAGCAAATGGAGTCCTCTTCAGAAATTCCTTTTCTGTAACTACTCTTTGTGGACCTCTACTGTTCTGTGTTTTGATCTAGAGGTTTCAGCAATTCAGGTTTCACATTAAGACCTTTGATCTATTTGGAGTCAGTTTTTTTTTACGTATTTATAGATATGGTTCACTCTTCTGTATGTGGACATCTAGTTTTCCAGCATCATTCGTTGAGGTTTAATGTATATTTTTCATTTGGTGTATATTTTTGGCACATTTGACAAAAATCGAAAGCTGTAGATGACATCTGTGACTGGATTTTCTATTTTGTCCTATTGATCAATCTGTCTGATTTTTGTCAGTAACATACTCTTTATATTACTGTAGCTCTGTAATATAGCTTGAAATCTGGTACGAATTCCTCCAACCTTGTTTTTTTTTTTTTTTTTTTTTTTGCTTAGAGTTCCTTTGGCTATCTGGGGTCTTTTATGATTCCGTATGAATTTTAAGATGATTTATTCTGTTTTGTGAAGATTGTCATGGGGATTTTGCTTAGGATTGCATTGCATCTGTAACTTGCTTTTGGTAGGATAATCATTTCTACAATGTGAAGTCTACCAATCCATGAGCGTGAGAGGCATATCTCCTAGTCTTTTCCTCAATCTCCATCTTCAGCAACTTAAAGTTTTCATTATAAAGATGTTCACATCCTTGGTTGAATTTACTCCTAGATATTTTTTGAGACTGCTGTTAATGGAAATGTTTCTATTGTTTTTTTTTCTCAGTAAGGTTTTTATTAGTATACCGAAAGGATGATAATAAAAACAGTGTGCTATTACTGACACCAAAGCAAACCAGGAAAATCCAGGTAACAGACTAGAGGACTCAGATATAAACCCATAAACCTGCAGCCACTTGGCTTTTGACAAAGATGCTAAAAATACTTACCAGAGAAAAGATAAGCCTCTTCAACAAGTGATGCCAGAAAACCGGTATCCTCAAGTAGAAGGATGAAACTAGGCTCTTATCCCTCTGCTTGCACAAAAATCAACTCTCGGTGGATCAAAGATCTTAATACAGGGCCTAAAACTCATGGAAAAGTTGGAAAAATTATTCAAGACACAGGCATAGGAAATGACTTATCAATTGGAAACAATTGCTCAGGAAAGAAGACCAATTATCAACAACGAGAACCTCCTGCAGTTAAAACGCTTAGGTACAGTAGAAGAAGCCGTTCATTGAGAAAGTCACCTAGAGAGAGGGAGAAAATCTTTGCCAGATGATATAAATGTAAATGGAAGCCGGGCGATGGTGGCGCACGCCTTTAATCCCAGCACTCGGGTGGCAGAGGCAGGTGGATCTCTGTGAGTTCGAGACCAGCCTGGTCTACAGAGCTAGTTCCAGGACAGGCTCCAAAGCCACAGAGAAACCCTGTCTCNAAAAAAAAAAAAAAAAAAAAAAAAAAAAAAAAAGTAAATGGAAACCTGATAAAGGATAAATATCTAGGAAATACAAAGAACCAAAAAAAAAAAAATTTATCCAAGGAAAGAATTTTCTAAAGATGGGCTGGGGAGCTTAAAACAGAATTGTTCAAGGAGAAAATACAAAAGGTCAACAAATAATTGGTAAAGTGCTCAAAATCTTGAACCATCAGGGATGGGAAAATTAAATCATACTGAGATTCCATCTTACTCTCGCAAGAATAGCTCTTGTCAAATTAAAAAAAAATAACCAATAACCAGAGTGTATGAAAGAACAGGAATACTCACTGCCAGTAGAAGTATAAACTGCCAGACACAGAAGGACAGTTATCACATGTACTCACTCATAGGTGGATTTTAAACCTAAAGCAAAGAAAACCAGCCCACAAATCACAGTCCCTGAGAAGAGAGACTTACATAGATCTAATCTACATGGGAAGTAGAGAAAGACAGGATCTCCTGAGTAAATTGGGAGCATGGGGACCTTGGGGTAGGGTTGAAGAGGAGAGAGGAGAGGCAGGGAGGGGAGCAGAGAGAAATGTAAAGATCAATAAAAATCAATTTAAAGCTGGGCGGTGGTGGCGCATGCCTTTAATCCCAGCACTCGGGAGGCAGAGGCAGGCGGATCTCTATGAGTTCGAGGCCAGCCTGATCTACAAGAGCTAGTTCCAGGACAGAAACCAAAAACTACGGAGAAACCCTGTCTCGAAAAATCAAAAGAAAAATCAATTTAAAAAAAAAAAAAAGAAGTATAAGTTTATACTGCCATGAGGGAAATCAGTGTGAAGGTTTCTTAGGAAGCTTAAAACCAAACTTCCAAATGACCCAGATATACCAGTCCTGGGCATCTACCCAAAAGATTCCATATCCGCCTACAGGGATACCGGAACATCCAAATAATAACTGCTCTATTTATAGCAGCGCAGAAATGCTATCAGGATACCCATAAATAGATCAACAGATAACGAAAGTGTGGTACACAGACACAGTGGAATGTTTTTTTTATTACCTTATTCATTTACTGTGTGTCTGGGGGAGGGACACCTGCCACAGTACACAGATGGAGGTCAGAAGACATTTGGGGGAGTTGGATTTTTTTTTTACTTCCACTGTATGGGTCCATGGAATCAAAATCAGGTTATCATACTTGGTGACAAGTGCCTTTACCCTTTGAGCCACCTTACCAGCCTTACACAATGGATTTTTATCCAGACATCAAAGAAAATAGAATGGTAAAAAAACATTTTAAATGGATATAAGTGGAAAATAGAATATTGAGTTAAACTAGGATCCAAAAGACAAAACCATATGTTCTCTCTCTTTCCTATGTGGCACATATGTGTGTGTGTGTTTGTGAGAGAGAGAGAAAGAGAGAGAGAGGGAGAGAGAGAGAGAGAGAGAGAGAGAGAGAGAGAGAGAGAGAG
>NW_026067961.1:7668549-7697134 GCF_014885135.2 Alexandromys fortis | reverse complement strand
TTTTTTTTAAGAATTTTTAACTTTTAGCTTGCATATATTTTTAACACACTGTAAATCATTTAAACATTTTCTTTATCTTTGAATCTCTTTACTGTATATCTCTCTTTTTCTGACCACACGAGCCTTTAAATTACTGAGCAATATGAGTAGGATTAAAGTCGTGGCTTTGCCAGGTAGATCCAGTTCATTCCTTAGCTTTCCAGCCTCATGGCTGAGGTACCGGTTGTAGCCACGTTAACTGCCACAATTCTATGGCATTTCAAGGTCCCTGCCAGCAAGCGAGCTACAACAGAAAACAGTCAAGTCCTCTCTCGGTAGTCGGCCCTCCTGCCTCAGAGTTTGTCCTGGCAGGACAGCCCAGAAAGCCGGCATTTTTAAACAGCACAGCTTTTTTCCTGCTACAGCTGAAAATCGAAAAGCCTGCGTTCAGCTTTTCGTCAAAACCGTTTAAGTGTTTCGTGGCAGGACCTCTTAATGAGCTGCAGGGTTTTGCAGCTGAAGCTGAGTCAGGAAGCCTCTCTTAGATGAGAGTGCTTGCTTGCTTCTAGTAAGTGGAGCAGACTCGAGAAATCGCTGCTACCAAGAAAACATGTTTCACTCCATTCTTTCCCAAGCTTTCTCAGGCTTTTTGTGGATTCAGTTGTCCACACGTCTGGGCGCCATCTGTTGAAATAAGAGCTGCGTCGGGGTTGCATCCTCAACACCCCGGCCGCTTGGCTAGCTCATGCCCGAAATAACAACACACAAGAGAGAGAGAGAAGGTGGTAGATGATTTAAAAATCTTAAAAATAAGCACAGGAGAAGGGAAAGGAGGACTTTCAGGAGAAATGTATCCCATAGTTAAATCTCAATAATTTTATCTCTGATATTTCAAAAACTCAAAAAGCCATGACTAAATTAGTACCTATTATGAGAAACCTCAAATTCTTGATTATGCTCTGTTGGAATTCCTCTTTAAATTTACACCCAGATGTAGTTTCTCTTCTGGTGTTATTGAAAATTTGGTATTCTGTTTCTGCACAATCCTCACATTTAACTGCATACATTGAGTTTCATTTTTATTTTGATCTTCGTGTCTTTCATCTTTAATTAGCTGCTATTGTGAAAATTTAAATCTCATATCAAAAGAACTGCTTAAAAGTCCCAGACCTATTTCCTCACTTTGACGTTTCTGTCCCCTGAATGGCAGCAGCAGATGACAGTGTAAGATAGAACACGAACTAATTCGCCTTGGAAGCACATACACTGGGTTTTCTTTCCTATAAAGCTACCTGGTCTTTAATTTCTACTTCATCCTGCTCTCTTAGACTTTGCATGATGTAAACTTCTCTGCCCAGAACAAAACTCAGCAAACCCCACAGCACGGGAAACCTTTTATTTCTTTACACTCAGAGCTCAGGGTAACTGTCATATGTTCTTTATGTAACCAACGACAGTGTTTACTATCTTCACGGAGCAGGGGAAAGACAAAAATTTCCAATCAAACAATACTAGGCACCCGTGAAAGCCATCCTCCACATGGTTCCAGGTCACAGGGACCCCCTGGTCTTCAAAGCGCTTCTTGTAGAGCAAGCCATCGTCCCGGAGGATGTCATTCTCACAGGTCACCAGGAATACCTCCGGGAGCTGAGCAATGATCTTGTCATCTGCTAAGACAGGTGAAATTTGTACATCGAAAATGTGTTTTGTTTCTAGATAGGCAGCCTCATTAAAACATCCAAGAAAGTCAGGCTGTAAGTCGTGACCCCAGAACCTTCTGGGGATGTTGTCCGAGCTGATCCATTTCCTGTACTTCTTCCACTTGTCCAGAGGTATGACGGCACCTGTCAACATGGCATCTTTCCAAGAGATGTCAATGGCCAGGTATTTACACAGACAGAAGATCATGAATTCTCTAGTAAGAAATGGGACATTTTTACTCTTCTGATGAGATGGTAAGCAGAAATTGATGGCCTGGACTATTGGAGTAATCAGGATTTGAGCCCTGATCTTGGGGAGACTAGGGCTACTGAGCAAGACCTGGACGATAGTGGCCACAGCCCAAGCTCCAATACTCTCTCCACAGAGCACCACCCGAGAGGGGTCCACCCCATAGGTTTCCAGGCCTCTCAGGAACTGGATCGTGGCACTCAGGCAGTCATTAAAAAGGACAGGGTGGTGGTAGTGAGGAAGCTGGCGGTACCTAAGGGAGAAGGAGCAAACACAGCATGCTTATTCACAAAGGGATAACTGGAGGCCGTTCCAATCCCCATCCTCCACTCTCAGAGAGGACTGAACCGGACTCGATCCCCAGAGTGTTTCTAATAAGTAAACGTGGTAACCATCATTTTTTCTTGAGGAGCATACCCAGAGTCATTCATTCAACCCAGGATTCTCCATTCCTGCCCACACCATGCTTCTCTCGGATGAGTCAAGCACACACAGGATAAGGTGAGTTCAAAGCTGTTGCCTTTAGAAGTCAGTTAGCCACCAAATACCCAGAAAAGTCATTTGAAACCACTACTTCTATTGACACAGATTCGGGGGACACCTCTCCTGATGTACTGGGGACGTGTTGATCATTGTTAAAACTACAGCTAGAAACCCTTCAAATTGATATTGATGCTAATCCTAAGGTCTGTTCATAAACATTCCTTTCGATGTTTATTCTTCTGTAGTTAAGCTAAAAGTGTGATAAGGGGGTAGTTTTACCTCCTATTTGAGTGCTCTTAAACTCTTCCTTGTTGCCCTGGTTGCCATGAGGAAGTGACTAATAGTCATACCACCAACTGGACTACTCTTGTGCCTGTACTGGGCACTTTGAGCACCACGTACACCTTGAGAAAGCTTTCGGACATCCATGGCCACTTGCCACTAACTCACAGCTCCAGCTCTCACCCTTGCAGCCCAGCCAGCACTGTTTTGAACATCGTGCACCAGACTCTCCCCGTCACCTTCATCAAAGCCAGAGGAGAGACCCTGGCCCTAATGGTCTAATGGAGGGACTCTTGGGGCTGCGACAAGAGGCACAATGTAAGATTCCCATGGATGTAGCTACTCATTTGCCAGGTCTGCTAAGACTAAAACACATAGACTTTTTAAAACTACATAAGGCAGTTGAACGAGAAATGTCCACATAGACTCGTGTATTTAAACACACTTGGTCTCAGTGCTGGTGTTTGGGATGGTTATAACCTCTAGGGGATGTGGCCTTGATAGAGGAAATACATCACTGAAGGCTGACTCTAAGAGTCCATAGCTTCACCCTGCTTCCTGTTTTGGTTTCCTCTGCTTTCCATGTACAGGTGAGATGTGTTGCCCCGTTTTCCTGCTGACATCCCTCCCTCTCCTGCCCTTATGGCCTCTAACCCTTGGAAACCATAAACTGAAATAAACCCTTTCTTTCTTAAATTGTTTATAGTCAGAGAGTTTCTATTAAAGCAACAGAAAAGTAACTAATGTGGAGCTGGTGCCAAGAGTAGGGTTGTTGCTGTGAAAATCTCAATCATACTGTTTTTCTGAGGAAAAGTTTAGAAGTTTAGACTGTTTGGTCAAAGGTGAGACCCCAGCCCTCTGACACCCCAATATCCAAAGAGGCTAGAATGTAATATTGAGTTGGAACTGTTACCCCAGACTGCCATGCGCTTGGACTCCAACTCCCAGCCTGCCAAGCACTGACCCCTTCCCAGAGAGGATCAGGACCATTCCCACAGGGTATTTAGGCTTGTGGGGGATGGGGAAAAAGGAACACGTGGTTTTGGGTTTGCACGTGTGCTTCCTCTGTCTTTGCCCTGCCATGCTCCCAGCCACCTGGTAGTATGTCATTAATTAAACACAGGCATTTGATTTGGTCTAATTTGGTCTAATTGGAGTTCTTTGTATTGGCAGAGTGGCTCGTATTAAGATTTTTCTTAACATAGGCTTTAATAGTCATTGTGAGAATGACTGGCCTAATTTGAAGCCCAAGCCATGAGAAGGAGCCCATGCCGGACACTGCCTGGAACAGGAATCTGGATAGCCCAGAGACTTAGGATAGACCCAAATATGACTAACAAAAAAGAAAACAGTGTCTAGCCCCATCATCATCAGAGAGGCTTCCTCCAGCAGCTGATGGCAGCAGATGCAGAGATCACAGCCAAATATTACGTGGAACTCGGGAACCCGCAGAGAGGGGGAGGAATGATTGTAAGAGCCAGAGGGGTTAAGGAGAACACAGCTCACAGAATCTACAAACAGGGCTCATAGGGGCTCCCAGAGACTGAAACAGCAATCATGGAGTCTACGTAGGTCTGCCCTAGGCCCTCTGCATACATGCTGTGGTTGTTTAGCACGGGGCTTTTGTGGGACTTCTAAACGTAGGGGTGGGGATGTCTCTGACTCGTTTGCCTGCTCCTGGGATTCTTTCTCTTTTACTGGATTGCCTCACCCAGCCTTGATATGGGCATGGTACTCTCTAATCTCATATTCGCATTGCAAGTTAGGGGCATCTTTTCAGACTTCTGTTGTTTGGATCATAGGATGCCCGTGTATATTGGACCATGTGCAAGAGAATCAGCGTCCCTGAACTTCTTTTGGAGATCTTTAGTTTTAAAAAACCCACATTATAAATGCTGTCTCCAATGGAGAAGTCATCAACAGTCCCAGGACTCTCAGGCCACTTACCCCACTGATAGCAATACTGAGTCTGTCTCCCGGGCCAGAAAACTGCACAGGTTGTGGTATGTGTCTGCAATAGAAGGCCCAGCGTGGACCAGTTGTGATGAGAACACACAGAACTTAGCAATGCCGCAGCCCCATGAATAGCAGCTACCATAATGGACATGGCTGACATCCCCTCTCTGAAGTTCAGAGAATCTCACGTGCTTCCGTATATCAAGAGCAAGGAGAAGTCAAAGTGACCAAATGGGAGAGACATTAAGGTGCGTGGGAAAGGCTGAAGTGTAGCAGGAGTGGGTTCTATAGTGTGTTTTCAAGGGCCCTTCTCTAGGGAGAGAAGACTAAATGGAACTATGGAAAGTGGAGCTAGTCCACCACTGTGGGAAAGCAGAGCTGGAGAGGTGAATAGATTCTCACAACAGCGATCCAGCTGTGCTCAGGGATGCATGTAAGTATGGGGCCTTTGTGGGGAAAAAACAAAACAGGAATAAGCCAGCGCTGGGAGTGGGAAAGAGGGAGTGACACCCAGTGCCAGAATAGCTCCACTCAGACATTGCTGCCCCAACCTGGACACAGACTAATACAGAAAATACTGCCATGGAGATTACTATGTGACTGGCTGATTTGATCCCCAGTCTTTCCGTCTACAGTCTCTAATAGAAGTTCTAACTTCCACTTGTTTTGACTCTCCCCACCCCAAGAGGTCCTCATGGGAATGTGAACAAGACTCTGCCTGTCATGGGGACCTTCCTCTCCTGTCCCACGTGGAAGCTACTTACCTAGGCTACCAAAGATAGCAGCCCCTCCATGGTAGAAGATGATGCCTCTCTGGAGTTGGGAGGACATCGCCTTGGGCTGGAACAGTCTCACAGGGATTGACCCAAAACGCATGTTGGTTACCAGCACAGTAGGGTCCTTCTTTATGGCCCCTATATCACCAAAAAACTGAACAAACTTGTTCATAGTGCAAATTCTCAGCTTCTCCAGTGTGTTCCCCTGTTGGAGGAAAATGAAGGGGTGAGGGCAGGGGATTGTAGAGCAAGAAGGTAGATGCTGCAACTACTTACCATAGTTCAAACATAGTCACCATTTCTCACCTGCCTCCTACATGTACAACAGTCTCATGGGCATACAACTGACTTTGAACTCTTTCATATGAGGAAGGCAGTTCATACTTTTCTTCCTAAAAGACCTCCACTGGATGATGATG
The DNA here is from genome assembly GCF_014885135.2 of Alexandromys fortis. Taxonomy (NCBI): domain Eukaryota; kingdom Metazoa; phylum Chordata; class Mammalia; order Rodentia; family Cricetidae; genus Alexandromys; species Alexandromys fortis. Next base: position 7,691,289 of record NW_026067961.1, on the reverse strand, counting down.
TTTTTGGGACCCAAGCATTTCTTTTCCTCTAAATTTGTGTTAAAATGTCGTTGTCATTGTCAGTGTTAAAAGATTGATCATTTAAATGGTGGTGACACGGAAGCTCCACGTATGGATTAAGACCATGATGAAGGGAAAGGAATAATTACCTCTGGCATAGTCTCCTGGGGAGTGAGTTTGGCTGAAATTTTCTGACAAATGAACATAGGCACACTTGTCTTTTTACCACAGGATGATACAAAGAAGGCCCACTGATGACACCTAGTTCGTGGGTTTTCCAAACAAACCCTGTAAGACAAACTACCTTCTATTGTCTGTAAATCACCTGGTCTGTGGTACTGTTAGAGCAACATAAAAAAAAAAAAAAAATAAGACTTGGCCTGAAGGAAAACCAGCTTAGGGCTAAGTGGCCATTAGTCATTGAGAGAGACAAAACTGAACGTCCCAGGCAATAGCCCTGACTTCAGTGTCCCAGTTAGTTGTCAACTGACACAACCAAGAGTTGCCTGAGAATAGATTCAGTTGGTACATTGCAAGATCAGATTGTTCCGAGGAGATTACTGTGTGAGATTGTCCTGATTGTTAATTGATGTTAAAGGATGGTTCAGCCCACTATAGGCATTACCATTCCCTAGCCAAATGGGCCTGGGCTATATCAGAAAGCTGAATAAGCATGATCTTTTGAGAAACCCATGAAACTGTGTTCCTCCATGGTTTCTGCTTCTTCAAATTACTGTTTGAGTTTTTGTCCTGACTCCAGTGATCAGCAGCGACCTGGAGGCCCTAGCCTGAAATAAATCCTTTCCTCCCCTAAATCATTTACGGTCAGAGTGTTTCATCGCAGCAAAATAAAGGAAACCAAAACATCGACCATCTTTTGCTCTCTGGGTGACTGTACCCAGACTGGGATGGCAAAAACAGTTTCTTAGCAGTGGCAACTCACCACTACCCACAGCTTTGGGATACGGGGGCCGCTTAGTCTGTGTGTGTCATTGACTGGAAGAAGTCATATGATGAACTAGGGATGTGATATGGCCCCTAACACAGGGATAAAAAGACCCGCACAGACTCCCCAAATGGGTTCTGTGGCCCTGTTTTCACTTGCTGATTTGGAATGAAGGGGTAATGCATATATAAGGTTGTCAGGGGACAGTTTAGAGTCAGATGTCTTCTTCTACCATGTGGATTCCATGGTTTAAACTCAGTTCATTGGGTTTCGTGGCAAGAGCTTTTGTCCAGTAAACCAATTCACTGACCATTCCAATTTGATTTTAAGCTAATATACTCACTCTGATATATCTTTGCTAATATAAATTATAGCTATGTTTCAGTGTGTGTGCTAAATGCTCACAGTCACTGGATTGTATCCTCTATGGACTTCATGCTTAGGGTACTTCTTTGTCATAAGGAGAGCACCATGGTGGGCTAACAACAAAAATTAGAGCAACAGGTGCTTACCAGGTATCTATAATGTATCAGTACTAGCCCAAGTAGTTTCAGTTACCAACTTGCTTGAGCCTTCTAAGTCAAGCACAAGAATTTGCTCTGTGACAAAATGGGAAACTGAGGCATGTCTGATGTGGGAGTGATTTCTTATTAATAAAGAAACTGCCTAGGCCCATTTGATAGGCCAACCCTTAGGTAGGCGGAGTAAACAGAACAGGATGCTGGGAGAAAGAAGCTGAGTAGGGAGTCGCCATGATTCTCCGGCTCCAGACAGACGCAGGTTAAGATCCTCCCTGGTAAGCCAGCTCGTAGGCTACACAGAATTTTAGAAATGGGTTAGAACAATATGTAAGAGCTAGCCAATAAGAAGCTGGAACTAGCCAGGCCAGGCAGTGTTTGAAAGAATACAGTTTCTGTGTAATTATTTCTGGGCATAAGCTAGCCATGCATGTGGGCGGCCGGGTGCCGGGGACGCAGCCCCGCGGCCCTTATTTCAACACATGTCAATGTTGAAGTGCCTTGTTCAGAGTTGTTCAATAAGATGCAACTGATGAACTGGAAAGAATTTATGGTTGCAATCAAACGAGCATGATTTCAAGTGTGAGCCCTACTGCCAGCTAACTGGAAAGCACTGGGCATTATCACTGCACACCAACCTCCCTTGTCTGCAAATGAGAAACTGACGTCCATGGAAGTGACCTAAGGAGGAGGGGGAAATTGGGAGACTACAAAGCTCATTCCTCTGGCTTCTGGCTCTCAAATTTGTGTTTGACCAAAAGTAGGCTCTTCTTTGAGAACTGTAGAATCTTTCCAGGTTTCTTTCTTCTCCTTCTCTCGTCCACATCTTCAGTACATTAAAACACCTGGATTTCCTCTTGTTCGCCTCCCTCCTGGACAGCATGCCCGAGGGGCTTTGGACTGGATAGAAGAGGCAGGGTCCTATTATATGAAGCACATGCTGCAGGACCAATCCTAGATCATCACCTCATCTTAGGTGAAAACCTGTAGTATCTGTCAACTGTGAATATTTAGCTTAGGGGCTATTCTCTCCTCTCTCTCTCTCTCTCTCTCTCTCTCTCTCTCTCTCTCTCTCTTTCTCTCTGCTTAAATTTTGGAGAATTTCATACATGAGTACTGTATCGATATCATTTATATCATTTCTAGCTCTCTATTCCCTGTTCCCTCTCACTCCCTCTCAAATGTATGATCTCTTCTTAAATTAGTATTGTTACACATCTACACACATGCATGCTGCATTTGTATACACCACCTCCTGTGTCCACTTAGCATTGCTGTTATGGACATGTTTTAGGGCTGACCGCTTGGAGTTAGATGACCCAGCACAGAGCTCGCCCTGGAGAAAACGGATCCTCCTTCTCTACGCAGCTGTTGCTTACCTGTAGCTCTTCATCTAACGTTGAGGTTTTGTGCAATTTCCCCCACCCACATCGGCACGGCACCTGGTATTGCTAATGTGCAGGCCTTATCTAGGCAGTCAAATCTCATCAACCATAGCTGAGATTTCATGGGTGCAGCTTCCCTGGCGTGTCTAGAAGACACTATCTTGCAGCAAGCACCCTGGTCCGTATGTTCTTACAGTATGATCAAAACTCAGAGAATTTGGGGGCCATGAATAAATAGGCTCTAATGAATAGAAAGATCCAGGTGCTTGAGGGGCATTTGGAGATGCAGAGCCCTCTTTTGTGGTGCTGGGCTCTAGCCTAGCCTGAAATTCTCAGTCTGTTTACTTCCCCAACACGTTCCATTTTTCCTCGTGAAAAATCCCAACAGCATAGGAACATACATTTTTACCACTTATCAGAGCCTAGGAAGATTTATGACTTGAAATCTAATACTTCCACGTACCTGATCAGAAAAAAAATGCCCTTGTTCCCATGAGGATTCTGAAACACCGGTTAAACAAGAGGCTCTCACAGCCAATGAGAGCCAAGCAGAAATGCTCATCAGATCGCTTGGTTGAGTGCTTCCCACTCCTTCTCCCCGACCTCTTCCTTTTAAACAATCCCCTGGGGTATTAACTGTTCTGTTTGGCCCCTACCAAGTATCCCCGCACCCCAGTATGGGAGCATCGGATTTTTTCAAATTGCCTGTCTCCCATATTCTTTTTATATGTGCTGCACTTGTTGGCAGGTGCTGATCCCTGACCCCAATCTCAAGCCCCAACCCTGGCACAGAGCTAGCTTTCCAGGGCATCCATACTGAAAGGCTGAGTGATTATCACATGCATGATTTGCCCTGTAAACAATGCCTGCCCTGTGCCCAGGACAAAGTTGAACAAGCTAATCTATGGTCTCAGGGTCTCTCACACTGATGCCAAAAGCACCTGCAGTCAGGCAGACGGGAAGAGAGAAGAGGATGGAGCTGTGGTTGAAGGTATTGGTGGAACCTCTCAGATGATGAGCGCTTGGTGGGCAGCAACTCCATCTGGAATTCACTGCAGTCCTCAGAAAAGAACCCAGGAAGCGAGTGTGGTCATGTAGCCTGTAATCCCAGCACTTGGCTCAAGGCAAGCAGTGGGCTCAAGGCTGGGCTGGACTATATGGTGAGACTATCTCAAAGGAAAAAAAGATAAAGGGATGGTGAGGAAGGAAGGAAAGGAAATATGAGTGAGAAGAAAAAAAGGAACAGGGAGAAGAGGGGAAGAAAGAAGAAGCATAGGAAATTCCCATGATTGTGAAATTCCTCAGATTCTGTCTAGTGGGAATCTTGAAAAAGGGAAATGAAAATAGAAGAAACAATAAGATACAAACAGCACCCCCAATCCGTGGTGTCCCCAAAAGCAAACTCACCAAGGCCATGAGGAAGAGCACAAAACAATGCATGACTCTCAACTTGACTGGATGCTTTAAAGAGGAAGGAACTTCCGTTGTGAGAAAATGCTTAACCACAGCCCATACAAAGTGTCCCAGGAAGAATGTGGTCAGTCCACCCAACAGTAGCAGCCACAGGACAGCCATGGCCCCGAGACCCTTAGGAGCTGCTGTCCTGAAGAACTAACTTCAAAAGCTCTGAAAGAAACAGCTAAGCTGCTTTTATACACTGCATCTTCCAACCCAGTGCTTCAAGCATGCTCTTGAACTGACCTATACTCCAGATAGCCACATAAGCCATCCAAAAAGAACAGAGGTACTTGTTTCCTGGGGAACAAAAGAACAGAAAATCATATCTCGCCCACCAAGGTGGATTGGTGTGAGACAATTGTCTGTATTCCGTCAATTATATTTTAAATAAATGCTGATTGGTCAGTAGCCAGGCAGGAAGTATAGGCGGGACAACCAAATAAGAAGTAGAGGTGGGGGCTGGAGAGATGGCTCAGCGGTTAAGAGCATTGCCTGCTCTTCCAAAGGTCCTGAGTTCAATTCCCGGCAACCACATGATGGCTCACAACCATCTGTAATGAGGTCTGGTGCCCTCTTCTGGCCTGCAGACATACACACAGACAGAATATTGTATACATAATAAATAAATAAATAAATAAATTTAAAAAAAAAGAAGAAGAAGTAGAGGTGGGTCAATGAAAACAGGAGAATTCTGGGAAGAGGAAAGCTTGGCCCACAATCTTGGCCCAGCCACAGAAGAAGCAGGATATGACTGCCTCATTGAAAAAGGTACTGTGTCATGTGGCTAACACAGATAGGAATAATGGGCTAATATAAGTTATAAGAGTTAATAAGAAGCCTGAGATACTAAGTCAATTAGTTTATAACTAATGTAGACCTCTGTGTGATTTCTTTGGGGGGACCAGGCAGGACAGAAAACCTCAGACAACAGTAGATTTGAGAGGTGGGTTTCTCACAGTGTTATGAGACTCTTATACATCCCAGCAACTGGGGAATCCCGGGAAGAGGGTTGACATGGGCTATACAGTCTTAATGTGCAGGCCCTTCAACTGCATCACATGAGAAATGCCCCCTTTCCCCACAAGAGTCTATTAGGGTGAGGAAAACACATCTCATTCCCAACTTCTTGGCTCACTACCTTCCCACTATCCAATACCCCATCTAGGATGCAGAGGTTTGCAGAGAGTTTTCTGGTTAAAAAAAAAAAAATCGTCTCTCAGTGTTGTGTTGTGGTTTTGCTCCATTATAATCAGGTAGAACACAAAGAATTACTTCAATTCTCCCATATTTGTTAATACTTGCTTTGTGTTATAATACATGGTCTGGTTTTTTTTTTTTTTTTGAGAAAATTCCATGAGCTTCTGGACAAAAGAGTATTCTCATATGGGATTGAATGTTCTATAGATGTCAAATCTATTTGATCTGTGATACCATTTATTTCAGACGTTTCTCTATGGGAGCGATCCTGTATGATCCATTGGCTGGTAATGATATATTGTTTGTATTTTGATAAATAAATCTTGCCTGAAGACCAGAGGCAAAGCTAAAGCCACTAAAGATCAGGCAATGGGGACACACACCTTTATTTCCAGGATTTGGGAGGTAGAATCAGAGGGATCTCTGTGAGTTTAAGGCCACTCCGGGCTACACAAGAGTGTAGGTCAATGCAGAAATAAACCCAGGTGGAGGTGGCCTACACCTTTATTCCCAGTACGAGGGAGTCATAAACCCTTAATCCAATAGGGAATACAAAATGAGCAGAGAGAGAGGCTGGCAGCTTAGCTTGCTATGGCCCAGCCTTGGGAGAGGTAAGACTTCTCAAGTGGCTTGGCTGCCTTGCTTTTCTGGTTTTGGTTTGAACCCCAATTTCTGTCTCTGGGTTTTTATTATTCATGCTACAGGATCTGCTACAATGGAAACATGAACATGGAATCACCTTTGTCACACTCACTAAGAATCAATAAAGAAGACTGACTCGCACAAAGGTGTGAACAACATGAGCGAATATCTCCTTCTGACCCGCTCTGCACAAACTGCCATCCCTAGAGGTGATGGGGAAACACCTCAGAGGACTCGTCTCCCCATACAGTTTTGTCAGGGTGAACTACAAAAATGAGCTTCCTTTTTGCATTTATTGAGAGCTGGTTGCCTCCTTCCTTATTCTACACCTCCAATTTCCTTCCTTTGCCACAGCACCCCAATCTGGCTATGGCGTCCTTTTCTTAAGTCTCTTCCCAGCCTTCTTTCAGGCACAGCTGCCAATAGATTGCCTTTTTTATTTAAGAAGAAGGTAGAGACTATATTCAAAGCACTGAGGGCAAGCTAAAGCACCACAACATGCTCCTATCCACATCCCTTCTCCACAAAAAAAAAAAAAAAAAAAAAAAAAAAAAAAAAAAAAAAAAAAAAAAAAAAAAAAAAAAAAAAAAAAAAAAACCTCCACGACAGTTATACCCATCATAACTGTGACAGTTTCAAACTTCAGATCAGCCAAGGGAAGTGACAGTATTAGGAGGAGTGGTCTTGAAGGAAGTGTGTCACTGTGGGGGTGGGCTTTGAGACCTTTTTCTCAAGCTTCACTCAGTGTGACAGTCAGTCGACTTCCTGTTGCCTACAAGAGGTAGCAGTCTCAGCTCCAGCACCACCTCGTCCCACGTGCCACCATGCTCCCTGCCATGAGGATGACTGACTGAACCTCTGAAACTATGAGAGAGCTCTCTCAATTAAATATTTTTATAAGCATTGCTATGGTCATGGTATCTCTTCATAGCAATAAAAATCCAAAGTAAAGCGATAACCAAATGTAAAGACACTTGTTAAAGACCTTACCCAGTTTGGTTGCAGGACATTGGGAATTAGTCATATGGTTATTTTCTGGTGAGAGAAGTTCTCCTTGCTACTTTCAACAAAACAGCCATAGAACTAAATTTCCACAACTGGTATCTATGCTTTATCTACCATTCAAAAAGTCAGAACACTTGAATTAAGCATTAATAATGAGAAATCTCACATACTCAAATATATGTTCTGTCATAATTCTTTTTTTTTTTTTTTTTTTGAGACAGGGTTTCTTTGTGTTGCTTTGGTGCCTGTCCTGGAACTAGCTCGTATAGACCAGGCTGGCTTCAAACTCAGAAGGATCCGCCTGCCTCTGCATCCTGAGTGCTGGGATTGAAGGCGTGCGCCACCACCACCTGGCATCATAATTCTTGTTTAAGTTTATATCCAAATATGGTTACTTTATTTTATTAAACATTTTATAATATTCTCTTCCTGCATAATTCTATGCAGTTAGTTATTTCTTTTTAATTTAATTTTAATTTGATATTTGTGCCTTTTTTGTTTTTTGGGGGGGTGGGGCTGGTTTTTTGAGACAGGGTTTCTCTGTATCTTTGGAGCCAATCTTGGAACTCACTCTGTAGACCAGGCCTCAAACTCACAGGCCTGTCTCTGCCTCTTGAGTGCTGGGATTAAAGGAGTGTGCCACCACAACCCAGCTAGTGCCTTTTATCTTTAATTAGCTCTTATTGTGCGAATTTTTAATCTTCTCATTTTTAAAGCCTACACAATTTACCCACTTTGATATTTATTTCACCTAAGTAACAGTTGTAGATGATATTGTTAGATGTGGCACTGACAGCTGATGTCAGGGGAAATACACTCTCTGGATTTTCTCCAATGTAAAGCCAAAATTCTTTGCTTTCACCTTGCATTTAGCTCTTAGATCACAAATGGCTCCTTCCCCAACAAAAGTAACCAGAGGCCCTAACACAGCCCTTCCCTACTTTATACCGCTCAGACTCTAGGGTGAGTGACCCTTGATGTAACTGACTGCATTTATGCTTTTCAGGAATCTGGGGAAAAAAAAAAGGGCCTTCTTATCAAACAGTATGCACCCTTGAAATAGGATAGGGCCAATTCAGGCGCCCTCTCCTCGGCTGCCCAAGGAACAAGCTGGGGACACCTCCTTGGACACCTGGGAACTCCTCTAGAGTCAAGTCTCTTGCAACCCTATAATCGCTCCCTTAATTAAGATATATACTTCCCTGCCCCCATATCCACCCTTCCTCCATCCCAACCATCCCATTCCCCCAAGCTCTCCCCATCCTCCCCTTCTCCCTTCTATCTCCCCATTTCCCCTTACCCCCACCACACCCACACCCCCAAGCTCCCAATTTTTGCCTGGCAAATTATTTTTATCATTAAAAAAAAAACAAGTTTGAATGAGGAACGCTGCATAAAAGAACACTGCTGTTCCCAGGCGACTTGAAGATACCAGTGCTGCGGATGTACCGCCTGTCTGTAAGCTGATCATCGGGGTGCAGCCCTAAGGCCTGTGGAACAATATAGGTAATTTCCACTCCTGGTAAGATCCTCCCAGATGGCTGACTGGCCCTCAATGTGCTAGGACAAGGAAAAGAGACAGGTGCAGTTAAAGGGGGCACTAGAAGCAGGAAAGACATCCTATGTTTACAAATCAATTGGATGACCACCTTCCTAGCCTACAGATTCTTCCCCAAGGCAGTACTTCCTCACTCATCCCTGAGCATACAAACTCTGCAGAGACTGCCCTCACTGCACCTGTCTCCTGCAAGACAAAAGACTACTAAAGATCACCAGGTGTAACTGGAACTGGATGGCCAAGCATTATGCTGACATTAAGAGACCACGAATTCCAGCCCAGACTACTATACCCAGCAAAACTTTCAATCACCACAGAAGGACAAAAGAAGATATTCCATTGTCAGGTTCTCTGCCAGAAGGGGTGGGGGCAGAGACAGACCTGCCAGACTTTTCCTGGGGCTGAGCAGGATGGTGAATGTCAATGACTCAGATCCCCTTCCCCCTGGCCACCAAGGAGAAACACACACACACTGAGTCTAGAGTCTGTCAAAGCAGGATCTCATTCAAATTGCAACAGGCAGGAACTTATATAGGCTGAGATAGGGGGTGGGAAGGCAGAGCAAGGAACAAAGGTCAATGATATTCTGCCATGTTAGCAGTGGCTGGGCAGGAGGCGGGCCTAGGTCGGGTTGTGCTGAATCACTTCCTGTGTGGAGGCTCAGGAAGTTACAATAGACCTCACAGAAACTCAAGTTAGGCTCAGAAAGTTACACTGGGTCTCATGCCCAGGCTTCATGAGGCCCAACATCTTCCCCCCTTTTGTTTATATGAAGAAGAAAACTGCCTCACTTTGGGGTCCCTCTGAACTGCAGGGAGGTGAGGGATGTGTGGGTCTCCAAGGAAAAGAAATGAAGGGAACCATTAAGCCGAGCAGCTACAATCCTCCTGGTTAGGAAGACAAGGGCTGTGATTCCTAAAGATAACTTTTTGCTGCTGCCTGTGACAAAGATCTTGAACTCTTGTAATGAGTGGCGACCTTTGTTGAGAGAAGTACTTAAAACACTGAACTAAAGCTACCTTCAAGTCCCCTGCCCCCCCAACTCTAGGACATTTGTCTTATGGGAGCCGCTGAAGAACAGGGCATGGAAGACAAGGGCAAGATAGAAGAGGCGTTGAGAATGTTTTAGAGCCATTAACTCCTTCTGCCTAACGAGGCTGAAATGGCCTCATCTGTGAGCATCTGACGTGGACCAGCAGCCGCACCTGGAACCTTCTAAGCAAAAGGTGACGGTTAGCACCGGTCCTCAGTCAACACCAGGATTCATATCTATCTCCCCAGTGTCTACACTTATGAACAACCAAAGGGCACAGGAGAAAACAAGGTTGTTGTCGAGGGGGAAACCAGCCAGCTGCTACTCCCCCCATGTGAGGACTGTGGCAAGTGCAAATGTAAGGAGTGCACCTACCCAAGGCCCCTGCCACTGGGTCCTTTCGAGTTTCCTGGCATCTACCCACACTCCCTCTCTCATAAACACACACACACACACACACACACACACACATATATATATGTAAGGCTAGACCCATGCATGAAAAAGAACATGAAATGTTTGCCTTTCTGTGCCTAGGTGATCTCACTTGATAAAATATTTTCCAGTTCTGTGCATTTTTCCTGAAACTGTCAAATTAGTATTTTGATGGTATCTTACCACTAGATTGGTTATGGGCTGCTATACAATGCTCAGTATAAAACCCCATTCAACATGACCTAACCTCACAGAACACAGAGGTTTCACCATATCCACCTCCAACTACAGTATTCTTGGCTTTTAATGTGAACTGTGCATCACAAGGACCCTATCACATACACTGGAGACACACACAGAATGAGAACAGCAGACCCTGTGGACCAAAGGGCTCACATTACCGTCTCTAAAACTTCATAAGTTCCTAACTTCATATAAGGCTGATGACTTCATATAATTATATGAAGAAATGTGACAGTTTCCTATGGGGAGTAACCCCTAAACCAATACCAACCCAGATGCACATTAAATTAAGAAAGAATATTTTTGTCACAGTGAAGTTAATGCCTATTGGTGCAATGTTTAAAGTACATTATATACATTTATGTAATTTCCCTGAGCTACCACCAACTAATAAATACCACTGAAAGAATACCTACAATATTTGAAAAATGTATATAATAGAAAATTTGGCAATTTTAGACACACAGGAAGAAGAAATCCAGGAAATTATGGAAAACTAGTTTAATTTCAGATATAGCCTAAATGCTTTCCAGCAATCAACAACACAGGCAGTAACCTCATTATCCACACTGATCCAACAAATCTCTGTGCTGTTATGGAAACAGGATGATTGAAAAAAAAACCACCAAGAACAATATAAATATAATTTAAACCATGTGGTGGATGTCATGGAAATGAACTTGCAAACTCTCAGGCGTTACATAACCTGGAACAGATGTCCAGCCCAGTGTGGCAGAAACACGGCAGCTACTGGGGAGGGACACGGCAAGATTTCACAAACAACACACAAGATAGGCCCTTCCACAGTTTTACCAACTGGCAATAATAGCATAAATAAGGCCACCAGGCCTTCTAGGTATTCAGCATGAAGAGACTGCTCAATACTTAAAACTCAGCCCTCACGAGGAAATGGTGGTAGTTGATTCTGTCGGATCAATCCCATAAGCACACAATGGTTATAACGCCCATATGTGGGGTGGAGGAGAGCTCTTATACATACCTGGATATTGCATCATCATCACTTTACCATATTCTTAAAGCCATGACCCCAGCCATAGACTCTTACCCCAGGAATGTAACAACTATACTTGCCGTTGCTAAAATTCTCTCCCTGGAGTAGGACATCTAGTCTCTCCTCATAAGATCCTAATGACAAACCAAAAGTATAATCCCACCACCTCCCACCCTGGGATCCAGTGAGTTTATTGGCTTCCTTATTAGCATGAGTGAGGGGTTACCGACAGGAGCATGGGTAACCCCAAAGCAGCCACACTGGAAAGTCTTCACCTAGAATGAACGACAGGTTCCCCAGAGCTGCATAGATGGGGGCCCCTCTCCTCGTCTTCCCACCTATGTATTTTTGCCCCTCTCGTAGACCTGAGGGCTCGTGCAATGATCTCTGGGAGAAGTAGCTGAAGCCTCGGGTGCTGGTCCCCTGGCCTTTCCCACCCTCTCCTTCTATAAGGAAATATCAATAGTCAACACGCAGCTGGCAAGTGTAAAGAATTCATGTGCACTCACCAAGCATGCAGATGCTGTAAGAGAGACTGCATGTTCACTTCCCAGCCAACCAGACCCGAAAACCACACAAGAACTATATTAATTACAACACTGTTTGGCCAATGTCCTAAGTATATTCCTAGATAGCACTTATATTTTAAATTAACCCATTTGTATTAATCCATATATCTCCACGAGGCTGTGGCTTACTGGTAAGGTTCCGGTGTCTCTCTCCTTCAACAGCTACATGGCGTCTGCCTGACACTACCTTATTTCTCCTTGTGTTCAGTTTAGTTTTTCTGCCTACCTATCTTCTGCCCTGCCATAGACCAAAGCAGCTTCTTTATTAACCAACGGTAATAAAACATATTCATAGCATACAAAGGGGAATCCCACACCAAGATGCTACATAGCGTGAATACTTACCTGCACTGGTGAATGGCATTTAAGGGATAAACACAAAATGAATAGTCTCTCAGATAAGGGAGCAAGTTCTCAAAGCACACACATCATGTGCAGATTCACAGTCTAAATGAAACCCTCTGACCTGAATTAAAACTGACCAGGGTAATTTAATGCTCACCATTTGGTCACACCCAAAGAAACCATTGTCCTTATCGTTAGAAATCGGATTTGGGTTCTGCTTGCATCGTGAGCCTCTGTATTGCATATGAGCAAGAAAAGAGGAGTGTGTGATTTCTCTTCTTGCAAAGCCAGTGGACTCTTGCTCTCAGAATCGGGGGGTGGAGTGTTGAACTCAGGCTGTGCCCTGATTCCTTTACTCCACATCACGTAAAACAGCAAATTTTCAGGATGTACCTTGCCCAGAGAAACTACATTTTGACAAGCAGCTTTGAGTCAGTTTTGAGTGCAAGCACAGAAATGGGATGAGTCTGCACCTTGGTGGGCACATGCACAACAATGCCTGTCTGGCACCACCTATGAGGCACGGCTGAAAAATAACTTATTCCTAAAAGTGGCAAAGGTGCCACTGTGTAGCAAAGTAAACCAGGACTGTAGGAGACCTGGACCTAATAAGATATCAAGAAAACCAGACCCGAGAATTCAAGGAGCGTATCAGACAAAAGGGTATCAGCAATATGCTGACCTGGGCCTCCCAAAGAGGAAGACACCTACCTAATACTGTGTTAGTGACGGCAACAGCCCTAATGACTTGTCAACTGACATCCAGTGCATGTATCAGTAGTCAAACAGGCAGAGAGCTTCTGACTATGTAGGGGCTTCACTTCATCTCAGTCTCTACTGTGGGCATGACCTACTAGAATTGCCATCCAAGTGTGCCTACTGTCCTTCCCTTGGCCCATTGGCCCATCACCCCTACAACCTCCATAGTCCCCCACTTCACTTCTGCAGCTCAACTCTACCCTGAAACTCAGCTCAAACTTGTGACCCAGAAGCTTGGCTCTTACAGCAGCATTCCAGAGGGATTTGGCAACTTATTCCAACAGGGACGCTTTCTGTGCCCCTATCAATTACTGATTCTGCTTCCTTAGACTTTCTTTAAATTTCTTGAACTCTGCCATGGTCTCTTTATGTACATGCATTCATTGTGCAGTGTATGAGCTGAGCACTAGTGTTAGCAAATGAGAGTAAAAAAAAAAAAAAAAAAAAAAAAAAGAATCTGGGCTTGACCTAGCCGGTTTTCAAGGAAATCAGAACTACTTAACAGATGAAACCACTGTGCCTTGTAAATGTATCATTACTCAATAAACTGTGATGTGAAAAGATGTAAGAGTTTTTGCTTGTGTTTTTGATATAGCTTTCTCATGACCAAACCCAGAACGTTGCCAATATGTAACATGAATGATCTCTAGCCCAGTTCCCAATAGAGTCCTGCCCACCTCTGGAACCACATGAGCCAAGCTTTCGTTGCACACATTTCTCCCAGCATTCTCATCGCAGGCTCCTACTGGAATGACCTGCTAAGCCGTGCTTACAAGAGTATCAGCAGCCAGGCGATGGTGGTGCACGCCTTTAATCCCAGCACTCGGGAGGCAGAGGCAGGCGGATCTCTGCGAGTTCGAGACCAACCTGGTCTACAGAGCTAGTTCCAGGACAGGCTCCAAAGCCACAGAGAAACCCTGTCTCGAAAAACAAAAACAAAAAAAAAAAAGAGTATCAGCAGTAGAGTGTGGTATAACTGTTTGCTCAAGGAAAAAGGTCAGTCACAAATGTCCATGTGATGAATGATCCCATTCATCTGAATGGAGCTGTTCTCATTCACGACTCCAAACTCTTGAACATTCCTCCTACAGAGCAGCTCCAAAGGCCTATGGACCACGTGATCAGGTTTATCAGAGCATCAGCTCCGCTTCTTGGTGCCAACTCTGTATTAACTACTTTTCCCATTGCTATGACAAAGTACCTAACCAAGGCAATTTAAAAGAGAAAAACTGTGCTTTGGCTCAAAGTATTTAAGGGATATATTGTGGCAGTATAGCTAGGAAGGCTTGGCAGCAGGAACATGGGGCAGCTGGTCACATTCTATGCACAGCCAGGAAGCAGAGATAGATGCTAAACTCGCTTCCTCCTTTTTATTTAGTTGAAAACTACAACTTATGGGATGACATTGCCCTCACTGAGGTGAGTCTTACTCCCTCAGCTTAATCTTTTAGGGACTATCCTCACAGAAATACCCAGAGGTGTATTTCCATGACAGTTCTAAATTCTGTCAAGTTAAAAATTCAAAATTAACCAGCACCCTACCAAATCACCTGCTGAATGGACAAATACCAAGTGTGGTATAATCATACAGTAAAGCATGATCCACTCATGAAAAAAAAAAACCACTCTACTTCATAACTGAACCTTCAAAAACATGATACTAAGTGAAGAAGGTCAATCACAAATGTCCATGTGATGAATGACCCCACTCATCTGAAACAGAACAAGAAAATCCATGAGTAGATTATAGAAGAATGGTATAACAGCATTGAAGAATATTTCATTTTTAGTTATGCTGTTATGATTGGAAACTAAAGTCAAATATCATCTTTGTTATGATTATATATTATCATTTTAAAAATTCAAGTACTAGAGATGAATTTCAGGAGGTAGTGTGACGTGGGAACTCCTTCAGCCAAAGGCCTTTGAGATGTTGGACCACTTAGGGCATGGCCTTGGGTACTATAAAAAAAAAAAAAACAGATGTAAAAGCATGCAGTCTCTCTTTCTCTCCCTCTTGGCTGATGGATTCAGATCCTGTTCCTCGATGATGCAGAGTACTGTTGATCTGTGAGTCTACCCCTAAATAAAGAACCCTTTATTATACTCCGTTCTGAGCTCGTGTGGGACTACTTTACTGTAATTCACTACATCTGACACATCTGATGCCCCATGTGGATCCCAACTCC
Source organism: Alexandromys fortis (assembly GCF_014885135.2). NCBI lineage: Eukaryota > Metazoa > Chordata > Mammalia > Rodentia > Cricetidae > Alexandromys > Alexandromys fortis. The sequence continues at coordinate 7,675,995 of NW_026067961.1, read as the reverse complement.
AGAACTGCCGGAACCGGCCCAAGATGTCTAAGGCCCAGAAGCCCCAGAAGGTCTCCCACCCCTGCCTGCCTGGCTTGATTTCACCAACTAAGTGTTTCTTTTGCCAAAACCTGCCACAACAGAGATACCCCTTCGGCTGGCCTGCTGCACTGTGACGTGGCAATTTCCTGCAATCTCCATGTCCTGCCCACTAGCCTCTGCAGACTCTCCAACCTGCACCAGGCCCCATTCGTGGCTCACGACTGCCTGCAAGCTTCGGGATCCTTGATATTCTGGCCAATTCAATCCTTCTCCATATATGAATGTCCTGCTCTTAGTTAATTAACTAATTGCTTAGTACATAAGTCCCAGGTAACTGAGATTAGAACCTGCCCTGCAGCTGCCAGTCGCAGGCACCCACAACCACAACACCTGCTGGCCAATAAAGACGATTACACCTACAGCAACACACTGAAACTCATAATGAGGTAAGTTCATTTCATTAATAAATAATAAATGAATTTGAACATTGCATAATGGTAGACAATATCACCACCCAGGAATTTTAAAACCTTTTTGCTTATACTATGCATGGTATTCTGAAAGGCTTATGTGGTTTTATATGATAATGGGACTTAGTTTTTTGTTGTTGTTGTTGTTTTGGGGGGGGGGTTGTGGTTTGTTTGTTTGGTTTTTGTTTGGTTGGTTGGTTTGGTTTTTCGAGACAGGGTTTTTCTGTAGCTTTGAAGCCTTTCCTGGAACTAGCTCTTGTAGACCAGGCTGGCTTCAAACTCATAGAGATCCACTTGCCTCTGCCTCCCAAGTGCTGGGATTAAAGGCGTGCACCACCACTGCCCAGCCTGGGACTTAGTTTTTGTCTTCATGTTATATCATTAAAAATGGCTTGATAGCAGAGTCAACAATGAGGCACTTTTAGAAACAATACAGTCTTTACAGACTAATACTGAACAGCTAGCTGACAAGATTTATACTATTGAAAATCAAAAGTTAGATAAAAAAGTTAATACCATTGAAAAGGATAGCAGCAATTTGACAGACAACTTTCAATCCATGTCAATGCGTTATGAACCCTTACAAAACGGTGCTGAGAAGTTACCTGAAAGAATTCATACTGTTGAAATTGACAATCAAAATCTGTTTAAAAATGACTGCTGAATTTGTCTAAAGGTGAGACCATCCTTCGGGGCTCCTGCTTCATGAAAGAATCTGTCAGACATTCTGCAGGACACAGAAGAAAGCAACTGATTGACTTTGCCATTACAAGGCAGAACAAATCTTCAAATTTCCTCCTTCATGGAAAAGTCTGCTGGATGCTATGGGTCTGTAGGCTGAAGACTGGATGCTCCAACATTACAGAAGAACTTTGGGTAACTGTCCAGGCAGCGAGGCATCTCTAGCTGTTGTTTATTCTTTCAATAACTATTGGAGTATTTACTCTATGTCAAGAATTGCCCTAGGCCACGAGGATATGTGAGTAGACAATATATTCTAGATGTGTTGAGTTTTAATCCGTTGCCCCTTGCTCTGACAGAACACCTAACACTGGACAACTTACAAAGGAAAGAGGTTTATCTGAGTTAGATTCCCAGCACTCACACTGGGCAGCTCACAGCTGCCTGTAACTCCAGCTCCAGGATATCTAGCACCCTCTTCTGGCCTCCATGAGTACTGCATGCACACGATGTGCACACATACACTCATAATTGAAATTAAGATAATTCGTTTAAAAAAATTTCACTGGCCCATGCTGTCACCAAAGCCTACACTGGTTCCCAGGATCTGGGCCTCCACCTGTGGCCTTCTTTGTGCCCGAGGGCTGTGCCGCTGCCAGGCCCACACAGTAAAAGCCACCCAGGGCCAGGTCATCGTCTGGGCCTGAGCTGCTGCAAGGGGCTGTGTCTGGGTCTGTGGCCCTGCTGTAGCCGTGGTCTCTGTTGATGCCCTTAGCTTCTGTTGCCACCAAGAGCAGTGAGGATGGAGCTTCACAGAATTGGTTCAGCACCTCACTAATTTCACCACTCTGGAGAGCGGACCCTGTACCTCCCCAGAGCAGCACAGTAGAGCTGTCCCTGCTGGGTACACAAAGTACCCTGCAGGGTTCCAGGGAGCTGGCCCTGAGAGTCCGAGAGTCCGAGAACTAGCCCCACAGTCTGTCACACAAGCGGCCTGGGCGAGGGAGCGATATCCCCCTTGCTCCTTGCCCCTGGCCCCTTCCCACCTACTGCAGGCTGGAAAAGCTGGCCCCAGGGTCATGGAAGTGGGAGAATTGATTCTGCCTTTCACCAGCTGCAGCACTCAAGAGCGTGGGCCCTGCACCTAGCTAGCCAGGGCAGCATAGTAGAACTGACCTCGTTGACATAGGTGAAGGTGACCCAGCACCATGAACGCACATGGGAAATCTGACCTCACCCCCTTCATCGACCATAAGGTGGGGTGAGCAAGGGAGAGATGACCTCCCCCCACCCCTCGTCACGTGCTGTGTGCGGCAGGTGGGAGAGCCGGCCCTGAGGTCATGGGAATATGAGAATTGGCACTGTCCCCCACCTGCAGCAGCTCTAGGGAGAGCAGACCCTGCACCTCACCTGGGCAGCAAATAGAGCTGACCCCATTAGTGAGGGCACAGGTGAGCAGCACTGGGGTCATGAGAATAGGAGAACTGACCCCACTCCTTACTGTCTACCTGCTGTATTGGGGGACTAGCTGAGCAGTACTGGAGAGCCAGCCTGGATGGTAAGGATGAAAAGCTGGTGGGCTGACCCGGAACCAGGACTACGAGATGGTCCACCCCGACAGCCATCCCGTCTACGAACTGCTGGAGTGTGTGAAGGGCCAAACCTGCAAGGCAACAACGGGACATCCAATAGGAATCCCAGTGAGGGTCCAGTATTGAGGGTGTAGCAGAAACCAGAGGCCTCAAACCAGACCAGTGACTCATGGCAACGGACACTCACAAGTAAAGATATATGGACCACACTACAGCTTCCATGCCGAGATTTTGTTTTGTTTTGTTTTTGTTTTTGTTTGTTTGTTTGTTTGTTTGGTTGGTTGTTGGTTGGCTGGTTACTTTATTTTGTTTTTGTTTTTGGGGGTGGTGATTTACTTTTAAATTTTATTGGGGGAGGTTGCAAGGGCGGAGAGCAGAAGTGAGGAGACAGGGAGATGATGGGATCAGGATGCATGGTGTGAAAACCACAAAGAATCAATAAAAGTTTAAAAACGCTTTCATTGGCGTACGTACCCCACCACCTCGGTGGAGGCAGAAGCCAGGTAAGAGCCAGGTAAGAGAAACCAAGTGTTTCTAAGTACGTACCAAATGCGGATCCTGCTGCTCAAGTTTGTACATCGTCTTAAGCAGGTGGGTTGGGAAGTCAATAATAATAACAATAATAATAGCAACTATTACCATTGCTACCATCCAAAGATAAATCCTACTGAGCACTCACGACTGCACAGACCTCGCAACTCTAAGGAAAGCAAAGAGGTCTAGTGACTTGCCTCCGGTCCGTCTTTGGTGTCCTGACTCAAAGTTTAGGTTAAACAGCAGGCAACAGTGCACAACGAAGCATCTTGGTCAAACTGTGGTCCCGTCCATTGCTAACCATCAGCTTGTGTCTGCAGCAGGGTGGTCTGACAAGTTACCAGAATCCAGAACCACCGTGTGAAGTCTTTTCCTGAGAGTTCCCTCTCTGGCTGGCACCAGGTGTCAGCCTTTTCTTTCTCCCAGCATGAGATTCCCCGGGAAATTCAAATTTCTCAGGGTCAGTTTTCCTTCCTTCCTTCCTTCCTTCCTTCCTTCCTTCCTTCCTTCCTTCCTTCCTTCTTTCCTCCCTCCCTCCCTCCCTCCCTCCCTCCCTCCCCCCCCCCCCCCCTTCCTTCCTTCCTTCATAGTCTGGTAGCCAAGGGACGAGGGCACAGGTGTCCTCACTCCCAAAGGGACAGAGCCATTTGCCTTCTGAGCTCACAAATCTTAACCAGCCTTCAGTCTTCCTTCCAACCCAGGGCCCTAGGGGATAAAAAGGTGGAGAGGAGCTCAGCACTTCAGAGTTTAAACAGCTAGGTCCTCCTCTCCTAAGACCTTCATCCACGTGGCTTTTCCCCTGTGTGCTTCAGGCATGGAGGGGCTGTAAGAGCAACCACGGGAGGCAGGCAGAGCGGCGTCATACTAAGATCTCCAGTAGACATCTCAGGAAACATGTACAGGCCGTTGGGCATATGTGAGTGGGGGGGGGGGCGTGTTTTGTTTTGTTTTTTGTTTTGGTTGTTTTGCTGTTGGGCAAGTTCCAGCTGACCTGGAAAGCTCTGCGTGGAGCTGGCTGGCCTCAGATTTACTGTCTCCGAAGTGCTGGGTTTAAAGGTGTGCGCTGCTACATCTGGCAACATTTGGGACTTTTGTCGCCAGAACTCGGGGTCCTCAGGTCTATAAAACCGCTTAATCAGTGGTTTTGCCGAAGACTCTTGTGCACTGAGCACGTTAGTAAACATCCAGCGGAAACGAAAGCAGAACCACATCACTTTCCTAGAATCGCTGCCAACGATGGCTCCTACCCCACCCCCCAGTCTATGGTGCTGTGCTACTCTCGCACAATTCCCATAGCGACGTGATAAACATTTAAAGGTCCAGTTTTGAGAAGCACTCGCTGATCCTGGATGGATTTGTTTAAGGTCTACAGTGCCCTCTAGAGGTCGGCACTGGTAATATCCCCCATTTTACTGGTGCCAACACCAAAAACCAAAACCCAGATTATTAAATCCACTCTCCAGTAATTCCAGGACCTGGAAACGGAGGGGCTGAGCCCAGAAGACACACAGCTGTCGTGTCTACTCTCCAGCTGAACAGACTGACAGAAAGACAGACAGAAGCTCATCTTCGGGACATTTTTTTTTTTTTTGCCTTCCGCGGGCAGAGCTACACACGTGTTTACTATCTCGCTGCATCTGGAATCAACTAAGAGCCTCTGGGTGGATCTTGATGGGGCGAGTGGGGGGTGTTCCTGAGTTTCAAGAAAGGATTAAATAAAAGAGGGCGAGCTTCCTTCCCACAAAGTAGCTCTTTCCAAAAAGCGAGGCTGCTTCTGCCTGCTCACGGTGAGCGCCCGGGCTTTGCTGCTGCCAAACCTGCTGCCATCCTTTGGCGATATTAGAACCCAGCTTCTACCGCATCCTAAGGTGGTCTGAAGACCAGCAGCAGCTCTCCAGGAATCCCAGACCGTCATCAGACTGGGACTCCTGAAGCACCCAGGAGCTACAGGATTCTCAGCCTCTCCCGCATTTAGACAGACATTGTTCGACTATCCAGCCCGTATCATGTGAGCCAATCTGATGAATCAATCCCCTTTGTAATATATATTCATTCAGTCGGTTCTGCTCCTTTAGAGAACCCTGATACAGGTGCTGTCTGAGCACACGCGGACTTGGGCGTGGGTGTTTTTCTTTAACCAAAAACTAGGGACCCAAAAAGCATGAGTCCAAGCCAGGGCTTTGCGCATGCTAGCCAGGTAAGAGCTCTACCGCAGAGCGCACCTGCAGCCCCACAGCGGGACTTTAAACCGGTGCTGCGGAGCAGGCAAGCACAGAAATCAGTTTAGCAGCCTGGGACTCTAGCGGGAGGAGTCACGCACCGCCCCCTCTCCTAACAAAGCACTTGGCAGCCTAGCAGCTCCTCCTACAGGCACTATGCCACACCCCTCTCCAAACAATGTGCCTAGCAACCTCAGAACCCCCCAAACTTTCACTTTAACAGACCACACATACTTGACTCTCTGAACAATAGCATGGATTTCTCCACTCCTAGGAACGGTCTAATTTAAACAGTTCCATGTATTCCAATGTATTCAATATGACTATTCCAGTGTATTCAATATGAAGGAAAAAAGGGGCAGCCGTCATGAACCAATGTTGGGTGCACGTGCAGAAAGACAAACTGTGTTCTTCGAATGAACTTCCAGAGAGAATCCCCTATCTACCACCTAACGCCTGTGCATAATTGTGTATGCATAGTATTATAATCAGATGCATTATGGGAAGGGATCGTGCAATAGGAAGAATGAACATAGGTCTTCATCCATCCACCAAAATGTAGAACCACTCAAACAAGTCCCTGAAGTAACCAGCCCTTCCTTCTTTTAGACCCTATAAGAAAGAGATCCTAGGCATGGCTTAAGACCCTTGAGCCTTCTCACGCTTGTGGTCTGCTGCTGGTCTGGACAGTGTGCCTCTCTAATCTGTACTACCGCCTCACTCCTAATAAACTTTGATTTCTTTGCAAATCTGTGTAAACCCCCCCCCCTTTTTTTTTCAATTCTTTGGGTAAGAGGCAAAGAGCCCGAAAACATCCCCACAGACCCCTACCTCCAGGGAACAGCTTATCACAGAGTCCATCCGCAGGCACAGCCAGCTCCAGCCCCCAGCCCCCATCATCATGTAACTACACCCCAGTCATGCAGCAAATCCCCATCCTTGGCCTTGGGGGAGGCAGAAGAGAAGGGGAGGAAGCCAGAATTTCCCAATAACTTGCTGTGCTTGGCCCAAAGTTTCTGGGGAAGATAGAGTGAGGCTTGTGCCCACCAGAACACCCTGGTCACACCAGGCTACGGTGATGCAGCCGCCTGTACCCCCTTCCCGGATCCATCCCGCTCTGGGGACCCAGACCAGGCCCTGTGTGCTACAGTGCAAATCCTCCCAACTGCCCCAGCCCTGGGAGCAGATCCCTTGGGGTCACTACCAAGAGCCAAGAATTCTGAGAATTCAGGAGGGGGTGGGCAGCCCTCAAGAAAACAAGCCAGTTACTTGATCCTTGGACCAACATAACATTTTTATTCACAGCCTGGGACTAGGCTCATCCTCCTGAGGGAGAAGCCCAGGCAGGCAGGCGGGAGCAAAGGCCAAGGTACTCATCCACTCTACGGCAGCCTTGAACTGTGTTGTGTTGGCTGGGGAAAGGCAACCCAGAGTGAGCACAACGAGGCTTTTCTGGGTGTGAAGCAGGGTGGGGGCAAGCAGTGAGGAGGCAACTTTTCCTCAGATGGAAACTCGATGGGCTTTCACACTCATAGGAATGTCCTCCAGAATGAATATGGCCTTTATTTCCCAGCCACACAGCATTTTCTAGCACTGAGTTAAGCCTTGATAAACGCATAATGAGCCTTGTGCCTGTTTTCTGGGCCAGAGAAACGGGATCAGAGAAGTGTCAAAAATGAATGACAGGGGCTGGGAATGTGCTTCCTGGGAGAGTGTTTGCCTCGCAAGCTTCGTCTGTAGCACTTCATGAACTTGGATGTGGTGCTGTGTGCCTCTAATCTCAACACTCAGAAGTGAAGAAGGCAATCAGGAGTTCAAGGTCATCCTTGGCCATCTGGGGAGTTTGAGGCTGGCCTTGGCTACATGAAACTTGGTCAGAAAGAAAGAGAGAGAGAGAGAGAGAGAGAGAGAGAGAGAGAGAGAGAGAGA
>NW_026067961.1:7656525-7668539 GCF_014885135.2 Alexandromys fortis | reverse complement strand
AGAAAGAAAGAGAGAGAGAGAGAGAGAGAGAGAGAGAGAGAGAGAGAGAGAGAAAGAAAGAAAGAAAGAAAGAAAGAAAGAAAGAAAGAAAGAAAGAAAGAAAAGGACCTGATGAAGGCGTAAGTCACAAACAATCCCACACCAGTTTGGAATTATGATTAATAGGATGATATTTATTTAAAGGGGAAAAAAACTTACAGATCACCGTCCCAGACAACAGCCCTCTGCACAATCAGGAAGGAGTCTAGTCGCCGGAAACTGAGCCGGAAGCAAAAGAGAGCGAGGAAGTAGCTGCTTTTTTAAAAAGAGAGACCATGCCCCAATGGGCTGGTATCTCAGCAGCTATTGGCTGGAGGAGTGGAAGGACCTCCTGCAACAAGGACCTGGAGGTATAGTTCAGCAGCTGAGTGCCTGACAAATGTTCAGCTTTCTTTGTTATTACAGTGATAAAGAACTCTGACCAAAAGCAATCTAGTGCAGTAAAAGTTTATCAATAAAAATGTTTATTTATTTTACAAGTTCATGTATGCACCTGAGTGTGTCTGTGTGCCATGTGCATGCAAGAGTCTGTTAAGGCCAGAAGAGGGCATCAGGCCCCATGGAATCAGCGTTACAGATGGTTGTGAAAAAACACGTGAGTGCTGGGACCTGAACCCTGATTCTCTGCAAGAACAATCCGTGCTCTTAACCACTGAGCACCTCTCCAGCTCTCTTCAGAGCGCCATCTCCTTGCTATTCCCATGCACCCACTGTTTTCTGTCTTTGTGCCTTCCTCTGGATAGTATGCTTTGCCCTGCTAAACCATTGGCCAAAACAGCTGTATTCATCAACCCATAAAAGCAACACACATAGAGAAGGACATCCCACATCACCTAGCCATGCCACCAGACACCTAGGAGAGGAACTTTTCTCTCTGTCACATGTCCCTCAAATTTCCCCTCTCCTTGCCTATCCTGCCCGGCATTCATAAAACCAGAGCTCTATCCCCAGCAGTGCACAAATGAGAACAGCTGAGCAGAGCTGTGATCCCAGCACTTGGGAAGTATAGGCAAGAGGATCAGGAGTTCAAAACCATCCTCAGCTACACAATGAGTTGGAGGCCAGTCTGGGCTAGCAAAAGAAAAGGGTGGGGAGAAAAAATTGATAGGAAAAATTGATGGCTAGATCAATGGTTAAAGCCCTTGCTGCTCTTCCAGAGTTCTAGGGTTCGATTCCTAGCACCCACATCAGCTCACAACTTCTGAAATTCCAGCTTAAAATAGCTAACTCCCTCTTTTGGCCTCCACAGGTACCTGCATACGCCTTACTCATACACACAGACATAGAAATTAAAAAAAAAAAATCCTTGTAAAAGTGAAGAATGTTTGGACTTTCTGTTTGTACGATGTTTCTGAAACTTTAAGCATGCACAAGGAAAATTAAGCAGCAGGTAACTGGGTGACAATATGGCAGGGCCAGAGAAGGGAGCTGAAGAATGGTGAGAACTTATGAAGTGCCAGGGGATACCCATGTTCCTAACAACTTCCCTCCAGGACAATCAAACCTCATCATAAACCTGAGGAAACCAAGACACACGTGGTTAGCTGCCTTGTCAGGAGTCATTTGGGGTTTATTGAGGCAGCACCTACTTCTAGGAAGATCTACCAGACAGGGCAGCTGCTAGTTTTTCTGTCCCAATTAGCCACCCTTCACCCAGTCCAGCCTCGGGAACGTCCTTGGAGAGAAAGGAGTGAGGGCAGCCAGGAAACTGGCCCTCCCAGCAAAACCTGTGTTTTTCTGCATCTCAAAGGCAGGCCTCAGCTCCCTGCAGCCCCACAGACACCAGCATTCACCTCAGAAGACGCAGAGACCCAACCCGATCTGAGCAGTGTTTTTAGATCCTCGTGAAAGGAAGCTTTATTGGAAAGGACTGAGGCGGGAGGCAGGCACAGGGCCTGCGACACGTCTGGTGGCTTCCTGCGGGCTCCTGGCAAGCAGTCATCATTAACAGATCCTGTTCTGGGTTGAAGGTTGGCTCCACATGACGGGGTTTATGGAAGTTATGCACAGAACTTTCTTGCAAAGAAAAGTATTATAGGATAGATTACATGGTTCTAAGGATCAGGGGGGGCTGGCTCCTACTCTGACTTGTTTTTTATTTTTTCAAGTTTTTAAAGGCCCATGTAGGGTTCCTGGGGACCTCACACCAGGACTTCTGATCATTTTTAAGAGCCTCCTTTTGCAAAACATAAATAAAATTAAATTAAAAAAATGAATCACTAGGTGGGCGCTTTGTCAAAGCTCAAGGTATGGCACTAGAGATGTGTAACAAGTTGTTTAAAGAGAGGAGCTGCGTGTAGCAAGCCGGGGGTATCTCAGCTGACGGAGTTCTTGCCTAGTATGCATCAAATCCTGAGTTCAGCTCCCAGTATCACATCACAAACTGGGTGCAGGGGCATACACCCACAGTTCCAACATTCGGGAGGTGGAAGCAGGAAGATTTGAAATTCAAAGTCATCTTCAGCTACACACTGGGTGGAAGCCAGACACACACACACACACACACACACACACACGCACACGCACACGCACGCGCGAAGGGGGAGCGGGAGATAAAGAGGGAGAGGGTGGAGGAAATCATACACAGTGTTATCACGAGACAGGCAGAGGGCCAGAGAGATCTTTCAGTGGTTAAGGACACTTGTTCTTGCAGAGGACCCGAGTTCCATTTCTCGCACCCACATGGTGGCTCCTAACCATCTGTAACTCCAGTTGCAGGGGGATCTGACACCTTTTTCTGACCTCCAAGGGCACCAGGCATGCACCTGGCACATACACACATGAATGCAGGCAAAACATTTCTATACACGAAATAAATTAAATCTAAAAAATAAAAAGACAGGAACAGGCAGAGTTAACATTCTGGTAAGTCCTCCTGTCTTTCTCTGTGGGAAGGCATGGGCATGCATGTGTGGTCATGTGCATGCATAGGCATGGCTGCAAGTGTGTGCTCATATTTAAGAGACAGAGGTAGACGAAGCCTTAGGGCATGGAGCACAGACCAGATTGGAGGGGGTGCCTGGACTCAAACCTCAGCTAAAATTCTATTCCCGTATCTGCTCCTCTTCGGCTCCATAGCCTCAGCTGAGTTCTTCAACCTCCCTCCCACGGACAGAAGGCAGGTTATAGACCCTGCCCTGGGGGTTGCTTCACTGAGAGAAATTGAATACAAAGAGTTATCACGCACTGCCTCGCACACAATAAATCCCAACTGAGTAGCCACTAAACGAACAGGTGTGTGTACTTCAGAAGGTTTCCTTGACAAACGTGGTCCCACAGTGACTGAACTTTGTATCTCCTTACCTTAAGTGCTTCATCACGATAGATGTGGGGAAATGGGTTTCTGGGGAGGGTTAATGAGTGTCCCCCACAGGCTGGTGCGACAGAGGCTTGAACCCCTCAGAGGCACTGCTGGCAGGTGATGGACCGTCATACAGCGAAGCCTAGAGGGAGGCTCCTAGCTCGCTTGGGGACATGCCCTCGAGCTGTGGGACTATGATCTCTCCCATCCGTCTCTGCTGCTCCTTGGCTCAGGCAGGTAGCAATTGTGTCCTCCCACCATGGTGTTCTCCGCTCTCCAGACCACTCCAAAGTTGAAAGTCAAAATAAACCTCTTCTCGTTATAAGCTAATTGCTGTAGTTATTTCAGGACAGCCAGACAAAGTCAACTAAAATAGCTTCAGTTCCCAAGGAACTACATCTCAAATGTGGAACTTCGCAAACACTAAATACAAATACTGATTTCTAGACAGAAAGGGGGTCTCCTCATGTGCCCTACAGGGGTCTCGTGTGCCCTACGCTGGTCTCAGGAGTGTTCCACAGCCAAGGAGGACTTTGAACTTCGGATCCTCCTGCTTCCTCCGCCTCAGTGTCCCTAAGCCTGGGTTATGTAGCACTGGGCATGGATCAGTGCATTCTAGGCTCATTGACTCCCATCCCCAGGCCCCGATTACATTTTTGATGACGTCATTTGTCAATACTTTGCACATGCTTTTGACCAGTAGTTCCTTCATGACAACACGGCCTCACAAGTCCAACAAGCAGCAGGCAGAGAGGCTACAGGTTCTCCGCCTCCAAAAACCCTGCTCTTTAAACCCGTGTCCCACCCACACTATTCAAACCTACACGATGTGAAGGGACTTCTCTTCCCCGCCCTCAGCTGCCCTGTGTGTTAAGTGGGGACACTCAGCGGAGGCTCCCACTTTTGTTTCCCAGCCACCCAGACCTGAAAAGTCACCCAGAAACTATATTAATCACAACGCTGCTTGGTCAGCGACTCAGGCACATTTCCGGCTAGCTCTTACATTTTAAAGTAAGCCATCTCTATTATTTTATGTTTTACCATGAGGCTTGTAGTTTGTTACCTCTTGTTTCTTGGGTGGCTACATGGCTTCTGCCTGACTTTACCTTCTTTCCTCCTCTATCTCTGCTCAAATTTCCCACCTTGCTATATTCTGCCCTGCCATAGGCCAAAGCAGCTTCTTTATTAGCCAATGGTAATAAAACATATTCACAGCATACAGAGGGGAAACCCCACATCAGGGGACAAACCAGGGCTCCACAACACACCTCAGCAGGAGACCGCCATGGCTACTATACAAAGCAATGAACCCTGTAGTTGGAAAGTTCTCTGGAAAAGGTAAAGTTAGTTACCAAGCCAAGGACAGGATTTTTTTTTTTAAACTTATTTAGGTGGAATTTTACTTACTTACTTGTTTACTTTGAGACAAGGTTTCATTTTGTAGCTCAGGTTGGTCTTGAACTTATAATCCTCCTCCTGCCAACCTCTGGAGTTCAGGAGTAAAGAGGGATGGAACCCAGAGCCTCGCATGTTACCACTGAGCTACCCCTAACCCTAGCCTGAGACCTAAAGCTTCCTATTTTAAATATAGGCAGTCTAGCCAGTAAGATGGCTTAGAGGGTAAGGAGCTTGCTGCCAAGCTGGATGCTCTGAGCTCAATCCCCAGAACCCACACAGTAAAGGAGAGAACCTACTCAAACAAGTTGTCCGCTGACCTCCACGTATGCCATGGCACACATGCTCACAAGCAGGCATGCACACGCACTCACACATAAAAATAAACAACAAAATTTAAACATATATATGTATGTATGTATACACATGTGCACACACATCTTCGTTCTCTGTTTTGGCTTCTGGTTTTTGTTGTTTTGTTTTCTTTGGTTTTTGTGTTTTGGTTTTGGTGTTTGTTTGGTGTGTGTGTGTGTGTGTGTGTGTGTGTGTGTGTGTGTGTAACTAGGATAATATACACTAACACAGGGACAGAAGTGGCCAGTCTTTACAACGACAGAGCTGCAATAAATGGAGTCACAGCTGGCGGCAGCACCTCTCAACTCTGTACCCACTGGCAGCCAGCAGGCCAGACACGGCTAAAGAAACAAGCGGCCGGCCGAGTGCCAGGGTGGGTGCTCAAAGCCAGAAACCTTCTGTGTACCCCGCAGGGGGCAGGAACAAAGCTTTGCCTGTGGCCTAAGAACACTCTTAGTAAGCCCAGGTGACAGGGTGACATTGAAAGTCCCCAGCGAGGCCCAGCATCTCTAACCTAGCCTGAGGGTTTAACCCTATGTTGCCCCTTACAAACCTGAGGCCAGGGTGAAAACATTGTAGACCTTAGGTCCTCATCTGTTAGGAGTAAATGAGAGCTGACCTTTGAGAGGCCAGAATGGCACCTGGGGCACAATAGATGTTTTTTTTTTGTTGTTGTTTTTTTTTTTTTTTTTTAATTTTTCGAGACAGGGTTTCTCTGTAGCTTTGGAGCCTGTCCTGGCACTAGCTCTTGTAGACCAGGCTGGCCTCGAACTCACAGAGATCCGCCTGCCTCTGCCTCCCGAGTGCTAGGATTAAAGGCGTGCGCCACCACCGCCCGGCTAATAGATTTTTTTTTTTTTAAATGTTTTGGCTAGGTTGAGTTTGAAGATTTCTTTTATCATTTTTTTAAAATGTTGTTACATTTGATATTTATTTTTCATGTGTGTCTACCTGCACACACATGGAGGCCAGAGGACCACCTGTAGGAGTTCATTCTCTCCTTCTACCCTGAGGGCCTCAAAGGTATTGAATCAGGTCACTGGGCTTGGTTGGAGCAGGTACCTTTACCCAGGGAGCTGTCTTGCCAACCTTATTTTATTCTTTCCCTTATTTTAATTGTGTGTGTCTGTGTGTCTGTCTGTCTGTGTGTGAGCTGGAGTTATGGGCTCCTGGGAGCCACCTGACCACCGCCCCTCCTGCTGCCTCCTGGTTCCTGCCACATTTTCAACCTTGACCACGGCCTGTGAGTTCATCTGGCCCTGGCAGTCAGACCCCTGTCTGCCCCTGTGTCAACTCCCCCAGAACAGGCCAAAGCCCTTCCCCATGCCAGTCAGCGATCTGAGCAACAAAATGAAAGTCTCAGCCTGTGCACAGGATCCGCTGGGAGATGTGACTGCGTGAAAAATATACACCTGTGTGCTCTGGGCACTGGAGATTAGGGGTGCTGTGTTAGGGGTACTGTGTGCTCCGGGCACTGGAGATTAGGGGTACTGTGTGCTCCGGGCACTGGAGATTAGGGGTACTGTGTTAGGGGTACTGTGTGGACTCAAAGGGGCCAGTCAACCTGCTTCTCGTCATTCTAGCCATAGCAACCAAGCCTGGCCAGAGAAAGGAGCCCTGTGGACAGATGTTCTGTATTAGAAGGGAGGTGTTTTATAGGTGGTTGAAATGGTCTGGGCTTTGCAGACTTTTTCCCTGTATACTAAAGGACCCACATGCCCCCTCCCCACAGAGGCTTCCACGCATCCAAAGTCTGCATCCCCCTCTGTTCCCTTTGGCCTGGCAAGCTGCCCAGGCTGGTTGCCCTGCACAGCTCATGTGTCCCCAAGTATCCACCCATTGGGAAGACCCTCCAGCATGCAAACTTTTAGATAGAGTCTCAAACATTTCAGCCTGGAACTCGCTCTGGAGCCGGCCTCAAACTCATGATCCTCCTGTCTCTGCCCCCTAAGCTAGAGGTGTGTATCACCACACCAAGTTTAGCATAAGCTTATATGACCCTTTCTCCACTAGAAAGGTATTTTTCCAGACCCTACTCGTTCAACCCTCCAGCCAGTTCTGTCCAGGGATAGGGGGTAGGGGGTAGCTCTATGCATCTGGGTGTGTGTATCTGTCTGTCTGTCTATGCGTATCCTCTCTCTCCCTCTCTCTCTCTCTCTCTCTCTCTCTCTCTCTCTCTCTCTCTGTGTGTGTGTGTGTGTGTGTTTAATAAACATCCTGGCTGGGGGGAGGGGCGCTCAGTGGTAGAGCCCTGGTTCCCATTTCTAGCAGAAACTAAAAGAGCTGGAGGTGGATGGAGGGGCAGAATGGCTCAGTGGTGGGTACTAGCATTGGCTTCTAGGATTCCGCTGCACAAACGTCAGTCCCTTAGGAGGGTAGGGAACATTGCAAGGTCCCTGAGCCAGTGCTTCAGCTGTCCTGCAAGCAGCAAGGAGCCACCCCTGCACTGAGCAAGGCTTGAGACAAGCCTCTCTGTTTCTTAGCTCTGAAGGCCCATTTGCAATGGTGGCAAGGAAAACCTTTATAAAAGAAAGACTCTCAGCCTTCATTGCTTGGGACTGTGTGGAAAACAGATTAAGCTCGGCGGCCAAGAAGCCGCTAACTGCCTCAGGACCATGTAAAACTAGCTCAGGCAGTCTACTGTCTGTGAATGTTCATGCTGGCACACGCATGTGAATGGGAGCATGCATGTCAGTGCACACACACACAGCAGCGGCCTGAAAAGGACTTCAAATTTCTCCTGTTGGAGTATCTCCCCGACCCCTGGAGCTTGCTGTTTTTCAGCTAGGATGTCTGGCTAGCTGACAAGCCCCAAGGATCTGCCCTGCCCACTTCCACCCCCAGCCCTGGGATTATAGTAGTGCATTACCACAACCATCTCTTATGTGGGTACTGGGGACCCAAACTCGGGTCCTCATGCTTGCACGGTGTCTTAGGGTTTATTTGGGCTGTGATGGAATATCATAATCAAAGGCACCTCGGGGAGGAAAGGATTTACTTCACTTATATTTCCACATCACAGACCATCATTGAAGGAAGTCAGGGCAGGAACCGGGAGGCAGGAGCTGATGCAGAGGCCCTGGAGGGGTGCTACTTATTGGCTTGCTCTCCAAGGCTTGCTCGGTCTGCTTTCTTAAAGCATCCCAGACCACCAGCCCAGGGATGGCACCGCCCACACTGAGCTGGACCCTCCCACCATCAATCACTAATTAAGGAAGTGTGTTACAGACTTGCCTACAGCCTGATCTTCGAAAGACAATTTGTCAATGACTCGGGCTTGTGTCAAGCTGACATAAAAACTAGCCAGCACACACAGCAAGTGCTCTTTCCCACTGGAACAGCTCCCCAGTCCCTAGCCAGCCTACTTCCAACCCCAAGGCCAGCTACCTCTCTTCACTGTCTCTAATCACAAACCAGGAAAGCTGGAAGGCAGCTCAGCCACAAGGCTCCAGCTGGCCCTACAAGGGGGTTGTTTCTTGCACCTCCCTAGCTGTGCCCAGCCCCAGCAGGGCTGAGTCATGGAAAAGTTAGTTCTGCAGGCAGCCGCTCACCTCTCCCATCAAGCCCACAAAGGCTCCTTTCACGTTGTCAGGAGGGGAATAAAAAAAAGTGTGGGGCCCTCCACCCAAGGCTTGGACGGGAAATCTCAAACTTCTTTCTGGAGTTAGATTCTGCACCTCCTGCCTCGGGAAACAGAACGAGGGGTACCAAGAGAGAAAGAAAGGGGGAAAGTATCCCACATCGCAAACTTCTTGTTGAAGCCAGGCCAGACTACTTAGTTGTACACCTTTAGTCAATGCTCTCCACCCCATCTTCCTGGGAACTGGGGGGGTTGGGGGACTGAGACAATTACAACTCCTCTGGTGCTGGAGGAAGCCCGAGGCTCACAGGGACACTAGGACCTACAAAATCCATATCCTGAAAGCGGACCAAGCAGAAACAGGGTCATTGTCTCTCTCGGGCTAGCTTCTGAATCTGTCAGTCCCTCTTGGAATTGCCTGGCAGCGTGTGTGTGTGTGTGTGTGTGTGTGTGTTTGTTTGTTTTCTTCCCCCTGCGACTCCAGCTCAGACTCCACAGGGAAGCATCCTGTGTCCCCGTGCGTGAGTTACTTATATATATCTGGCCTAATTTCCTCCTGCTTCGAAAGGGCACGCGGCACCCACTTCCCTCGACCATTTATGAAATTAGGGTGTGTACAGGACACGTGTGACGGTCCATCGGGGTTCTCAGTGTCTTTCCACCTAATACCTGCCCTCTGTCCCAAACACACACCTATGGAACATGGGCATAAGCCCTCCTGGTCAGTCAGCTGGTCTGGCATCTGAACCGGATAGGATGGCTGGCTGACCTCTGGGTTAGTGAAACAGGGATAGAAGAGGCTGTGATCTTTACAAGTCCTTAGCTTTTCAAGGTTTGGGGGTGTTAACTTTTACGGAGAGAAAGGCCTAAGCAAAAAGAATAGTATTAGCCCCTGGAAAACTGGAGAAGCTTGGAGGTGTAGTGTCCCATATTAGCCACTAGGCGGCTCCAAGGCTAATAGATGAGGACAGAAGCTACACAGCCTGCTGGGGTCTCCCTAGTTGGAGTCTTCTACACAGACAGGCCTTGGCTACTGCTGGGTACCAAGTCGGACTCTCCGCTGCTGGGATATCTTTCCTGTAGGAAGATGGGGAGAAATGGTCACTACAGAGGGATGGGATCTAAGGAAGGCAATGCCTAGTTCTTCCGACCGGCCTTTTAAAAGGAGAATGGACCCCATAGGGAGTCTGCTCACTGCAGCCTTTGGCCAAGCCAGTCCTCCACCTCTCTCCTGCCTTCTTGCCAGAGTGGGGTGGGGTGGGGTGGGGTGGGGTGGGGTGGGAAGAGAAATTAGGTCTGGATTGAATTCCTCCCTCCTGCACTTCCTGGCTGGGTAACCTGGGAAATGGGATGACAACGTCCCCAAGGCGAGGTCAGCTGGAGGGTGGAATGTCAGAACAGAACACCAGGCGGTCCACGCAGGAGAGTGACTTCCTAGCCCCTCCATCCCTTTTGCTCCACCAGAAACTGGGAGTTCTCAGGCCTAATCTGTCCCCAGAACCACAGTAGTTGGCAAATAAGGAGGTGATCCCCACCCCCTCCCCAAATCAGCACTTCTCAAGGGGACTTGCTCACACCCAGGCGGGGAGTATTCAAAGCAATTCGTGCCTCTTGCATCTAGGGCCTGCTGGATCAATCTTCGGGACTGAGGCCCAGGACTCCCAGCCTGAACACGTCCAGAGCTGGAAAAGGCTGCCCCAGATTACAGGGCAGGCTCCCTGGCTGTCTCTCCTTCTCCCGCCCAAGGATGTGCAGAGGGGCGGGGGCAAGTCTCATCAGCGCTTTTAACTGGGCCTGCCTGTCATGACTCACCTCCTAGACTTCCCGCAACAGGCAACTCTAAATAGCTGGGGACCCACCCTCCCAACAGGGAGACGTTCTTGTAAGGGGTGGGTAAGAGGTTACAAGGTGGGTGCCCAACAGGGCAGCGGGGGGTGGGGGCACTCAGAGAGAGTGGGGCACTGCAGGAACTGAACAGTGGCACAGGTTGTTTACAGGCTTTTCTTATTAAGGAAATTGCTGTCAGTCAAGGTAATTCTAGCCCAGATAAGCAATAAATATGCTCCCAGCTAATCTTACGGGGATTTTATTGGCACCTGGGGTCAGAGGTTCCTTTACCCTGCCCCCCCTTTCTCTCAAAGCAAAATCCTACTCCCCAGAGGTCCCTCCACCTCCGCAACGTGGGAGATTCCACGTTGGTACAACTTCAGATGTACACTTTTCTGAAGGAAAAAGAGGACCAGGCAATGATGAAGTTTGACTTCCTGGTCCTACCTGGAGGCGGGGAGGTGGGGGGGGGGAGAATGACCAAGTGACCTGACGTGAACCCTTGGCGACCCGGTTGCATCAAGACGTGCGCGAGTTCCCTCTCGGCTTGTCCCGCACGCGCTCAGGGGTGGTCACCTGGCCCGGGCTGGGAGGAATGTCTGATGGAGCAAGCTGGCTTGCCTGAGACGGTTCCAGCGTGTTCGAATTCCAGCTAGGAGCCCTCGGGGACTAGGGCGGCAAGTCCCGGCTTGCAGAAAAGAGAAGCCAGTCCCAGGAGGGTGCGAGTCGCAGCGAGACCGGGTGCGCGCCCAGGCGCGTGCCCCGCCACGGCGCAGGGGGAGGGGAAGTCGCCGCAGCCACTCAGAGGCAAGGTAGTGAAGCCTCCCAACAACTTTAACTGTCAATCAGACTTAATGGGGTATTAAAAAAAAAAAAAAAGGAGGGGGCGCCCTTTCGGTGGGTCCACGCCGCAGCTGCCCCGCGAGCGAAGGAATACGGCGGTGCAGACTAGGGCGTCCTATCCACGCGTGCTCCACAAGCCGGCCCCGTCCAAGTTGAAAAGGACAAAAAGAAGGCAATAAATGCTAAAGGGGAGAGAAGGAGAGAGAGAGAAAGAGAGAGAGAGGAAGCCAGACCGAGCGGCAACTCCCAGCCCGGGCTGCAAGAGAAGGAGGCGGGAGCGGGAGAGAGCGGGCGCGCGCGAGGGCGAGCCGTGCACGGGAAGAAACTGACACCCGGACCCCCCACTTCTCCTGCACGGTGCTGGCAATCAGATCGCGTTTAAGCAATTTCCTGAGCCCGAGAATAGCAATGAGTCGGGAGACTTTGGCGGACTGAAATTGGGAGCTGCAGTCACTCCCCAGGTTTTGTGTGTGTGTGTGTGGTGTTTTTTTTTTTGTTTGTTTGTTTTTGTTTTGTTTTGATTTTTCCTTTTCCAGGAGGGAAGTTGGGGAGGGCGCTACAATTGAGAAACAGCTTTTTGTTTGCTTGTTTTTTTAATCTTGCACTTTGAAACCGCGGACTGTGGCAGGGTGCGCTCTTGTGGTTGGTGCTTTTTTTTTTTTTTTTTTTTTTTTT
>NW_026067961.1:7642994-7656348 GCF_014885135.2 Alexandromys fortis | reverse complement strand
CGCCCCCCCCCCCCCCGCCGGACAGAGTTTATTCCCCCCACCCCTTTTCCTCGCCCAGTGCTCTGCATCTGGAAAGAGATCAGTTCAAGAGTGGCCAGGTGGGACGCCTCTCTTTTGCCTTATTCAGCTTATTTATTATTATTTGGGGTGTTTTCTTTCTTCCTTTTTTTAATTCCTGTTTTGCTTAGTCCGGGGAGTTTCGTCCACCGCCTCCTACCTCCTCCCCCTGTGCCCGGCTCCGCCGCGCGGAGGATGGTGTGGAAATGGCTGGGCGCGCTGGTAGTGTTCCCTCTGCAAATGATCTATCTGGTGACCAAAGCAGCCGTGGGACTGGTGTTGCCCCCCAAGCTTCGGGACCTGTCCCGCGAGTCAGTCCTCATCACCGGCGGTGGGAGAGGCATCGGGCGCCACCTCGCTCGGGAGTTCGCAGAGCGTGGCGCCAGAAAGGTACGCGGCGTGGGGGCGGGGTGGCACTGCGACACCTGGAAGTGGGCGCCGAGGGTGAGGGGACTCTGGCGCGCGCTCTTGGGGAGGGGGGTGCTCCCACCTGCTGCGGCTGCGGCAACCAGCGCCAACAAGCTGAGAGTCTCCGGCCACCCACCCCTTGCATCACCTGGAACTGCTAAACTAGCCGGTTTCAACCTTTGTAAATTTCCCCGGCACCAGTCTTTTTTGGCAAGTCCTAAACTGATCGGTTTCCCTGAGATTGATATCTGACCGAATATGTGCCCCCACCCACTCCCAGACTTAGGAAACCCACCCATTCCTCCTCGTGACTTCATCTCTAAGGTGTTGTGCCCCCTACACTTCCCCGTTCTGCCCGCACCCCGTTGAGCGCGGGGTGTGCGCGCCCCTGGGTAGAGCTGGAAATCCTGACTGCTAGGTTGTGCCTGATATTTTGCTTGGCAGCTCGCTGCCTAGTCCAAACCTGGGCGGCTACAGCTCTGCAGTGACGTGAGAGGGGTACACGTTCGGGTTTGAAAAGGAGGGAGTTGACTTGGATGGTCTAGCCTGGCAGAAAGACTGGGAGGCCCCGGTGTTTCAAAGCCGGACAGAGGCGTGCGAGGGTAACCAGCGGCTGATAAGGACCCTTCAGAAACCTTGATCCTCTCGCCCTCCACAGCAGAGGGGAATCCTTCCTTCCCCGCTGGATTAAAAGGTGCCACTATGCCGCCACTGTCCACTGCCTCTCGCTATGTGGGTGACTGCCGCTCCCCTTGCTCCGGGGACGTGCAGGAGAGTATTGGAGGGAGAGCCAGCTGTCACCCAACTTGCAACTGCAGACCAGGCTGACCCATCTAGTGGCAAGAGCAATGAAGAGGGATTTGAGACCGGCAGACCCGGGCTGTCTCCAGCCGGCTGGCCAGAGAAGACGAAGAACAAACTAGGGAATTAGTTTGAAATTTAAACTGTTGCTAAGGAGGGGGTAGCAGGACTAGGCAAGCCAGCTGATCTGACGTGGAGCTGCATACCTTGGGGATTAGAGTAAATATGCTCTGTGGAAAGCCAAACCTTCTTGTAATTCCAGGTTGCTTTTGTTTTGTTAAATACTGCCGAGATTTACAATTCCTTCGGTGGCTGGGACTGAACTTTGGAGTCTGAACTATCAGCCCAAGCTGATTGTCCATTAACTCTTCCCTGGCTGGGTTGTCCTAGCACAGCTGGGGCGGGGGTCATCCAGCTGTCCAGGGCTCCTGAATCTCCTTGGGTGGTTTGGACAGCTGCTTAACCTTGCCTTTAGAAGGGGGTGGTTTTTTAACTCTTGGACTCACTGAATTAAGGGGAAGTAAAAGTTGTTCTCAGCAGTTTCTCTTGGGGAGTGGTGGGGGTGTCCCTGTGGAAGGCTTCCAAAGCCCTTGGTGGAGGGGGACCAGGAGGGCAGAAGGGTTACTTGGTGACAGTTGCTTATGCTCGACACTAGTTGGCTGTCTGTGTCCCTGTCTCATCTGACTATTCCAGCTGGCCCTGTCCTGCCGTCCCTTTCACTCTCTCTGTGCTTGGCTGCAGTAGGCTTAGGAGGAAAGCTTTGTCAATCTGGAAAAACTTGACCGACTGTAAACAATCCTGAAGTAAAGGCAGGAGAAGGCCCTGGCATGTGTGTGTGTGTGTGTGTGTGTGTGTATAACCATGCAGAGTAGATCCAGCAGGTTCATAGCCTGGAAGGCACAACCCCACCTACATGCTTGGGAAGAACAAGCTTACCCAGGCTGATGAGAAATGGGCCTTTAATTGGTGACAGGGTCACCCAAAACAAAATCCAGGGGGGGCCTGGGAAACTGCCTGCTGGTGCCATTCACTTGGCTGGCAGGATAACCCCCTCCCCCCAGGGCTCTCTGGAATCGTAACTCTCTGAAGTTAGAGGAGCCACTGCACTCAGTAAGCCTGTCTCCAGCTATCCCCGTGGGAATGTGCCCTCCAGCCCCTCTTGTCTCCGTACATCTGGGGTCAGCGCATGGACCTGGGGACAATCCCCGGAGCCAGGAGTACTTAAATCCCAGTGGGCTTGGCAGCCAAAGAGCTGTGTGCTGTGGGGGGTTGGGAGTTTGCAGTTGAGTTGGTTGGGGACAGGTGTGAACTGGGGGTGGCCCGGGAGTATGGGAGGGAGGTAGAGAAGGCCAATGGTGTGCAGTGAGGTAGTCGCCACCAGCAGCGTTGGTTAAGGGAGAGGCTGGCACTGGGAGCGCTCCCTGCCTGAATAACTGGAGAGATTGAATGTAGGAGAGATTCCCCCAGTGGGAAAGAAAGGCAGGCGGCTTCTGCAGACAGCAAGCCTGTCCAGGAGGGGGCGGGACAACCCAGTTTCCCATAATGACCTTGAGTTAAGTAGGATTTGCAATATTTGTGGACCGTGGGGAGCCTACCAAGCTGACCCAAATAAAGGGTTTTCTTTTAAAAAAAGATTTACTTTGTTTACATGTGTGTGTGTGTGCCCGTACACATGTGCACACGCGCACACCCGTGTGCGCACACATGCATGCATGTGTGTGTGGAAGCCAGGGGATGTCTGATCCCCTAGTGATGGAATTACAGCTTGATGTGGGTGCTCAGAACTGAACTCTGGTGCTCTGCAAGAGCACCAAATGCTCCAAACCACTGAGCATCCCTCCAGTCCCTCAGAGTTTGTCTTAAAAGAACACAGATGTCAAAAATTCAGAAGGTTTTTTTTTTTATCAGGAAACAGCTCTCCCCTCCTACAAGACACCAAGTTGAGGAGAGACAGAAACAGCGACCCTTAGGGATTTGGGGTGTGGGGGGGGGAAGCCCCTTGTTGGGTCATCTCCTGAGCAAACCTTTTTTAAATTTTCTGTGTCTCTGTAATTGCTCCCCACAAAGTAGTGAAAACTCAGGCTTGTCCTCAAGTCTGCAAGTTTGTCACGGTTTTAACGTGGCCTCTTGATGGAAGCAGGAGAAGATTTATGAGGGGACTGTGTGGAAGTATTTGGGCACCCCATAACCTTTGGTCCAGTTAGAGGCAAGCATCCATGACTGAAGACTTACAGAAGCAGGGGCCCTGGGTCCAGCATCCCCACTGAGGACCCAATGTCCCATTTCAGGAAGGCACTGTAAGAGGTAGCTTGGGGTTGCATTTGCCTCAGTATCCATGATTTACAGGGCATGTGACGTGAAGCAGCCAGCCAGGGCCTGGCCCTCGGGTCCATTTGTAAGTCCCATTCTGCTCCCGTACCCCCCTTCTTTGTGTACCATCCCTTCCCACTCCCAGTGGCTAAACTGGCCCAAGCTCACCATTCCCTTGGCTAAAGGCCAGTTCAAAGCTTGCTAACAGCATCCGGCAGCTCTGGGCTGGTAGCAGGGCTGGAGGCTAGGTAGAGATACAGTAAAGATCCCAGAAGACTTGACATCACAGCAAGATGTTACAGCAAGGGCACGCGTTAGTGGTGGTGGCATCTTCAGTGGCGTTTGTCGTGACTTAACCACACACCAGGTAGTTTAATGGCAAGTGACTCGTGGAGCTTGTCGCCTGCCCGCCAACTGTCTCAGCCTCTCTTGCTGGCCATCAGATCTCTCTGAGTGAAGAAAGGTTGGGAAGGTACCCTGCGCCTCCACTTAGAGGACACTGCGTACCCCACTTCCAAACTCCTTCACGAGCCCCCAGCTTGCTGCTGCTGACTGTCCACTCTGAGAAAGCAAGCTCTGCCGTACTTACGAGAAGGTGCCCTTCTACCTAGGGGAGGGGTCTGGTCCTCACAATCCCTAGAAGTCATCCCTAAAGCCATGTTGTCACCAGCAGAGTCGTGCAGTTAATGGTTCTCCCTTACAACTGGGGATTTCCAGACTAGGGAGATGTCACAGCAATTAATTAAGAACACTGATCTATTCCTCTCCCAGAGAACCTGGGTTCAATTCCCAGCATCTACATGACAGCTCCCAGCAGTCTGTAATTCCAGTTTCTGGGATCTGATGCCCTCTTCTGGCCTCTGAGGGCACTGCTACTTGTGGTACATATATACATATAGACAAAACATCCACACACGTAAACAAAAATCTCAAAATGGGGGGGAGGGGTGCTGACACGTATCACAGGAGAAGAAAGCCCCCCCCCCAGCATGCCCTCACCAAGACCTTGGGCAGTTATGGCTTGCCATTGTCCTCGTTTCTCAGGGTACTGTAGGGAAGTATAACCAGGTGTATTCCCACCCTTCATTCTCAACTTTAATTTTAATATACCATGAGTCTCTGGAAATACATGCCGGACATCCGCTTTGGCTCCTGGCTTCTGATGGGACTGGGATCTGCCAGCCTGGCTATGATCACTTGTGTGATTGGCGACACGAATGGCTGAAGTTTTACACGTGATCGTGGTCATAAGCATGATCGTCACTGTACACAATAGTCATCGCACACAGGACTGTAACACTATTGTATGTGGCTGTGGCAACATCTATAACATCGTAACATTCATGACCACAGGGCGTTTTCATATCATTCCTTTGAGTGGTCTTGCTGGCCCTTGGGGGACCCGTAGCTTGTGTACAAAATAAAGGTGCAGTTGGGATCAGAGCCTTTTACTAGAAGCCAGCTTTGAACCCCTGGTTCCCAGTTTCACAACCAGAGTTTCTCCTTCTGGGCTGGCTAATCTCAGCCCCACCCAACTGTCTCCCTCGGGGTCACAGAGAGGTCAGGCAAGAACTGTTAAATCTTGGGGCCTGGTCTACAGAGGGTTCTGGATGGGGAGTGTGGTGAGCAGGAGTCAACAGGATGCAGGCAGGATGTGGATAAACCCACTTATTCAAAGAACCTTGTCGGGGTGCATTTAAATACAATGGGTGGGATGCTTGCCAAAGGGTCAGGCTGGCAGCCATCAGGGTTAATTTTAAAGCCAGGCTTGGCAACCCAAGCTTATTATTCCAAGTCTTGAGAGCTAAGGCAGGCAGATCAGGAGCTCAAGGCCAGCCTCTGCTTCCTAGCAGAGTTCTTTATTATCTTGTTTTGCTGTTTTTTTTTTTTTAAGATTTAATTATTTGTTTTATGAGTATGTATATATGCCTGAGTGTATGTGTAAGCATGCCACCTGTCTGAAGGTACCCATGGAGGCCAGAAAAGGACATCAGATTCCCTGAAATTACAAGGGTTTGTGAACTTCCCAATATGGGTGCTGGGAAGAGAACGCCAGGTCTCTGCAAGAGCCCCAAGTGCTCTCTGAACTGTTGAGTCATCTCTCCAGACCCCATAGCAGGTTTGGGATCATCTTTGGCTTCTTGAAACTATCAACACTCCCCCGCCCCCGCCAAAGGAATGGCTATCTGGCATAGTGACTCAAAGATACAGGGCCTGTTGGTAAAGAACCACCACTAGGTCCTAGCAGCCCTAGAAAGCCAAGGCTGTCTGTCCATCATTTCTTGGTACTCCGGTTAAACAGACAAGTAGCCAGCAAGTCCATCTCTAGGGGACTGATATGGGGTTGACCTTTTAAGTAAAGGACCGGGGATATACATGAAAAGTCCTGGTCATAAATAAATAAATAAATAAGTAAAGGAAGAGCACAAATGTCTCTCTGTAGTGTCGGGATGAATCCTCACTCCCTCCTGCCACATCTGAGGCCACGGAGCTCAGTCTCTGCTAAGAAATGACCTGTGACCTTTGAGCCTGCAGGGTGTTGAGGTTACCCCGGAGGGAGGGAGGGCAGTCTTGGGGAGACTCCTGGAAGTAGATGACTGCCCAGGGGAAGGCAGTAAAGTCCCACCTCATCCTAAATGGGCTGTGGTAGGAATCTAGTAGAGTCGCCGTATCTAGGGTAAACATTGGAATGAAATAGTTGTTTTTCATTGTATCTAGGGTAAACAGAGGAATGGCTGTTTTCTAGAAGTACTTTGACCTCGAAGAAATCACTGTGGGAAACAGTGGCTGTTTGCTGTCATCTAGAGCGGGGTTTTTTTCTGAAGGAGCTGTACAGCCTTGGCGTGACCTTGGTCCAAGACTGTTCCTGCCACACCTGGTCTTGTGTTATTGGATAAGCAATGGCGGGCGGTCCCCCGAAAACTACATCATGGGGTCTTTAGTTACCTTGCCGCTTTCCATATACTAGCATCTCCCAGGATCACTTGCTGCTGTGCGTAAAGTTGGGGTGGGGCAGGAAGGCGGACCAGGTGAGCATTCTGCTACTCCACCCACTGAGGGATGCCAGTGGCTCCCTTACTATTACCCTAGACCTGGCTACCACTGTATTGGTCTACTTGAGTTGCCATGGCTACTGGGCCAACGTATTTTCCACTCCAGAATGGAATCGTGTTATGCTCAGAGGAAAATACATCACACAACAGGCGCCCAGCCCAGGAGAGCATGGTTGACCATGACAGCCCCAAAGCCAAGGCCTGACCCACGGGCAGGCAGGGTCACTTGCCAAGTCTCCTGAGTGTTGGTAGTAGCTCACTAGTCCCAGCATCTAGCAGTGCTGTGTTACAACCAGGGCTGCTGGGAACCAGTTCCCAATAATAGCACTCTTAGTGGGGGACCTCCAAGGAACGTGCTGTGTGATCCTGGGCAAGTGACTGTGTCTCTCTGGGCATTGGTTCCCTCATCTGAAAAATCAAAGTATAAAGAGTCAGTCAAAAACTCATATAAACCTCTAACTGCTTATGAAAGTTTCCCCCCCCCCAAAAAAAAGTGCCCATCTGTGGGGACAGTGGAAGCCAGGAAGGGGAAAGGGGACTTTGTTCATACCGGAGCACAGGTGGCATCAACCACAAGGGACACAACCTGCCTGGGCCTGGTTCTGAACTTTGGCCTGTGGCTCCTCCAGGACAGACAGAATTCTGCCCAGGCCATAGCAGCTATGGGCCAATCTTAGCCTTTGACCCTGATCCTGGCCCACTCAGGGCACAAACCACGCTGTTGCCATGATTGGTAGCTGGTGAATAGTCAGTTTCTTCCTGGGCAGGGACTGGTCCAGTGCAGACTCTGCCGTGGCTGAGGGCTAGAGAGACCTGAACCCCTCTCCCCTCCATTAGTCACTGGCTGGACGGTGGTGAGCCCAGAGTCACGGGTTACCATGACAACTCACTGTACCGTAGCTGCTGTTTGACAAGTCCGTACATCTAAACTGCCCAGGAAGAAGGAGGCCCAGGCAGGCACTGGCTTTCCTTGCTGCCCAGGTGTCCTTAGGCTCTGGCACAGTGACTGGTGCTTGGGGGTATGTCATAAGTGACTGTTGTCTGAATGGACCCAGGATGCTCCTATCCTTGCTATTGAAACCACTGTTTACTAAGCACCTACTATGTGCCGAGGACTTTTCTAGTGACTTCACACGTGACAAGGCCACCCTTGTCAGTCACTTTTCTCACCGCTGTGACTAAAGCAGCTCGAGGGAGGAAGGGTTTGTCCTGGTTCCCAGTTGAGGGAGTCCACAGTGTGGCAGGAATGTGAGAATCCCATTTATTTCTGCAGTCAGGAAGCAGAGGGGCGAATTCTGAGGCTCAACTCAACTTCTCCTTTTCATTCGGACCTCTGTATTATCCTAGATCCAGCCTCTCTTGCAGCCTACCCAGATACTTGTCTGCTGGCTGATTCTAGATCCTGTCAAACTGACAGTGATAAACCATAAGCCCTTCCAGTGTGACTACCATTGTCACCCTCTCCTGGCAACCAAGACTCTAAAGAACAGGCCACCTAAAGTCACCCAGCTCTGGGCCAGGAGGATGGCTCCATTGGTAAAGACCATTGCCACACAAGTGTGAGGGCCTGAGTTAGTCCCTGTACCCGTGTAAGAAGCTGAATACAGCAGCACCCACCCATAATCCCAGCACTGAGAGACAACACTCAATTACAGAGACCCGCAATCCCTGGGGCTTGCTGGCCAGACAACCCAGACTACGTGGTGAGCTCCAGGCCAGTGAGAAACCCTGTCTCCAAAAAACAATGAAGTGGAGATTGATTGAAGAAGACAGCCAGCATTAACCTCTGGCTTCCACAAGCAGCTGTGCAGATGCACAAACCCAGACACACACACAGACACAAAGTCACGGCTCCTAAAGGACCCCAGTGTCTGTCCCCAGTTAATCATTGCGTGGAAGGGACCCTGCCGACAGCTCCCTGGGAAGGTGCGTACTGTGCGTCTCTAACAGCCAAGTCAGTCTGCCATGTAAGGTGCATACTGTGCGTCTCTAACAGCCAAGTCAGTCTGCCATGTAAGGTGCATACTGTGCGTCTCTAACAGCCAAGTCAGTCTGCCATGTAAGGTGCATACTGTGCGTCTCTAACAGCCAAGTCAGTCTGCCATGCAAGGTGCATACTGTGCGTCTCTAACAGCCAAGTCAGTCTGCCATGTAAGGTGCATACTGTGCGTCTCTAACAGCCAAGTCAGTCTGCCATGTAAGGTGCATACTGTGCGTCTCTAACAGCCAAGACAGTCTGCCATGCAAGGTGCATACTGTGCGTCTCTAACAGCCAAGACAGTCTGCCACGCTCAGACGACAGCAGTGTCAGCCACCCTAGGCGGGATCTGACCGCACTGGGGTCTGGGGCCGGGAACGTAGCAGTGCCTAGCTCAGTCTCCTCATATGGCTGTTTCATAAGCCACCCTACCTTTAGGCCGACTTCTCTGCCATGAGGCTCCTCACCCTGCCCTTTAGTCCTCCTCAGGAGGAAGCACCAGAGGACCCAGGCCTGTCCTCCCTGTCTAACCCAGTAGGACTGTATCAGATCATTTGCTGGCATCCATGTGCAAAAAGGGTAGCAGGGACTTCTCCCTGTTGAGAGGAAAGCTCTCCACTCTCCAGAGTTAGCAGTTGGAAGGGACAAAGTAAACAGCCACCAAAGTGGCCCAGTGGTCATGAGTGGACCTCCTGTGCAAACTTTGTAGATATAAAGCCCCGGGAGGCCTTTGCTAGACATGTCTGGGGCATTTTTGTAGGTGTGTAAGAGATCTATCTGTTCTTCATCCCGCAGCCTCAGGCCCTTGAGCAGGCGGTTCTGAGTTGGCCCAGGCAGGCTCCCCAACCCCTGTCCTTCTACAGCTCCTGCCGCCTGTCACCCAGGGCCTATAACCAATTGCTTGTCACAAGAACACTGCAGGTCACTGTGGGGGTGGGGCCATTGTGGCCACAGAGGGCAGCTGCACCTTCACCTGGGCAGGTGATGCTGCCAGGCACACCCACGTGGGGCCCAGCTATCTCCCATGGTCTCAGCTAGCAAAGACCTAGTAGTCTGTCCTGGCCTGTTACAGCTACTTCCCCTATGAACACACAACGGAGTGGGAAGGGACCTGAGGGATGGCAAGGCACAGGTTCCGCGTGGGCTGGAGACTGTGCTCTCCTGGGGTTTGTGCCACCTTGGATGACACAAGTATTGTCTTGCATCATGGAAGTGTGTGTGTTTCTCAAGGAACAAGTGTAATGAAGCAATTCAGATTTTTTGAACTCTGGAGTCAGGAGCAGCAAAGTTTGCAGGTTGCCTCTTCTGTTTACTTACCGTGTTGCCCTGGGCAAGTTGCTAAAGCTCTCTGTTGCTTGCATGGAATTAAGCAGATAGCCTGTGTAAAGTTCAGAGTACATGGCTGCGGTGGTGATTGAGTCTACAGGTCATACTCTCTAAGGCAGAAACAGTTTCTTTCCTTTGAACTGATGCTGATAGGTTGCCATGGGTTGCTATGCTGTTGATTCTGTGTCCATAACCAGTGCACTCTATCCACGCTTCTGTGGCCACGCTGCTGGTGCTCACAAACTCAGTGCACATAATAATGCACACTCAAAAAGAGTTCCCGAGGTCAGAAGCCAGCCTAGATCTCAACTGGTCTGAACGCAGGTGTCAGAGCTGTGTTCTTTCTTCCTCTTCCCAGCTCCCCTAGGCTGCTGCAGTCCTTGGTTATGACCCCTTGCCCAGGCTCCTCCTCCATTCCAGAATCCTTGACTGTATCTCTGTCTTTCACCCCTACGTATAGCCACATCAGGCTCTTCTGTCTCCCCCACCCATTCAGCAGGGGCCAGAACCCAGCATCCCACACACCATTCATGCTGGGCAGGCCCTCTGCCACCTCTCGGCCCTGCCCTTCCTTTGCCAGCCTTTTAAATTCCATTTTCATTTTAACTGTGTGTACGTGAAGGGAAGGGTGTGTGCGTGTGGGTGAAGTGTGGGTGAAGTGCATGGAGGCAAAGAGGGCGCCGGGGTCCCCTGGAGCTGGGGTTACAGGGTTGTTAGCCACCGTGCAGGTGTGAAGAACGGAACTCAGGTCTTCCGCGAGAGCAGTTCGAGCTCCTGGCCATGACACTGTCTCTCCAGCCCTCCTCGCCTGCTTTAAGGGAACCCAGTGACTGCTGCTAGCTCGGATAATCCGGAACAGTCCGTCTGAAAACCAAAGAGTCAACACATTCAGGTCCCCCAGGCTTGTTCACCCCTTTCCCATGGAAAGTGACATGTTCTGAGGTGAAGCCTTGGGGGCTGCTTCCCTGCGAGTCACTCCCTTCTCCCTGTGCAGGCCTCACTGTTCTCATCTATGAAATGGCCATGCTTGCCTCAGTCTCCGGTAGACTTTGGGAGAACTGCCTACCAGGCCTCCTTGTCTCTCACTCTGTACCTGTTCCAGAAGCCACACACACAGTGGCCGGGGCCAGAAGATTTCACTGTCCCAGCAGGCAGCAGGACAGTGGCTGTAGACTCCCTAGAGAAGAGTGTTAACTGTGTCATTCTGAGCGAGGAAAAGAACGGGCTGGTCTCACTGAAGAGTCTCCTCACGGGTAGATGGGAGGAAAGGACATCTGGGACTCTCTGAGGACGTTGGTGGGCATTGCCCAAGTATGGAGAGGGCCAAGCGTCTTCCTCTGCTGCCTGCGTGACAACCTTAGTGTGATGGCGTCAACCTAGCGGGGTAGGAGCTCTGATGGGCAGGTGGTGCAGGAGGTGGCCACTGTGTTTGACCCCGCTGTTAAGAAAATACTTCCTGAGTCCTGAACGGAGTCCAGGTCATATATAAGGATGAGGCAGATGTCGCGGCAGAAGGAGACATGTCTAGGAAAGAAAAGATAGGCAAAGGTGGGCTAGCCAAGTGTTGGAGAAAGAGAGAAAAAAGACAAAGGCTGAACCACTGAGCTGGTAGCTTCGCATGGAGTTTGGACTTGCTTGGGAGAGCACCAGGGAGCCGTAGAAGGCTTCCTGCAGAGATGCGTGACAACAGGTTAGAGGCTGGTGACAGGAGTCTGATCTTCCGACCAGCATTCCCCGAAAGTGGAGGGATTGGGTGCCTTCCACGGAAGGCTACTTGTGTAGGGCTGGTCCCCAAGAAAAGCCCTGTCCTCCCTGATACCCCACACCTGTGCTCCCACCATCCTGCTCCCTGCAGGATGCGCTGACCCAGCTACTTCCGGCTATTGCCTTCCCCAGCCCTGCGTGCCTAGGTCCCCATTCTGACAGCCCGCCAGCGGACAACTGGAAGGTCACCTCCGCGGCATGTGTCCTGTGTCCTCTCAGAGATGAAATGGGCTTCTAGCAAAAATCCTTCACACAGCCTCTTTAAGGCCTGCCTTTGGAAGTTTGTCAATAAAATGCTTAACGAGCTAAGTCTCCCTGGGAACCACCGGCCCTGGTGTGTTACTGGGCACGGCACGTTTTGTGACCTCTGAATTACACCACACTGAGGAGAGGAGGAGGAGTGGAGGAGGAGTGGCCATAGGACAAGTTCATCTTTCTAAACTGCAGCTGAATTCTCACCTCTGCTGTGCCACCTGCCAGGGCCAGGGCAAGCCAGCCACTTCCTGGCTGCACTCTTGATAGGCATGCTTCTAGGGTCCTGGTGCCCATCTCTGAAGTGATTCAGAGCCAGTGAGATACGCAACAGACAAAGACGATGGGTGACCTGGTTCAGTCCCCAGAACCCACGTAAAGGTAGGAGAGAACCAATTCTACAAAGCTGTCCTCAGACTTCACACATGCTGCGGCATACATGTCCCCCACACATACACTATACACACATACACACAATAGTTAATAACTTCTTTAAGAAATGAACACGAAAGAGTCAGTGGTTAAGATGCTTGCTGCTCTTGCAGAGGACCCAGGTCCAGTTCCTAGCACCCACATGACGGCTCACAGCTGTCTATAATGCCAGGTCCAGGGGATCTGATGCCCTCTTCCAGATTCTTCTGGCACCAGACACGCACATGCTATGCACACACACATATATGACAGCAAATACTCATACACATAAAATTAAAATAAATCTAAAAAGGTATTTTATGTGTATATATGCTCTTATTCTCCGAGCCATCTCCCCAGCCTGCGTCTTGAAGCATGGATGGCAGGCAGGATCCGTGTTTCCTGCTGCCTGGACGGGTGGAAGGAAGGCTTGTGGCTCAGCGACAGTGTTGAGCGGTGTTGATAGGTGTCCACCGCGAGAGCTAGGCTGGCTTCCTGCGGGTGACCAGGCAACTGCACTCAGTCCTTCACCTGATTTCCCTCTCTAGGGTCGCCATGATTAAATTCTTCGTGGTTGTTTGGCCAAAGGTCTTCTCGTTGTGTGGCTGGTCCTAGTGGTAAGCAGCGACTTTACCGTTGCTGACAAAAATAGCCATACATCACTCTCCCGGTTACCACAAATGCCTGGCTTCTTAGCAGGGGGTCGGGGGAGGGGCAGCACATCCTAACTTTTGTCGTTCACATAGTAACCAGGTGTTGTAAGGATAATAAAGTTATACAGTGGAAGGGGAGGGATGTAAAGACCGAGCCAATCAAAACAGAAGACTGTGCCTTGCCGTATTCAGGGGTGATTGCTATCACGGGTCATGGGACCGAGGGATAGCTTGGTGGGTGAAGTGCTTGCTGTGCCAGCCTAAGGACTTTGAGTTCAGGTACCCTCGTAAAGGCCATCGATGCTGCGAGCGCTGCCCCCCCCCCCCCCCCCCCCCCCCCC
>NW_026067961.1:7566291-7642955 GCF_014885135.2 Alexandromys fortis | reverse complement strand
CCCCCCCCCCCCCCCCCGAGTACCAGAGAGAAGAGACAGGTGGATCTCAGATCCTGGTGGCCAGCCAGCTGAGCCAGAACTGTGACATCCATGTTCAGTGACAAGACTTTGTCTCAAAAAAAAAAAAAAAATAGAGAGCCACAGGGCACATTCCAGTGTCAACCTCTGCCCCACCTCCCACCCTCACCGCCAGGGATCTGGAGCCACTTCAAGGCTTTCTGCCCTCCACCAAGCAGGGTAGGTGTGAGTCCCATGACCCGCTAAGGGAGTCAGTGTAGGGGTTTCTGGGGCCCAGAGAACTGCTTGCCTCTAAGGGGCCAAAGCCCCAGCTCCTCCTTATAAACTGGAAGCCAAGTTTGAAGGCTATCAGAGACAACACATCCCCTGGGCTCTCTGTGGCTCCAGGGTGTCCCCAGGCAGGCCAACATCTCTGACTGCTCACAGCCATCCTGATCCAGAAAGCATTTTCTTGCACTTTTGACCTTCCCTGGTCCAAGAAAGCCAGCTGGAAGTAGTGGGGCCCAGGGACCCTAAGTGACTCATCCACTCACATAGCAAATCTGCTCCTGACTAGATTCCTGGGGACCCTGACCAGACAGCTCCCCGCCCAAAAGGCAGCATGGCCAAGGAACTGCAGCCCGGGAAACCCTCTGGACTAAGCCAACTGACCGGGGACAGTAGGCACCATTCTGTTTGGCATTCCGTTATACCTAGAGACTATTACGTCTGTCTCCGTGAGTTTTTGTGAAGTCCAGAGCCACCGCAGACACCAAGAGCCACAGTAGACACTTCCCAATTCACTGGACGAAGACCAGAGCAGACCTAAGGCCCTGCCCCCTGAGTTTGGAGGTCCCTTGAGGGAGGTGCGGGTCCGGGATTCCCCTGCAGAGGAAGCTGACTCCAGATGGTGAAAGCTGCCAGTCCCGGGGATGCTCCATAGGAGGCAAGCCCTCCAGCTGGCCGGGTGCCTGCGGCTGAGGTGGGTGGGTGGCGCATGGTTCACCCAGCGGCCAGCAGACTGGCTGCGTGTTGCAATGTCTGGTGACTTTTGCAGCATCCTGTCTGTCGGTATGCGCAGCTGGGCTGCCCTTACTGTAGAGAAAGGAGTGAACCTGTGGCTGGAGTGAGCCTGCTTGTCTCTAACAGGCTGCATGGCTACCTGGCAGCCCACATGCAGCTCTGGGTTCGGCTGCCAGTCAGCAGCACCCGTGACATCAGTGCATTTGTTTACTGGGGGAAGAACCTGAGGTCATAGTGGCCAAAGAGCTGTACTCCTTTTTTATCTCTAACCCCTTGCTATCTAAGCCCAGCACCCCCTTTCCTGTCTCCCCTCCTTCCTGTCTGCTCTTGAGACCCCATTCCAGTCCCCTACTCCCCTCCTACCCCTCCATAATCTCCACTCAGGACCCCTCTAACCCCTTTAATCCTTTACCACCCCACCCCTACTTGCACCCGGGATCCTAATCCCAGCCCCCTATTCACCCCTTACTCTGTTCCCACGTGCTCCCAGGATCCCAACACCAGCCCCCTGCTCCTCACTCCTACCCCTATCTTCAGCCAGAATCCCCCCACCTCACCTCTATCTACACTTTGAACTCCAACCCTAGGCCTAACCCATTGCATCCCTGTCTCCCCTCCACCCATCCAGCCTGGGACCCTAACTCCTCCCCCACCAACCAGTCCCTATGCACTGCAGTCCAGCCCCCCTGCATCTGTCCCTCCTTCACCAACACACACACACACACACACACACACACACGCACACACACACACACACACCTTACCCCACCCCCACTTACAGAAAGACTTCCTGGAGCCTCCTGCCAGACCAGTGATCTGAGCGCTGTGCCTGGCCACTGCCTCTGTCATGTGAGCCTGCTGGCCGGCCTTGCTCCATCTACGCGGAACATACAGAGCCAGGGCAGCTGCGTGATCATTGTCAGGCACCAGGGACAAGGGCCATGCCGTCACTTGAAACTGTGTTTACAACCTAAATGGGTAGCTGGCCTGGCATCCGCCTCCCCTCTGCTTCACCAGGACTGTGCCCTCAGAAACTGAGGTAGCCCAGGGACTTGGTCAAGATCTTTCTTTTCCCAGATACCCAGACTTAGCAAAGCCCATTTTCCCTGGTGGGCGGCAGATTTTTTTTTGTACCTTCTCAGCCCTTTGCAAGCCCGATGCCCCCTCCTCTGAAAGCCCTGCAAGCCTCCTAGATTCCTCTCCTCCATCCCCTCTTCCCAAGCACCCAGTCACCTGAGTGTACCCTATGACTAGTCCCACCCTACCTGGATCCTAAATTCCTCTTCTGGGACTCCAAACTCGTTCCAACATCCAAACCAGAGGCTGTCATGTCCCTGCTCATAGTACGACCGCCACCAAACTCCACTCAAAGTAGAATTCAGTGCCCAGTGTGGCTGGTATCTGCCATTG
The DNA here is from genome assembly GCF_014885135.2 of Alexandromys fortis. Lineage (NCBI taxonomy): Eukaryota > Metazoa > Chordata > Mammalia > Rodentia > Cricetidae > Alexandromys > Alexandromys fortis. Next base: position 7,640,525 of record NW_026067961.1, on the reverse strand, counting down.
GGCTGCGACACACTGGTCATCACCATACCAGCATCACACTGAGCCCCTTCCCGCTCGGGGCCTGTGCATGCATTAGCTGCTCTGTCTGCCTCTTTCCTCTGGACATCTGCATGGTTCCCTCCTTCACATCCTCAGGTATCCCAGCAACCTGCCCCCTCCAGTACCACTTTCTGCCCACCGTCTTTCTCTGTCCTGAGAAGCTCGTGTTCCTCTTGGGACACTTTCAGCCGCCCCTGTTTTGCCTGGTCATATGGTGCTTTTGTTTTGTTTTGAGAGGGTTGTAGTGTGGTAAGCACACATCTGTGTTGGTATGTTCAGACGTGTGAACATGTGCCTGTATGTGCGTGTGAGGTTGAGTGTCTTCCTCAATCACTCTCCAGCTTATGGACTGAAGCAGGGTCTCTCCCTGAACCCTGGGTTTGCTGTTTGGACTAGTCTTGCTGAGCTAGGCAAGACTCAGTCTCTGCCTCCTGTGCTGGGATAACAGAGGATCCACCGTGTGGCTCTGGGAATCCAAAATCTGGTCTTCATTCTTACCTGGCAAGCATGTTAGGACACATTGGCCTTCTGTTCCACAGGGTCCAACTGGAGGAACTGGGACAGAGGTCATAGGACTCCTGCCAGAAACTGTAGCCCGTCTCTTGCCCTTTGCTGTCTGTGGTCGTAACTGATATTTACAGAAAGAAGTAAGGGCCCTTGTTCTTCTAGCTGGAGAGAGCAGCTGACTCAGAACCCATGTAAGAATGACACCGGGGATTGGGGATGGAGGTAGGGAGACCCCAGTCAGGTCTCACTTGGTTTCGAGCAAAGCTCAACACTGCCTCTTGGCAGGCAGCAGTTTTAGGGTCTCAAGAGAGATCCATCATAGAGAGCTTAGAGCGTCTGTCTCAGAGAGAAGACAAGAGATTGCAAATAAGGCAGAAATGGGGGCTTGGGGCAAGTGTCAATCAATTGGTACTGACTGCCTGTAGGCTTCTTGGGTATGCACTGGAGTAACCATGGGGAAATAGGATGCCTTCGAGGACAGCACACAAAAAAGCCACATTGAGGTGGGGGAGGAATGATTATTCAAATGGAAGCTAATATTGTCCTGAGAGGGCTGGCAAAGAGCAAACATGGCCACTGCTGAATTTTACTGAATGGGGGGAATTCAGTAACAAAGTCCTGCTGAAGTTCTAGAAGGATCTCTGGCTGCTGTGTTGCATCTTAATTGAAGCAGGGGGTAAGTGGGAGCAGATCAGTTGGGGCCAAGTCGTCTTGAGGAGAGAGAAAAGCTAGGCCTGGAGTGGCTGGATTCAGAGCGTGGATGACAAGAACTTGGATGGGCTGGGTGCAGAGTTAGAGATAGGAACCTATATGGGACTATGAGGCATCTTTGGGGAGAATAAAGGAGGCATCTGCAAACAGCATTGTGGTGGACTGGTCTGGTGACCGAACCCACTGACTCCATGAGTTTCTGGCCTCAATGTCACGCAGGGTCTCTGGGGCTCATCTGTTGAGTGGGGATAACAGGACCCACCTATGACGGCCACAAGAAGTGACCACAAGCTAAGAAACTTATAACCACAGGTCTTAGCCTGGTGTGGTGACACATGCTGAGGCAGGTTGATTGCCAAGTTTAGGGCCAGCCTGAGCTACAGAGTGAGACCTTGTCTCAAGGGAAAATAAATAAGACAGGCAAAAATTACAGATATATTCTGTCACAGTTCTGGGCCCCACTCCCCCAACAGATTCCTCTGTTCAACCCTTTCATCTCCAGTGAGGACTTAGGACCCACCCTAATCCATGACAGTCTCTCCTTGGGGGTCTTGACTGGGTTGTATCTGCAAATAAAGTCACAATTGTGAGCTTTGGCTGTCAGGACTTGGACATGACTCCAGGAGGTCACATATCCTCCCGCTCATCCTGGTCTCTTGTGAGGATATAATCTAAGCTCCCTAAGATAGGGCCATGCACAAGGCAAGAACCCAAGAAACAATAGCTGTGGTCTCCCTCCCACTTGCGTGAGGATCACAGATGACCCTAGCAGGGTCCACCCCTCCTCCTACCTGCTTTGCCAATGCTGCCACCAATAGGATCACCTGACTTTCTGGCCCTCTGGTCCAGCCTGCAGGACCTGGCATCTTTACAGCAGGTGAGGATTGTCACTCTGGCCCATGCAGTAATGACCTGACCAGCAGGAACAGGAGCCACACACATACAGGTCTGTGCTGCCCCTCCTTCCCAGGGAGGCCATCCAGACAGGCACGTGGGTGCTGTAATACCCGGACACGTTGCTTAGTGATAGCTGTTCGGTGAACACAGGATCCCTTTGTTCCCTAAGGCAGTCAGTGGCCAAGGACACAGGTTTGAGAATCAGGTAGCCTATGAGTAAATTGTGTGATCCTTCTCCTCTGTGCCTCAGGTTCCTAATGTAGCAATGTCTGTGGACCCTTTCCTAGAGTTATCAGAGCCACAGGACACGTGTTAGGGCTCCTGGTCTCCAGGTTGTAGTCAGGGACTTGTGGGTGCGCTTTGTCACCTCAGTAACTGGGTCAGCCATGGGAGTCCTGTAATAAACCTGAGGCCATTTGTATTGTCAAATAAATACCAATATTATCGTCAGTAACATAGCAACAGAAACAGATGCCACTTCTCATAAGAGATCCTACCACCTAGGAAATGGCTCCGTCAGCAAAGTGCTGACTGTATTCCCATAAGGATCTGAGTTCAGATCCCTGGCACCCATGTAAAAAGCTGGGACCAGCATCACAAGTCTGTAACCCTGAGCTGTAGGTTCTGTGAGAGCCTTTTGTCTCAGGGTGGAGGGCGATGGAGGAAGATGCCCAGCATCACTCTCTGACCTCCACACAAGTGCACGCATGCACACGCACCACACACACACACACACACACACACACACACACACACACACACCCTGCAAAACCCAGAGCTGTCAATGGTGGTGCTGAGAAGACCATCTGAGGCTCTGTATCTTGCCTTCCCTGGTCACAGTGTTGCAGTAACTGAACCTCCCTCCCAGTCTGTCCCCTGTTGAGTGTGGACTGGAGCATGTAGCCTTGGGGAATGACTCAGGGGGTTGGCAACCCAACAGGTACATGATCATCACTTTGAATGGCTGTCATTTGGAAAGAAGGGAGCCCTCTTTCCTGTAAACAGGGTGACAGGACAGCACTGGCAATAGAAGAGTCATGGGACAACCACCTAGGGCTTGTCGCTAGGAAAAGGACCTCCTAACAGAGCCAGCTGGGGGCTAGAGCTTCACGCCTGTTAGGGTTTGAATCAGTCTTTGTAGAGACAACAGTTCCAGATGCTGAATTAAAGTGATACTCCTGTGGATACCTGGGACAGGCAGAGAGAGGGCCCTAGAACATGTCTTCCAAGCCTCCTCCTTCTCAACAGACCCAGGGGCTCCTCCCTAGAACTCCCAGGAACTTCCAGAGTCCAACTTAAAAACCTAGCCTCCTAGGGAAATCTACCCACCAAGGTCCTGTAGATGGGCAATTTAGACCCTGGTCTCTGCCTGCCTGCCTGGTTGTAGCTGAAGGATGTCTTTCAAGTCAGGGAAAAGATGAGACAGAGAGCACTTAAGTTCTGGAGTTCTGACCCAGGCAAGGCCATGTCTAAGGGAAGCAAAACTTTGGGCCACCAGAATCATCAACATCTCCAGTTTTGTGGGCCTAGCAAATCTCCAAAAAGAGGGCCCTGCTACTGTTGTGTTGTTGATAATAATCCCAGCTGGTCCAAAATGAGCTTCCCTAAAGCAGCACTCAAACTTCAACTCATGGGGCTTCCTAGGGTTGCCGAGCTCACAATCAGAGGAACTCCAGAGCCAGGGTCCACTGTATTTAAGAGATAGGGTTTTCTCTCTTTAGAAATACCTCAAAGTTGAGGATATAGCTCAGTTGGCTGAGTGCTTACCTAGCATGCATGAAGCCCTGAGTTCATTCCCAAGTACTGCATTAAACCAGCATGCTGATAACATGCCTGGAATCCTGGCATAAATCCAAGCAGAAGGACCAGAAGTTCAAGGTCATCCTCAGCTCCATATTTGATGTTAGACCTGGGTGGGTTACATGAAGCACTGCTCAACAAAGTAGGTAGCCAGATGTGGTGATATACACCTGTACTCTTGGAACTTTGAAGGTAGAGACAGGAAGATCTGAAGTTCAAGGTTATTTTTAGCCACCTAGAGAGTTCAAGGACGGCTTTAGCTATGTGAGACCCGATCTAAAAAAAAGAAAATACACAGGATTGTAAAAGGTGTTTTTGAAACAGGCAGCCCATGATCTCTTGATCCTTCTGCCTCAGCCTCCCGTTGCTCATTTTACAGATATGTACCACCATGCCTGACATCTTTAGCTTTGAGTGTGTGCTCTGTTCCCAAGCCTGTAACACAAGCTACCTGGAAGGCCGATGTAGAAGAGTCTTGTGTTCAAGGCCTGCCTGGGCTACAGAGACAACTCAAGGCCAGCCTGGCCAACGTTTGACCCTGTCTCAGAATAAAATGTTTTTAAAGGGAGAAAGGTCATGGAGGATCATAGCTCACCGGTAGAAGATGCTGCTTACCTAGCATGTACAAAGTCTAGAGTTCAGTTCTTGGTACCACAAAAAAATAAACAAAGTACTGTGTCCATGTCTCAGACACCACAGTCCCTCCCCCAGGGATGCACCCATCTCCTTCTGTTCAGTACCACCCTAACTCTAACTGTACAATAGACTGAAACTCCCATGCTCCCTCTTACCCAGTCATTAGCATGGTTCTTAATAAGCATCTTCCTATGCCCTGTCTGCTATGCTGGGAGTGGCGGCAAGCCACACCCTACTCCAAACCTCCCTCACCCAGTCTGCCACTCTGCCCACCATGCTTGGAGTCTCCCTGGGCATTTTCCTTCTGTCTGCAAGGTCAACATTGCCAGTCTGACCTTAAGCCGCAGGGCCCAACTCCCTGCCCAAGGACTTGGACCTGAGACTACCTGCTCCGGTCACTGGTGGGATGCCCCACCCCCCACACTCCCACCACACACATAGCCAGTCTCTAGGCTGTCCTCCCAGAGAGGAAAGGCAAGGCTGAATAGTAGAGATACCAGTGTCCTAGGATCAGCAGACCTTTCTAGATGGACCGGTGCCATGTGACTGGGTCAGCTGAGCCTGGCCGGTGCCGGACTCACAAGATGATGAAGAGTCCCTGAGGGACACTGAGCCAAGGCAAAGGGCTTCCAAATGGTCGGAACGTTCCTCTGTCTGCCAGTGGAAGCCCAAAACAAGGGCTAGCCTTAGCGGGGAGGAGCATGGGTTCTGAGTCACAACTGTGAGGACAGGAGAGGCACGACCCTAAGCTAGTCACTTTATTCCGTTTGAGACTCACATAGTGGGGGGAGTAACATACCCACCCACAAGGTGTGAGGCTGAAAGAGGGCATATCTGTCTACCTGGCACAGGGCCTGGCCCGTGGCAAGGGCTCTGTTAATACTAGCGATTGGCCAGTGTTGTAGGAAGGGTAGAAGGAACAGCCAAAGAAGCTTTGGAATTGAAGGGGCCACTCTGTGGGATGAATAGGGGTTTGCAAAGAGCCTTGATGTTTTAAAGAAAAATGGTGGAGAGAGACGACAAATAGCACTTTTATCATGAGTGGAGGCCCAGGAGAGGTGTTGATAGGGCTGAGGCTAGGCAGGGGTTACCAACGCTGAGTTACGGTGGGGAAGTTTGTGCCATGCCTTTTGTTCCGCTCCTGTTCTTATTGTTACCTGTCTTGCTTTGAGACAGGGTGCTACTGTGTAGCCCAGGCTGGCCCCGGGGGACTGTGGCAGAGCCTTGAGCAGACTTTCTGCATGCATCACGCCCTTCAGGGACACAGATTCCCCGAGAGCCAGGCAGGGCTCCAGAAGGAGCCTGTCACTAGAGCAGCTTCACCAGACAGTCCTGTGCCTTCAGGCCCTCTCTCTGGTCCACACAGACCGCATTGGAGCCACCATCACCGCAGAGATGCAGGCTGACTCAGAAGGACAGGTGGTCTCAGGGTGCCCTATATGCATCCACGAGAGGACCTGGTGACACATGCACGTGGATTGCATACATTCGCAGAAAAATACCTATATTCAGACGCAAGGCTCACAGACACCTCTTCATAGACGCAGGCTCATAGTCATAGACGCATGTTCACAGGTCCATGCACATAGAGCATGCTCACAAACACAGACATCCACAGATATGAACTTGTAGATACACAAACATTCCAGACACACAAATGCATACTTACACTTACAGACACGCAAGTGCACACTCAGATGGGCTCGGAGGCACTAGCACTCACAGGCACAGACACACAAACACGGGACACAGAAATTTGCCCAGGGAGATGCACCTGCCCACGGCGGCACACCTTTGCCCAGCACCATGGCTAGCTCCTTGTCTGCATGCTCCAGCCCCAACAGGCCTGCCCTCAGCTCAGCCTTCAGGGGTTGAGTGCTCTAGGAAACCCCAGGCCCCACTGGTCCACACAGACTCATATATGGAAGATTCTGGGGCTGCAATGAGCTCAGCCACAGAGAATGGGTCATCTTTCAGTCTTGAGAGGTAGTTTAATACCCATCCAGACTCTCCCAACTTTGGCCCTTAACATGTATTCATTCATCCAACAGACAACACGTGATTTGGTAGGCACTGAGATCTTAAAATAAATAGACAGAATTGGGCCCTGGAGATGCCCAATTCCACAGAGACACTTAGCCATTGTACCAGGGAGAGGGGTAGAACCACTCTGCCAGTATACAGGGTTGACCTCAAGAGGACCAGAGTCCTGACTGTAGTCTTTGCCTGCTCACAGGAGACAGTACATACAGGCCTTCATCCCTTCATCCCGCCTGCCTGCCCACTGTTACCTGCCCCCCACACTTCGGGGCCATCTTCCAGCCCAGTTGACAGGGCTGCTCTCCCTGGTTCCTGGTTGCAGACATTCTGAGCAAAGCATTGCTTTAGAACCCTGACCATCTCCAGACATCAAAGAACCAGCAAGAGCATGGGTCACCTAGGCTCCTTTAGATGGGACCCTCTGCACACCTATTTGTGCTAGGAAAGCCCCGGGGGCTCCTAGTGACATCAAGCCCCTCATTGATGATTTTAAAGAGAAAAGCAACAGAGCTATGGCTAAAGAGATGACTCAGCAGTTAAGAGTGCTGCTCTTGCAGAGGACCCAGGTTCAGTTCCTAGCACCCATGTGGAGCCTCACCATCACCTGTAACAAGTTCCATGGGATTACATGTTCTTCTGGCCTGCACAGGCACTGGCTCACATGCCGTGCACATACATCCATCAGGCACACATGCATACACAAAATAAACTTTTTAAAAAAATCTTTTAGCCGGGCGATGGTGGCGCACGCCTTTAATCCCAGCACTCGGGAGGCAGAGGCAGGCGGATCTCTGTGAGTTCTAGACCAGCCTGGTCTACAAAGCTAGTTCCAGGACAGGCACCAAAGCTACAGAGAAACCCTGTCTCTAAAAAAAAAAAAAAAAAAAAAAATATCTTTTAAAAAGAAAAAAACACAGACCCTTGCTGGAGCCTAGCTTCTATTATGCTGATTTTCCTGGATGCCGTGGTTGCCTAGTTCTGCCTCTCTACCATAAAGCTACGTCTCAGGGCAGCTAACTCCTCAGACACCCAAACCTGGGCTCCTTTGTGTGGGGAGATATTATTCTCCTTCAGGTCAAGGATGAGGACTAGCCAAATGTCAATTCCCAGCATCCTATGAACCAGCCATACACCTGCCCAACCCCTCTAAGCACCCACTTACAGGTCCTGTCAAGGTCACTGGGTCACTCCTATACTCATTCCCTGCTGGGTAAGGAAGCCCTTGCTTCTTAGCAGGAGTCTTTCTGTTTCTCTCCTGTCCTTCCTTGCATCCTTCCTTCCCAGTGTGAGCGCAGGGAGCTGGAAGCCATCCAGGGCCCTGTAAAAGGAGAATGTGGCCCCATCCTTCCTAGTGGCTGGTGGGAATAATCCCAGCTCTAAACATAATTGGCGAGACCAGCTGATCCCTAACAGAAAACATTCTAGAATAGTGTATAGAAAGCTTTTCTGTACCTTCTAAGAATCAAGGAAAAGGCCAGACCTGGGTTGGCAGGAAGTGTCCTGCTGGGAGGAATGGATCAGAAAGGTACAAACTTAACATACTAGCTGATAGGCCATACGTGTGCTCAGAAACAGCTGGCTCACTTAAGCGTAGGTGGTGTCCCTTTTAAAATCTTGTTGGGGCCCCAAGATGGCCCAATGGTTAAGAGCACTTGCTGCTCTTCCAGGGGACCTGAGTTCTGTTCCTAGTACTCATACTGGGCAATCTGTAACACTAGCTCCAGGGGATCTGATGCCTTCTTCTGGTCTCTGTTGTATCCTGCGTTCGTGTGCATATACCCACACACAGGCACCCACGTGTGCAGACAGACACACACACATAAAATAAAATTAAAAGAAAAAACTCCTTGTTGGCCACTGTGCTAGCTAATTTTATGTCAACGTGACGCAGGCTAGCGTCATTTGAGGGAAGGAACTGCAGTTGAGAAAACGCCTTTATAAGATCTGTCTGTAGGCAAACCTATAGGACATTTTCTTAATTAGTGATTGAGAGGGGTGGGCCCAGTCCGTTGTGGGTTATGCCACCCCTGGGCTGCTGGTTCTGGGTTCTATAAGAAAGAAGGCTGAGCACACACGAGAGCAGGTCAGTAAGCAGCACTCCTCCATGGTCTCTGCTCCTACCTCCGGGTTCCTGCCCTGCGTGAGTTCCTGTCCTGACTTCCCTCAATGACTGACTGTTAGTTACCTGAATAAACCCTTTAAGTTGCTTTTGGTCACAATGTTTCATTACAGCAATAGAAACCCTAAGACAGCTATCAGATAAATACAAACCTGACAACCTAAGTTTCATCCGCAAACCCACAGCAGAAGGAGAAAATCAACTCTTAAAAGTTGTCCTCTAACCTCCACGCGTGCCCAGACATGCACTGTGGTACACTACACACACACACACAATCATAATTAATAGTTAATAATTTTCTTTGGGTACTTTTGGGATGGAATCCAGGAAGCCAGCATTTTAAAGACTACTGAAATCCTGAATTCCTGATATCAGTCATTATATCGATACAGTCTGTTTCAGAGCCACCTATTCCATGCCAGAATTCTTTTCTTCCAGATTATTCTCTGGGGCCGGACTGAGAAATGCCTGAAAGAGACCACAGAGGAGATTCGGCAGATGGGCACCGAGTGCCACTACTTCATCTGTGATGTGGGCAACCGGGAAGAGGTGTACCAGATGGCCAAAGCTGTCAGAGAGAAGGTCAGTAGCCTGGGCATGTCTGGCCCCAGCATACTGAATTCATGCGTCCTGAGAGGGAGTGTGGCTGTGGCAGACTGGCTTTGTGCAGGGGACTTTTGGGGGCTCTCCATGAAGCTCGTCCAAGTTACTTGGGCAGGGACTGGGGTTGATAATACAATATGAGTATATCTCTGTGGTCCTTTGGACATTTAGACCTTATGAGTTTCTCTCTAAGACAAATGTCCCATTGCCTTCTGGGAAAATCCTTTCCCTAATCCAAGACATTTGGGCTGGGTAGATCAGTGAGTGCCAAAAGAGGGAAAAAAAAATTCATTCTGTTACTTATCCCACTCATGGTAACATTAACCATTTTTATGTGACCATAACCTCATTTATTATAAATACGCTGCATTCCGGGTATAGTATGTACCATAAATTATTTCTAATCCTCAGACACAGCTGGTATGGCCCCAGCGCCATTTATAAACAAGACTGATGCTCAGAAAAGCCATGTGGCTGGTGGTTGCGGAGCCCGGTCTGTGCCCCTGCAGGTACAGCCCACAGGGACTGGCTGCCCTCACGGCTCCACAGCCCCCTCTTGCCCGCAGGTGGGTGACATCACCATCCTGGTGAACAATGCCGCTGTGGTCCACGGGAAGAGCTTGATGGACAGTGATGACGATGCCCTCCTCAAGTCCCAGCACGTCAACACCCTGGGCCAGTTCTGGGTAAGGGTTTTCCTGGCCCAGTGCCAGCCGTAGGTATGGCAGGAAACCTGAGCTGGAGGAGGGGAGAGAGAAGTTCAGTGGCACCAGGGCTCATGCCGGCAGGGACGTGCGATGGCAAAGTGGCTAGATGCATGGAATGACTGACTGGCAGGGAGACGCGGGAACTTCTGACTGGCTGCCTCAGCCGCTCCTCCGTACTGGAGAGCTAAGTCGCTAGGGTAGCTATGCATCTAGAGTGGGCTGTTTGCCCCAGTGCAGAGGTGCAGGGTTTGGCAGAAGCTGCGCTGCTCCACACTGACCCCCCCCCCCCGTTCCTCACCCTCAGACCACCAAGGCCTTCTTGCCACGTATGCTGGAGCTGCAGAACGGCCATATCGTGTGCCTCAACTCCGTGCTTGCACTGTCGGCCATCCCCGGCGCCATCGACTACTGCACATCGAAGGCATCGGCCTTCGCCTTCATGGAGAGCCTGACCCTGGGGCTGCTGGACTGTCCCGGTGTCAGCGCCACCACCGTGCTGCCCTTTCACACCAGCACCGAGATGTTCCAGGGCATGCGAGTCAGGTCAGTGCGCTGGTGAGACCAGCCACCTCTCCTGAGCCAACCCCGCCAGCAACCTTCACAGAAAGGGCGCCAGAATCCCTTGACCTCAGCACGCTTCTCTCTGAAAAACCCAAGGCCAGCCCTTCTAAGCCACAAGTTTCCTATCTGAGGGTCCTCACTATCTTGGTCTGGGAAGAAAACCTAGTCAGCAAAATTTGATTTTTAGAACCCAAGTTTATAAAAAATCCAGGCCAAGGTAGCAGGCACTTGTCTTCCCAGCAATGCACAGGCCGGCAAATCCCAGGGGCTCATTGGCCAGTCAGTCCCGGTCAATGAGAGACGCCAAAGTGCATGACTCCTAAAGAAAAGACTCCTGACCTCTGCCCTCCACACACATACGTGTTACCTACCTGCACACACATGACACTCATGCGTGAACAGACCCAAGCTGCACTTGTCACGTGACTGAGGCAGTACAGGAAAGGCACAGCAGTCTGTGAGCCCCAAGGCTGCCCCTTGCTTAGGCTTGGTGTGATGATGATGGCTCACCACCCTTAATCTTACTGGCACCAGAGTGAATCATAGCCCCCTGAGGGACAGAGGTCAGGGCCAGCAGCCCATGCCCTGTACCTTCAGACTGAGGAGGTAAGAAGAGCCAGAAACAGCTGCTGGAGCGGTGCTAGGGGCTCACCCGTTTGCCTCCTGCTCCGCTGTTTCTTTATCCATAAGTTGGAGAGAATATTGGGCCCGACACTTGGGGAACAAAATGGGTGCATAGCTCTGGGGTCACATGCTTCTGGACAGGCATGGGAAACCCCTGTTGTTTGACGCCTGTTCATCTGGAAGTCCCATGGAAAATCATTCTGTATTTGACTGACAGGCTAGTGAACCAGCAGGCTGAGGACCTCCCAGGCAGAAAGGCCCAACAGGGGAGTGGGGCAAAATGACAAGTATTTATTAGGCACCTACTGTGTACCAGGTCCTGCTAGATACCGAGGATGATGCAACAGGCAGTGAGATTCACAGGGCCTCCCCCCTCAGGAAGCATATAACCTGATGGAGGAGACAGGCCCTTGACAGGGAACAACCTGATGAGCAAGGCCATTCTAGATGTGGTTGTGGTTAAGGAGGTAAGATCAGAGGCCCCCCAGCAATATGGGAGGCTGAGTGATCTCTGGGGGCTGATGAGGAAAGATGGCCCAGTAAAAAAGACTGAGGGCTGGCCCATGCTGTAAACTGTAGACTCTGATTCCCTGGCTCTGTTAGAGATGCCCCCTGCTAGTGGGCAAACTCCACTCACATGGTGGGGCAGGAGGGACCAGGACTGGGAGAGAATCCCACAGCCTCCAGTCCCTCACACAGAAGAGCCCAAGTGATGCCCTCAGACACACCAGCCATTCACCAAGGTGCCCAGCCGAAAGGCCAACTTCTCCTGGAGAAACCAGTGTTTTTCCCGCCTTCAGGTTTCCCAACCTCTTCCCGCCGCTGAAGCCAGAGACAGTAGCCCGGAGGACGGTCGAAGCTGTGCAGCAAAACCAGGCCCTTCTCTTGCTCCCGTGGACCATGAATATCCTCATTATCTTGAAAAGGTATGGGGTGGGGAGAGAGAGTTCTTCAACAGGTCGAGGCCCAGCTTTTTCCTTTATGCCAGTGGGCCCTAGTGGAGAAAAGGCAACAGGCCGGAGAAAGTGAATTAAAGTCCTGTCTGCCGAGGGCAGGGTGCAAGGAGTAGCACCTCTGACTGAGCTGAGCAGTAAGGCAGACTTGTTGGTCTAAGGCTCTCTATGAGGTTTGTTTTTATTTTTTCACTTTTTAAATTTGTTTTTGAGGGAGAACCCACTGTAGCTCAGACTTACCTGGAACACACTATAAAGCCTAGGCTGGCCTTGAACTTGCAATTCTCCTGTCTCTCCAGGGTTGGGATTATAAGTGTGCACTACTGTGCCTGGTTTAAATTATTGCGGGATTCAAACAGCTCTTGTCTATGTGAGTTTTGTCTACCACTACTTACTGCGTTAGAAATTAAAACTGAGGGGCAAGTTTTACACAGTGGCTTCTGTTTACAATATTTTTCAGTTGTAAAGAGCAGGAACAGAACTATTAAGTTATCATAGCTGCTTTGTTTGTTTTCTTGCCATTTTAATCTCTTTAGACAGGATCTCACTGGGTATCCCCATCTAGCCTCAACTCCCAAATATATTTTTTTGTGACCGCAATTATGCTTTCTAAAACACCACAGACAAGTCATCGGGAGAGATGCGGGCTGTGTTCTTGTAGATCTCGCCATTATCTGGTTTAATCTGAAACAACTAGGTTCTTACCTCCGGATTTCTGTCAGTTGGGATAGTCCCCTGTAGCAAAACCCCTGAGAAACCCCACTGCACGTGCAGAGGAAATAGAAGGAAAAACGGCCAGCGATGGGCTGGGGGTGCGGCTCTGTAGGTAGAGAGCCTGCCTAGCAGAGGCAGGAGGATCAGAAGTGTGAGGTTACCCTCAGCTACACAGTCAGTTTGAGGCTAGCCTGGGTGATATTCTTTAAAGACCCTGCCGAGAAAGAGAGGAAGAAGGGAGGGAGGGAAGAGGGAGAAAGGAAGGGAAAGGAAAGAGAAGGAAGGAAGGAAATGGAAAGAAGGAAGAAGAGAAAAACAGATCATACTGTGGTATTACTCTAAGTATCCTAGAGAGATCTCAGGCACCCCCAAGAGTTCCTGGACCACATTTTTAAGAACCACTTCTCTGCGGGCATAGCCCCAGCTCCCAGGTAGCTGAGTCTAAAGACAACAGGATTTTTATGTCGAAGGCTCAGTGTTTGGACAAGTGTCGCAGCTCTAGTGAGGTGGGGTTTACCAGGAAAGACCATCTTTGGGAGGTGGGCTTCCTAATGGAGATGTCGTCTCCTCTAGAATTTTCCCAGCACGGAGTTTGCCTCACACTGTCCAGACTTGGTGCAGCAAGACCTTACGTTGGGTCCCATGCTGAAGGGGCTAGTTAGTGCCTGTGGCTCAGTGTGCTCTCTGCACAGGGAGAGCTTTGTCCCTCCCGCCACGATGGTGGCTTTTGCTTGTCAGGAAGTTCAGCCCCTGGTTCCAGGCTCACCCTGTTGTTATCATCAAACATCCACTCAGGGAGGCCACACCCTTGGCTGTGTGACTAAGGGAACAGTGGCAACCGACCCTTCGTCTGCCACTCTGCTGGCCTCTGTGCAAGCAGGGGTGAGGCGTGGAGAGCAGGGGAGCGGGCACTTGGAGCGGTCACACTGTCCCAGCATACCCTGACCTTCAGTCCAGGATGCTCTCTTGCTGCCAGAGGGATCCTCTAGAGGAGTAGGCACCAAGCTGGGGGGGGGGGGGGATGCCTTCAGACGGTGAAGTGCTGGCTGTGTAAGCTTGAGAATCTGAACTGGGTTCCCTAACACTGATGTCTGCCCTTCATATGTTTACTGCACTGCAGGCAGGTGACTGTATACACACACACACACACACACACACACACACACACAGATTGATTCTTTTTAAAAGGAGGGCTGGTGAGGTGACCCGCAGTTAAAAACCCTTGTTCTTGCTGAAAACCAGAGTTCAGTTCCCAGCACCCACTTCAGGCAGCTTACAACCTCCTGTTAACTCCAGTTTCAGGGGATCTAATGCCCTCTTCTGGTCTCAGTGAGCAACTGCATTCAAGTGCACAAATAAGCACAAAATGCGCAATTCAAAGTAGAACAAGACTGAAAAACAAAACCCACAGAAGTGCATACATCTTGGGGTTCTGGAGACTGAGACACCCAAGAGCATGGCATGGCATCTGGCAGGGGCCTTCCTGCTGCCTGTGACGTGATGGAGAGTTGGTCCATACAGGACAGAGCAAGTACGCCCTGAGAGCTTGTTTCTATAATAGAGTCACTCAGACTGTCCATTAATCCAAGACTGGGTGGATCCCCTCATGACGTAGCCACCTCTGTCTCACCACAGAGACAGTCAAGTTTCAGCTTGCATCTTGGAAAGTCCAGAACACATGGAAAGTGCACCCGTCGCTGAGAACACGCTCCCTCTGTTGTTCCTCTGCTTGGCCCTTCACCTGCTCAGAGTGCTGATTCTCAGAGTTCAGGGGCTGTCTTTGGAAGGGGAGCTGGTGTGTGGGTGGCAGAGGCCCTAAAACCATTGTCTACTACCCGATATGACATTGCCACCGTTGACCCCTGTCACTGCTGCCCACCCTCTAACCGGCTTCCCTTCTCCCCTCAGCATACTCCCACAGGCTGCACTGGAGGAGATCCACAGGTTCTCAGGGACGTATACCTGTATGAACACCTTTAAGGGGAGGACATAGAGGCTCCTCAGACACACCTGAGGAGCCATGGAGCCTGAGGGGAGCCACAGTACCCGGGCACACACCCGGGTGCCTGTGCGTCGGCGCGTCTGCTGGGTGAGCAGGGCTGTTCCTGTCCCCAGCAAAGAAGATTCTGCGGCTCCCGGGTCAACTCCAGGACCTTCGTGCAGGACTGATGTGTGTAACTCTGACCCCCATGGGGAGGCAAGACGCCGTTCAGCAGCCACCTGACAGTTTTGTACCTTCCTCACTCTGTAGGTTTATTGTTAAATTGCTTCTCCAGTCTAATCCGCCTGAGCAGCGTGCATCGACGATTTCCAGGAGAGTCTGTCCCCAGACACTCTGCCTTCCCCTCCGAACCCTGTCACCCTCAGCTCATGCAAACTGGTTAAATGGCAGTAACGCAAATAAAGAGGTGGCTTGCGCAGCTTCCCTTCGTTCACGTCCTTGGGCGGGAGGCAGCTGGGAAGGAACCTGTCCCAACCATAAAGCCCCATCCTTTGAGAAGGAAGGGCTCACCTCAGGGTCTACAGAGAGCAGGAGAGGGTCTGCAGCCCAGTCCAAGGAGAGAGGGTGGGGAAGCCCTTCCAGACACATGGCTTCCGTGGTAGGATCCCTGAGAACTAATCCACAGAAGAACTCACCACAGATAGTACTGTCTGTCCTTCCTTGACCCCGCTGGCCATCAACTTAAAAGTAAAGTCACCCTTCGCTGAGCACCTGCTGTCTACCCCGCATGAAGAAGCCGAGATGATACCAGCAGAAGATGCACCTCATCATTTTGGCAGGGGTGGTCCCCAGACAGGAAGATTAGGAATAGCATCCATCTATACAGCTTTTACAGGTGAGTGGCAGGGAGCAGGCAGGGGTGGTCCCCACACAAAAGGAGAAGGTCCCAGGCCTCTGATTAGTGGGGAGCGTCCTTGAAAGCTTCCCAAAGGCCACATAGACCTAAGGACCCGGGCTGGACCCTCACACTCACAAGGATGGGATGACCCGCATGGCAACAGGCTGATGTGCAGGAGAAACACCAGGTGTCTGGTGTGCATGGAACGCTGCAGGGCACTGCCAGCCTAAAACATGGCGTTTGCTGTGTCGGTTACCAGCTCTCCCTGCGGCTACTGAAGACAAAATACAGAAACAAAACAAAACATAGCTCAAAGCAACCACTTTGAACAATCCAACCACTTGGTGGTGGGTGTCAGCCAGCGATGACCACCAGATCACCACCGTTTCCAACAGGGAAGGTATCTGCCCTGCAACTCAATTTATTCATGAAACCGTCTTCACTCTGGGCAGCCACTACCGGAGATGAGTTGTCCCTGGGAATAGATGTACATTGGCCCACCATCATGTCCTCTTCAAGTTCTGCCTGGAAGTAGTGTATGTCATGTCCCATTTCATTGGCCAGCTCCGGTCATGTGACCATGCCTGCCTAAGATCCTGGGAAGCTAATAGGATGATCACTTGGTCTGCCAAACCATGGAAGAAGACTTCAACTCAAGGATGTAGCAGCCTAGGGCCCCTTGCTGGGGCTGAGCAATCGCTACAGAGGCGGATGCCTGGTTCTCTTCCCAAGCACCCTTCCAAAGAGAGAATTTGGAAGTTTGTTCCACAGATGAGAAGTTGAGTTCAGATCAGGATGTTGCTTGGCCAGGTCCAGAATTTGAACACAGCTCTGGCTCCTGGGTTCCCATGGCACCAGACAGTAACAAGCAACAAGGAGTCAAGTCAGGACCATCCATCAGCTTCCTTTTGGTCCCTGAGGATAGGTGTCTCCAAAGTATGGAATGTCACTACCCTCCTCAGCCCCTGTGGTGTCTGGATGATATCCCAAGGCAGGTGCCTGTGGCTGGCTCTTCCAGGAGAGAGGCTGAGGGAGATCCATCTTAGTGGACAGGGAGAAGTGGATGGGGCAAGGTGGGGTCCGGCTTGCTGAGCCCCCAAGTTTCCTGACCATTTCTGAGCAGCTGGTGTGTTTCTGTGCTCGTGGCCTGCCTTCAGGCCAACCTTTCAGAGATGCTTTGATCATTGGGATTTCCATTGGCCTTTAAATTAGAAATTCAGTAAGGATCCCGAGGAGACCCCACCAAGAATGGTCATTACCTTGGTTACACGGGGATCTCTGAGTTTCCCAGAATGCAAATGGTTTCTTTTGGTAGTAGGATGAAGTCTGTGCCCCCCACAACACACACCAACACCCCGTTTTGGGTCTTTTTTTTTTTTTTTTGGATTGTTTCCCAGAGGAACCGGGGAAAAGGCCTTGGGCGTATTCCCAGGAACCCTCTCTGGTCCCTCACTGGAATGGTTTGACTGCCTGGAGAGCTTCAAGAGTGAGAGTGGAGAGCTAATTCTGTCCCTTTGCTTGTCCAAGTGAAGGAGAATGACAAGTGCCAACCCCCCGAGGGACACAACAGGCTGTGCCAACCTTGCAAAGAAGCCTTGGGTCCTGGGAAATGACCCAGTTGCCAGGCTGTAGGTTCCTCCCCAGCCCCAAAGAGAAGCAGATCAGGGGTGGGTGCCAAGCCCAGGGAGGCATCAGGCCTCAGCCCTGACTGGCCCTGTTCCAGGGAGCAGGCTGTCTGGCTGGGCCAGTGGTCAGGAATTCAGTCCTGTGGATACCACTAGCTCCCGGGGACCGAATACTTGGAGAAACCAACTCTCCCAGGAACAAGCTGATGTCTAAAGATCCAGAGCTGACTCCAAGAGGCACTGCTAGGCCCCTGCCCTCCTACCTGTGAGCCCCATCCCAAGGGAGGCAGTGTTCACCTTTGCGACGTTCCTATCCGAAGGAAGACAGGCAGACAAAAAGAACCCTGGCCACAAAAGCACAGAAGCTGAGGTTCTCAAAGAACAGCTCTGTGGGGAGGGGCTGGGAAAGGAAGGAGGAAGCCCATGTGGGACGCCCTCTCCCCTGAAGAGCATCTTTCCGTTTCTCAGGATTTGGGACAGAACTAAGAGCCCAGAGGACTTCTCTACACACACCGCTCGCTTTAGGCAAAGCCAAAAGGCGAGAACTATCTGCTGACGCAGAAGGCAGGGCTGGAACCACTCCCAGACACTTCATACTCAGTTCCCAAACATTCCCTGGGTCTTGGAGTGCGGTTCAGTTGGAGCCTTGTCCAGCCCTGGGCTTGATACCCAGTACCGCAAAAACCAGGCTCGGTATGTGCTTTTATTTCTAGCACTTGAGAGATGGGGGCAAGAGAATCAAAAGTTCAAGGCTGTCCTCAGCTACATAAAGAGTTTGAAGGCAGCCTGGGATGCAGGAGGCCCTGTATCAAAACCACAATAAAAAAAATACATTGATTAGGGGCCAGAGAGATGGCTCAGTGATAAGGGAGGGCACTTTACTGTCAAGCCTGATGACCTTAACTGGATCCCTGAGAGCCACAGAGTAGAAGGAGAGAACCAATCCTCTTGGAGTAGCCTCTGACCTCCACATGGATCCTATGCACGCATACACGTATGTGCACACACAATAAATGGATCGGCGTGGAATGTTTTCCCAAGAGACACTCCCGACTCCACCTGTACCTATATGGAGGGCTGTAGAGAGTGGGATTAAGCTCTTCACATTCCTGAGGGCCGCTCTGCCTCATCTGTTCAAAGCTCCAGCTCAGTCCTTGAGGTCTTCAACCACAGCCCTCCAAGCAGAGCCATGGCTCAGCTGCACACCCCAACTTTCCCAGCCTTCTGGGGCCAACCATGAAGCCAGAAGGCTCTACAGGAAGTGGAAGGCCCTGGGATCTGGCGGGAGGGGAGGCTGTCTGAGTCTCCTGTCCCGTTGCCCTAATAAAACACTCCGACAGAAGCACTTAAGGAAGAAAGGGTTTGCTCGGGCTCATGGTCTAAGGGGCAGTCCATCATGCTGGGGAAGTTGAGGAATCCCGAGCATAAAGTAGCTGGGCATCTTATGTCTGTAGCCGGAGACATGGATACAAGATCTGCAGTAGGAACCGTGAATGCAAGGATGCTAGGGCTCAGCTCGCCCTTGGTCTCCAAACAGACCAGGATCTCCAACCTAGGAGGTGGTCCTTCCCACAGTTAGGATGTCTCTTTCCACATGAAACAGTTTCCCACAGGTAAGCTGAGGGGCCTTCCTCCCAGGTCATTCTAGGTTCTGTCTTGGTAACAGTTGCCATTCACTATTACAGGAAGCAATTCATACCCTTGGGGTCCAATCACCTCCTCTGTAAAACCATCTCTCCTGCCCTTCTTTCTCTGGGATGTTTGGCTATCCAGTGTGGGCTGAGCTTAAAAAGGCACAGTGAAGTTAAAGCAGCGAGTGACAGGCTTTTTCTCACCCCAGACATGACCTGATGTCCCGCCCCTCAAGATCCCTGGATCACTCACTGCCTTTGCCTGGCCTGTGGTGGTGACGTCCCTCGAGGCATGGCTGGCTGTGGTGTGATACTCAGAAGACCCCATCACGGGCAATGGTGCAGGAGTGAGGCGAGGCCTCAAGGGAGGGCAGATGTGGAGTCCCCAGCAGGATGGAAGATTCTTCCTAGAAAGCAGGGTTGCAGTCCTTCAGTGCCTGGGGGACGCTAACCTGCCATCCTTGTCTCTGAGAACCCTTTGACACTCACAGCCCCCATGGCTTGGGAAGAGAAGAAACAGCAATGTCCCCTCTGAAGGCACAGTTGGGAATGGCATCTGTCGCCTCTCCGGGATGCTGCTCTCCAAATGGGGAATGCCCAGGGTGAACAGAAAGACTGAGCCGCAGGGCCCACACGGAGCAATCATACCAAAGTAACTGGCAGCAAAAACTCTCTGCATTAGTCAGAATTCTCTAGAGGAACAGAACTGAGAGAATGAATATATATATTCATATCATACATATCTATATGTATATATAAATCATATATATCATATACCATAGATATATAAATCACACATGCCATATATTATAGATATATAAAATATGGATTTTTGAGATTTATCAGAATGACTTACAGGCTGTGGTCAAGCTGGTCCAACAGTGGCTGTCAACCAACAAAAGATCCAAGAATCCAGATGTTCAGTCCGTGAGAGCAAATGTCTCAGGTGGTCTTCAGTATTCACCAGAATCCTGAGGAAGTAGGCTCTAATGCCAATAAAGGAATGGACTTGCTAGTGAGATTCCTTCTTCCATGTCCTTTATACAGGCTGCCAACAGAAGGTGTGGCCCAGATTAGAGGGGATCTTCCCTCCTCAAAAAGATCTGGATTAAAATGAGTCTTTCCACTTCAAATGATCTAATTAAGAAAAAGAATCCCTACAGGTGTTTCCAACCACCTGGGTTTTAGTTAATTCCAGATGTAACCAAGTTGACAACCAAGAAGATCCATCACACTGCACTTGTTTCTTGTTCTGACCCAGGAGGCTGTCTAGCCAGTGCACACCACGTAACTTTATTGAAATAAGAGTCAAACTCGTCAGCTGTTGAGATGATGGTTCAGTGGTTAAGAGCACACTGCTGCTCTTAAAGGTCCTGAGTTCAATCCCCAACGACAACATAGTGGCTCACAACCACCTATAATGAGATCTGGTGCCTTCTTCTGGCGTGTAGTCATACATGCTGACAGGCTACTATATGCATAATAAATAAATAAATAGATAGATAAATCTTTTTGAAAAATGAGTAAAACTCATTAAACTGTGTGGTCCAATGGTGTGTAATGTATTTTTCAGGGCTGGTCTTCGTGGGCGCCTGGGCTTACATGCACAAACCCACAAGCATACATACACATATTTACATAATTAAAAAAATAAAATCTCTTTCTCAAAAAGAAAAACCAGTATGTAGACAGAATCAAGATGAAACTCATACAACATTCTCAAGAAATGCTGAAAAGTTCTGATAAAACTTGATATCCCTTCACCATAAAAGTCAAAAGAGACTAGGGACAACCTGAGAACCATTCGGTATAAATTCTATACACAACAAACCTCTAGTTAACATTATATTAAGTGGAGGAGAACTGAGAGCATTCACCAAAATTAGGAGCAAGACAAGACGTCCTCTTTCCACTCCTACTCAGTATAAGACTTAAAAGTTCTCAGCCCGTTAACAAGGCAGGAAAAAGAAAGCAATACAAATACGTACATACAGATACAAGTGGGAAAGGAAAATGTCAAACAAGGCCACTTCCTTTGGACGGCCAAACAATTCTTCCATTCTCTGACTTGACTACAGTTTATCTGTCCATCACAGTTAATAGACGTCTGAGAACAACATCTGCTTGCTGCATTTGCTTCCTTAAGACCAGACACTCCATGAGGGTAGAGCGTCTGGCACAACCTGACTGTCTGCTGGGATGGAAGCTGACCTTCCTCCTAGTATACCCTATTCTCCGATTCCTTTCCCTTCTATGTCCAGGTGTAGCTCCTAAGCAAGAAAAGCCACAGTGTACTGCTAAATGGTCAAGACTTCAGCCCAGTGTTCCTGCCATTGTGGACGGGGTCACTGTGGATAGGCAGTGCTGTCCTGGGCTCTATGGGGCACCTGACAGTACCCCTGTCTTCACCCACTAGCTGGCGATCAAAAACAGACCCCTGGACATTGTGGAATGTCTTCTAAAGAGCTGAGTCCCCCTTTTAGGAACATTTGATCTTCAGGTCGCTTGTTTCTCCTTAGCAACACCCCAGGGCTATGGGGTGTGGTGGCTTGAAAGACAATGGCTGCCCTAGACTCCTGTTTGAATGCTTGGTCCCCAGTTAGTGGAACTGTTAGACAAGGACTATGGGGTGTCCTTGCTGGGGCAGGGGAATGACGCTGAGAGTAGCCTTTGAAGTTTCAAAAACCCACAGCTGCTGGGTGTGTGGCCCACACCCTTAATCCCAGCTCTCAGGAGGCTGAAGCGGGCAGATCTCTGTAAATTCGAGGCCAGCCTGATCTGTATAGACAGTGAGTCCTGGGACAACCAGAGCTGGTCTTTCTCAAAATAAAAAAAAACTAAAATAAAATAGGACAAGGAGTCAGCATCAGTTAGTTCCTGCACACAGCTGTGGAAACTGAGGTCCAGGAAGTTTTAGTGGCCTGTCCACCAGGAGGCCAGCAGATCCAGGAGCGTGAGCCTCTCCCTGCTCCAGGGCTTGGATCCCTAAACCTCCAAAAGGTCTCTACTCAGACCTCCATGCCTCTCTCCTGGTGAGTTACCAGAATCTGCAGAATTTTCTTCCCCCCCCCCCCAAAATCCTTATCATTCCTTTCATTTTTCAAGGCTCCCAAGACAAAGAAAACCAGCAGTTGAAGAAGACACACGCTGTGCTCAATCCCAGGCTGCTGCTGGGATGGAATTGGATCCTGCCTGGGAAGGTGACCGGGTCTGGGCAAAACTCCAGACTAGGAGAGGCAGGCGGGAGAACCTGGCTCTGGGCTGGCAAGCTGCTCCAGCCTGGAGAGAGTGTGATGTGAGTTTACGCATCCCAAGTGCCACGCTGGAGTCCAAGTGCCTGGGCTTTGTGCTGGGGGTGGGCAGGTGAGGGTCTAGCCCAGCCCATCCTTCTTGCTGTCTGCTCTGTGTGAGATGCCTAAGGGAGAGAAACCAGCTTGGCTTTCTGTCTGTCCAGATCAGCTGAGAGCCTGGGAAGGAGGCAAGGCGAGGGCAAGTCTGGAGTTTGAAGCTGTCCATACCTGACTGAGACTCTACGTCTTGGTTCAGTGGGACCTGGCGCTTCACCTTCCTTCCTAAGCCTCATCTGGAGATGAAGCCCATGGCCCTTCCCATCCACAGTTACTGAGGGGAAAAATCAAGAGAAATACAAGTAACGAACTATCAGTCTCTGCACTAGTAAAGATCCATTAATAAATGTGTATATTATTACTTTATATCTTATTTACTTATTTGTATCTTATTTACTTTGTAGTAACAGTAACGAGACCTGGAGTTACCAACTTAGCAGGGAAAGGAGTCTCTAAGCGGTGCTAGAGTTGGCATTTGAACCCCAGAGTCTGCTTATAAACTCCTGCTTTTGATCCCCGGCCTTTTGTCTTTGTGAAGAAGCCATTTGTGTAAAGATCGGTACTTGCCGTTACTCACCAACAGTTTTCTTTATCTGGCCCAACCGGACACCTCCTGCCGTATCTCAACCATGTCATTGCCTTCACTGCCAGAATCTGAACCGACTCTTGGCCCAACTGTAAAAAAGAGGGTAAGCAGGAGGACTTCCAACGGACTTCTGGGACTTTCTATGATTAGAGTGTGCTAGCCTCAGCCCTGCTGGTCCACTATGGGAAGGTGTAAAGTGTACTTTCTCTCTCTCTCTCTCTCTCTCTCTCTCTCCCCCCCCCCTCTTGCTCTCCCCTCGCCCACCTTATTTATCCCTGTCCCTCTCTCCTGCCCACCTCAGCGGCCAGTGACAAAGCTAGTACCTAAGGACTGAGCACCGTGTAAAGTCAGGAGTGGCCGAGGGCCTGTGACCCTGGCAACCGTGGGCAGGCAGGGGTAGGGTGAGAGACACAGGAGGCTCTCGTGAGCTTGCTGGCTACCAAGCCAGCTCAGTGCTCAGCAAGATAGCACAGGGGCAGAAAGCAGTAGAACAGGGCACCTCAAGTCTTCCTTTGCCTTCTGTGTGTGTGGGTGAGTGCACACATATCAATAAATAAAACTGCTTAAACCAAATACCTTATACAGATCCTTCCAATCAATAAATTCCCAGAGCCTCTGGCAGTGTACCCAGCACCTGCCAACCCCTGCATGGGGTGGCGAACATGAGCCGGTGGCACCTGAGGAATGAATGCCAAGCTTGTAGACAGTGTCCCCAGGTGGGAGTCTGCCAGCCCCTAGTCCCCACCTCACTCACTCAAGACAGTGGTTCCGTTTCTTTCTCCCTGTCCTCAGCAACAAAGAGCAGTGACATCTCAGCTTCTGAGAAGGATGTGAGGAGCTCAAAGCCAGGCTGGAGAACTTGGCAGACACGACACTGCTGCCACCTTGAGTCCCAGTACTCCCAGGTGCCACCAAGCCACAGAGAGGGACCCAATTCCAACTCTCAGCCTCTGAGCTGAAGCAAGGCAGCCTCTGGCCTGTGCCCACACACCAGCAGCTCGACCAGGGTAAGCAAATCCCGTGAGGCTTGCCTAACCCTTTCAGACAAAAATTTAATAGCTGGCGCCCTAGCCAGCAGGTAGCACCACAACCACCATCATCCCCCCCTCTCCCCCCGACAGCAGAAAAATCCCCTGTGATTGCTGGAACTATTCACAGCCACCCCTATTTGGTAAAAGGCAGGGTTTATTGCTTCACAGGTCCAAAAAGCCCAATGGTAACTGGTTTCTGAAATGGCTGAACCCAGGACCCGACCGACACCAGCCTCTCTGTCTCCTTCATTTCTGTATCTCTGGACTGGCTGCCTTCTGCTCAGCTATAACAAGAAGGCTGCCTCAGCTCCCGCCTCAGCCGCACCTTCCCAGGTTCAAGGACAGTAGGAAAAGCAAGAGCCTCGTTACCCAGACTTAACTCTTACTGGCTACAGCAGGCTCAGGTTGAGTCCCTTGCCCACATATAAACCAATGAATGCAGCCAGAGGATACTGCGATAGACAAAGCCTGAGTCTTGTATTTTGTCCCTTGCAGCCAAGAAGCAAATCAGCCCTGGAGCCCACAGACTGAGAGTTGGAGATGTTGAGTTCCTTGCCAAGGAAGGGGTGACAGGATGCTAGGTAGCACAAACAGTAGCTGTCATCAGGGTGACCAGTGGTGGGACCCCTGACTTGCCCCCTGGGCCTTGGGAGTGACAGCTGGCTGTGGTCCTGACGTGCACTCTGGAGTTCCCAGGACTTGGTCTGACTGGCAGTTGGCTAGCGAGGTGACGGGCAGTTGGCAGGATCCTAAAGACGGGCAGTCAGTTAGCATCCTGGTGGGCAGTTGGCAGTGTGGTGCTGGGCAGCAGGCCCGACCTGTCTGTCATCACATCCCCACTGCCCTGAGGAAGAGAGGGAGAGGGACTCCCTCACTACCCACCCCCAGACTGCCATGTGGCCTCTCGTCCACTGGTGGCACCGGGAGCAGCTTTTCCTACTGCCCAGAGTTGGAGGCCGTGCAGGCTCCAGTGCATTTTGCCCTTGTTTGGTAGCAAGTGCTCCTGCCTAGCAGAGCGAGAGGCTCTTTGGGGCCTGCAGTGTCTTCTGGGAGCCTTGAGCCACCACAGGCCCTGAGAAGAAGAAATCAGGAAATCCTGGGAAGGGCCCTGATTTATCTTCCTCATTTGCTGTAGGTGACTTGGGCTCATTCACCTTGCCTGAGATTTTTGTTCTCAGGGGCAGAGGCCAGCCTTGAAAATGACTGTCTGTTTAGGATGTGTACTAGGTGGCAATGGGGGAGACCTCCAAAAACAAGTGTGTGTGTGTGTGTGTGTGTGTGTGTGTACGCAGGTGAGTGTGAAGAGTGGGGAGCATGCAGAGAGGCATGCGTGCTGAGGCAGGGTAGCTCTGTGGAAGAAGGAAAAGGAAGAGCTGGGGAGAGAACCAGGACCACGGGTGGAGGACACAGTGGCCCCTGAGAGGGATTGTAAACCTCCCGGCACATCTTAGAGAAAGAGATGGGGAAGGGAAGGGCTGTGACCAAAACTGCTCTTTAGAGAAGACCTTCCAGACTCCAAAACTGACTGTAAGGAAACTTTAAAAAAACCCGTAGACTGTGTGATAGCTAAAACCAGAGGGATTGCATGAGGCCGTTCTACACCAGCGTCATGGATGATGCAGCCTGGATCATCTGCCCTAAGGACCAGGTCGAGAACAAGACTGAGGGAGGTGAAGGGTCCCACAACTGGGTAGCTTGAGGGAGGCAGGGGCCCAGGGATGGGTAAGATGACGCAAAAGTTCTGGCACACACAGAGATTTACAGAAAGACAGTTGTTGCTACATTGTGTTGGCTGGGGGAGGCCCTGGAAGCTGTGTTCGTTTTATCTGTTATAGCATAGATAGGTTCTCAGGTCTGTAGAAAGACGGTCGTTGCTACATTGTGTTGCCTGGGGGAGGCCCTGGAAACTGTGTTTGTTTCATCTGTTGTTATAGATAGGCTCTGGTTAATAGCACTGCGGTGGAACATTACACAGCACGGAAAACACATGGGTTCCTGCCATGGACGCGGATATGGAGAAACCGGACATGAAAGACTTCTCTTGGCATGATTCAGTTCATAGGAAGTTCGAAACAGGTCTGGTGATTAATCATCTTTAGGATTGGTACGGTTAGAGCCGGGAGGGGACGGAGAAGTCTTTAAGGGCCTCTGGGAATGTTTGTCGTGGCCATCTGAATGGGAGTCACCCATGGGACACTGACTGAGCCCTGTGTTCAGGACTCTGCAAAGTAAACAAGAAGAAATCCCAATTCGCCCAGATTAGGAACACCAAGCAGCTGTTGATAAAAAAACAATGGCTGGCTAGGGGTGGCGGCACATGGCTTTGATTCCCATAGAAGAGCTGTGGGTTCAAACCCAGCCTCCAAGAACCATTCTAGGAGACTGAGGAGATGACTTTGTTTGTAAACGGCTCGCTGTATAATCATGAGGACCGCATCTGCTCATCACAGCGCTCTGGAGGCTGAGACAGGAGCATCCCTGGGACTCCCTGGCCAGCCAGCCTTGCCAAGCCAATAAACTCCAGGTTAGGTGAGAGACCCTGCCTCAGAAAAGAAGGTGGAAAGTGGCGAGGGAGACACCTGTGGCGGTTAGAATGAAAATGGTCCCCATTAGGTCTATGGGGGTGCATCATTAGGGGGTATGGCCTTGTTAGAGTCGGTGTGGCCTTGTTGAAGGAAGTGTGTCACTGGGGGTGGGCTTTGAGGTTTCCAGAACCCTCTTCCTGCTACCTGCCAGTCCAACTGCAGAACTCTAAGCTACGTCTCCAGCACCACGTCTGCCTGTGTGCCGCCATGCTTCTCACCATGATGATAATGGACTAAGCCTCTGAACCGCAAGCCAGCCCCAATGAAATGCTTTCCTTATGAGCTGCCATGGCCATGGTGTCTCTTCACGGCAACAGAAACCCTGAGATAACCTCCACGCGCATTCATACACGCAGATACATATAAACACACATACCATACACAACAGAATATTCTGTCACTTGTTGGCTACAGAGGGATGTGTACCCCATGCCCGTGAGGTCCGAATTACCATAGCAAACTCTGCTTTGACCACATGCCCCTGTGCACCCCCAACTCAGAGCAGAGTATCCAGGAAAGGCCTCCGAGGCCCAGAGGTGACAGGGACGGGACAATTTGTTCTTTGTGTATTTTTATTCTACTGCTTTCTGGGAGCAAGCGAGCTTCGGAGCTGCCAGACAGAGCACAGTGGGAGTATGAGAGTGAGGGGAAGGTGGCCTAGTTTGCTCATCGCTGTGAGAAACACCGTGACCAAAAACAACTGGGGGAAGAAAAGGTTCCTCTGGCTTATGATTCCAGGTCACAATCCATCACTGAGAATCAGGGCAGGGGCTCAAACAGGACCTGAAGTACTGACAGAGGAACACTGCTCCCTGACTTTTTTTTTTTTTTTATTTTTCAAGACAGAGTTTCTCTGTGTAGCTTTGGAGCCAGTTCCGAAACTCGCTCTTTGACCAGGCTGGCCTTGAACTCACAGAGATCCATCTGCCTCCCTGAGTGCTGGGATTAAGGTGTGTGCCACCACTGCCTGGCATGTTTACCTTTCTTATACAGCCCAGGCCCAGCTGGGGATGGCTCTACCCACAGTGGTCTGCACCCTCTCGCACCAATTAGCAGTCAAGAAAACGCTCCACAGATCCGGCCAGAGGCCAACCTGATGGAGGCAGGTCTTCAACAGAGGTTTTCTCTTTCCAGTTGTGTCGAGCTGGCAACCAAGAGGAGCTGTCATAGAAAGTGAGCGCCGGGCTGACCACACTGGCTACTGGGGCAGAGTGATCTGGTTTGTTCTGCCAGTGATGGGGATACCGAAGGTGTTGTCTCGGCTCACCAGCCTGTCCCCTTGTCAGAGTCAATTGGACGCCCCCTCTTTTCATGTGTGTAAGAGATTAAGAGCTGGGCCAGCTGAATGATTTAGGGTGAAATATTTGCTATCAAAGCTGATCACCTGAGTTCAATCCCCAGATCCCACATGACAGAAAAAGAAAACCAACTCCCACAAGTTAACCTCTGACCTCCATATGTGTGCTCACGTGTGCATGCATGCACTCACAATACATCGGAAATAGGTAAAATATAAACATTTATACAAATAGGATATAAAATGGGGCGGGCACAAAGAGGGAGAGAAAGTGGTTCTGGGATAAAGATGAGTCTGCAGGGCCTGCTCTGAGCAACAAGGAGAGATGGAAGTCACAGAAGCAACGCCAGCACCCGGGAAGGAGGCTGGCCTTCTGTCTGACGCCAGGTCCATGTGTCCAGCTGCAGTCCTAGGCCAGAATGACAGATGGCCGTGAAGGAAAGGTCACTCTCTCGGTGCCATTGTGTGTTTGGTGAAGGCGACGGGTGGGACACCTTGTACAGCTTGGTGGATGTCTGGCCTTTGGGGCCCCACACCAAGTGGCAACTGGACTTTATTTTGGTCACTGAAGATGGAGAGACGATCTCAGCCATAAATAACTGCCGGCCGCGCAGCAAGCCTCTCCCCCAGGCAGCCTGTGGGCCCCAGGATGCTTCAAGGCCAGCGTGTCCCTGCCTGGCCACAGGCAGACGAAGGGTTAGTGGTGGCCCGGGAGCCCAGTGGGGAGGCGGGGGAGAGAGTCGAGGGGTCTCGGGCCTGGGTTCAGAGTGAGGTTAGCCAAATAGTGGATAAATTAAGAAAAGGAAACAGACAGCTCCCCTCGCAGCGAACTTTTCACCCAGCTAACCTGTTCCTCACCCACTCTCAGGTGGCGGTGGCGGCTCCCACCTCGGGGCTGTCACCTCTCCTGGGGGGATTGTCACCTGCCTCCTTCCCGGGTCCCCACCCCCACAGGCCCAGGTAAGAGCGCGAGAATGAAGGCCCCAGGGGGCAGCGGTTGCCTCATTTCGCTAATCAGAGGACTTCCCATCCCTATCCAAGTTCATGGTGGGCAGGATGGCCTTGGCCTCCGTTCTCACCAGGATAGGGCCAAGTGAGACAGGTGGGCTGTCTCGTTGATGCATGGCATCTCCCAAGCTCAAACCCCAGCCCTTCTCTGCCTCCAGCTGCACACCCTCCGAGGCCACCCACTTTCTTCCTGAGCAAGGGCAGGGTAAAGTACCGCCCTAGGGTAAAGTACAATCATCCCAGATCTGGGATCCTGACACAAAGAGGCTTTTCCTCAGACAGTAAGTCTCCCCGCCCTGGGTCCTAAGGGCAGAAACGCCCTCTCGGGCCACCACATCACAGAACCTGAGCCAAAGAAGGGCGTGTGTGCCAGGGCGACCCTGGCATCATAGGGTCTTCCCGGGAAGAAAGGAGGGAAGCATGTGAATCAACCTTCCTTGTCAATTTTACTGGATTTAGAATCACCATGGAAACACACCTTTGGGTGTGTCTCTGAGAATGTGTCTAGAAAGGTTTGAGTGAGTGAGGAAGACCCACCCTGAATGGGATCAGGACCATCCCGGGACTGAAGAAAAAAACGAGAGAGCGGGCTGAGCGCCAGCATGCGTTGCTCCCTGCTTCCTGACTTCGGGTGTGATGTGACCAGCCACCTCACATTCCTGCCGCCGTGCCTTCCCTACCGTGACAGACTGTACCCTGGAAACCGTGAGCTGAAATAAACCCTGCCTTCCTTAAGTGGCTTCAGGTGTTTCCGTCACAGTAACAAGGGTCTGCAGAAGAGCTGAAGGAGGCCCTCGGCCCAGCCACCACGTCTCCACTGTCCCTTCCCACTGTCTCATCGCCAGTGGTTGCCCAGCCTGGATTCAGGATGGCACTTGGAGGATGGACATGCAGGCACTGGCAAGAGCCTACTATTTATTCGCTCTGCCCTGTGGAGTACTGAGTATTGTGCCCAGAGAGAAAGAACCAGTCAGACACAAACTGCAAACTCTCTGAGAGAAGAAGTGTGGGGCAGAGATTGAGTGATTGGCAGTGGGCGTGGTCAACAGCAGGGCCCACGTCAGGTAGTCCACAGGGCCAGGATGGGTTGGGTCATCAGAGTCAGGTTGTGGGGACCATGGCTGGATGACTGCAGTCCCAACGACAAGGCTATGTGAAGAGCTGGCCAGGCCTCTTATCCAGGGGTAAGAGGCAAGGGCTGAGGCCAGAGTCACAGACTTCTCAGCATGATGTCCTCTGTCCACCTCACATCTCTCTGACAGGGCTCTATCACAACCATATCCAACCACAGGGAAGACCTTGAGTGGGTGGGTGTCAGGATGAATCACCCAGCTCTGCCACCGGAATCTTGTGACACAGACGCTCCTAACCCTGAGCTCACTTCAGTCTTCTCTGGAATGGGCACGCAGCTGCAGTCTGCCTGGGCTGGGAAAGAAAGGTGACATACAGCTGCCTGGAAAGTCCCAGTCCCTGGAAGAGATGGAGGAGGAGGGCTGAAGACCCAGCTTGAGGCTGGGAAGAAAGAAAAAGTGTCTGGCTCCATCTTCACAGTGACAGACACTCAAAGGCAGCCAGCATACCTGGAACTCAGGGAAGCCTGAAATCTCTGGTCTCAGTCATGGCCTGGACCTTTCTTCTATCCCTAGGGGCGTTCCTCAGTAATGGCAGGCCTGAGATCTTCATAGGAAGGGAGGCCCTGTCCATCCCACATCCCTCTCTCCTCCTCTCATCTGATGTCCCTATTTGTTCGATGGAAGACTCTGAGAAGCCACCTGTGCCTCTGTGAGACCCAGAGCCATCTGTCCCCGTCTCTAGCCAGGGGTAAAACAATGGTAAAGATCATAGCCACCCCAGTTGTATCCCTGAGTCGGGCAGGGTAGCACGGACTCTTTCTCTTATCTCTCTGCTCCTTGGGGTTCGGAATCCATAGGCCTGGGGACAGGGCCTGTTGGGAGAGACTCTGCTTGTCACCTGACATTTATAGGTCATTGCCAGGGAGCTGGGGTTGCAGGTGGTCTTTGGATATAGAGCACTGGTTTCTGAGTTCCTACTTGGGATTTCCTAAACCACCATTTAATTCCTCACGTGAGCTGAGCTCTGCATTTCTGACTATATTCATGGAGCTGGTGATCAGTCCAAGGCTTTTCATACACGAGGCAGGGAGTGGCCTGCCACCGAGCTCCACCCCAACAGAATCCTCACTGGCTTTAAAAATGAGTGTTGAAGGGAAGCGTATAGCTGAGAGGGTAGAGTGTTTGCTAGCACACCTGAAGCCCTGGGTTCAATCCCCAGCACTGCACACACTGGGCGTGATGGTGTATGCCTGTCATCCCTGCACTCAGGAAGTGGAGACAGGAGAATCAGAAGTTCAAAGTCATCCTCAGCTACCTGAGACCCTGTCTTGAGAATAGCCACAAAATAAATATTGAAATGATTTGAATTCTGATTAACCTCTCATAGCATCCAAGAGGCTTTTCTTAGCCTACCGCATTAAAGATATGTCTATCCAGAAAGTTCTCTGTTTCCCAGCCATTTAGACCCAAATAATCACACAGAAACTACGTAAATTATAACATTGTTTGGCCAATAGCCTAGGCATATTTCTAGCTAACTCTTACATCTTAAATTAACCCATTTCTATTAATCTGTGGATCGTCATGAGGCCTACCAGTAAGGTTCTGGCTGGCATCTGTCTTCTGTCTTCTTTGGCAGCTACATGGTGTTTCTTTGACTCTGCCTTCTTTCTCCCAGCACTCAGTTTAGTTTTCTCCACCTAGCTCTATTCTGCCCTGCCACAAGCCAAAGCAGCGTCTTCATTAACCAATGATAATAAAACACATTCACAGCAAATAGAGGGGAATCCCACACTGGTTCTCTGTTCAGATGTCAGGTGAACAAAGAGTGGGAGAAAGGAGGGAAGGAGAGGAAGAGAGGGAGGGAGGGAGGCAGAGAGGGAGGGAGGAAGGAAGGAAGGAAAGAAGGGAGAAGTAGTCTCACATTAAACTAGGTGACGCTTTGGAAAGTGCTACTTTAAAAAAAATGGACCATGTGGGCTGGGGAGTTGGCTCCTTGGGTAAAGCCCTTCCTGGGCAAGGTAAATTCAAGTCCCCAGAACCCACCCCAAAGCTGGATGTAGCAGTCGGCATCTGTAATCCCGGTGCTCATACAGTGAGGTGGGAGCTCTGGACCTTGGGAAGCTCAGGGGCCAGCTAGCCCGGCACACACCACAGAAAGGAAACTGGAGATGACAGCCGTCTCAAACCAGGAGAAGTCGCGAACCAATGCCCGCTTCTCCCCCGACCTCTGCACACATGCATGAATACTCATATGCACACACGAAGGTTTTTTTAATGGGTCACGTAGTCAGTGAGGAGAGACATGTTCTCTGGGTTTGACCCATCATCAAACAGTGGGATTTTCCCCGTAAACCATGGCCTTTCTGCTTCCTGTGTTTCCCAGAATTCCTGCTCCAGGGGCTTCCCAGAGTGGATGATCCATCCATGGGCTCATTGTTTTAAAATATTTGTCCAGGATTATTAAAAAGATGATTTTGTGACAGGAAAGAAGGGGAAAATGAAAGCAGATATTAGGTACTCACTAATTCTCAGAGAGCCAATGCCACGTTCCTGTCTGCGTATGACCCTCACCCTGGATAGACAAGGCTGCAATCTTCTTCTTTTAATATTTTCAATTTATTATGATTATTCTGCTGCTGTGTGTGTGTGGTGGGGGTGATGTATGGGCACAAGTGGTTCTGAGGACTGAACTCAGGTCGGTAGGTTTGTAAAGCAAGTACCTTTACCTTCTGAGCCATCTCACTGGCCCTATAAATCTTTTCTTATTTATTTTAATGTGTGTGTGTGTGTGTGTGTGTGTGTGTGTGTGTGTGTGTGATGTGGGATTCCCATCTGTGTGCTATAAATACTATTGGTACTATTGGTGAATAAAGACACTGCTTTGGACCTATAGAAAGGTAGAACTTAGGCGGGGAAAACTAAACTAAATGCTGGAAGAAAGGAGGCAGAGAGAAGGAGAAGCCATAGAGCCCTGCAAGAGACAGATGCTGGGAACTTTACCCAGTAAGCCACAGCCATGTGGCAATACACAGAATACTAGATAGTTTAAATTAAGATATAAGTGTTAGCTAGTAAGAAGCTAGAGCTAATGGGTCAACCAGTGTTGTACATAATATAGTTTCTGTGTGATTATTTCGGGTCTGAGCTGCTAGGCAGCCAGGAAACAAACAAGTGGCCTTTGTGTGTGTGTGTGTGTGTGTGTGTGTGTGTGTGTGTGTGTGTGTGTGTATAGAGACCAGAGACAGTCTCTGGTGTTATCTACAAAAATATCATTGATTTCCTTTTCTGTTGGCTGTCTATTGCTGGGCATAGGGCCTACCTGTAACTGTGGTTCTTATGTCCAGTGAGACTCCACTGGAGAAAAATCATTTTTCCTTTGTGAGATGTTGTCAGTTGGTTAGAGATAGGAGCTCCTGTACACATCCCCGTCTGAGTGCAGGGACTCTGTCTGGCTTGGACCTGTGCAGGCTGTACACACACCGTCACAATCTCTGTGAGCTCATATGTGCCGTGATCCTTTCGTATCTGGAAATTTCCTTGCTGGCCATTCTTCCCCTCTGGCTCTTAGAATCTTTCCACCTCCTCTTCCCTGTAGCTCTTTATATATTGTAGCCATTCTTCTCTTGTATCCTGTTCTGTAACTTTTGTATACAATACTGGAAAGCTTATCTTTTAATGTCTGTTCTCCTTCCCCCGCCATGGATATCCTCAGATATGCTAGAATTATACAGACACATACCACATCTATCCATTGATCAAATATCCAACAAAAGCCTAGTAGGTTTGGGGACCACAGTGCTGTATAAAACACATTGATCCCTGGACACTTCCTGCTGGAGTTTGTCGGGTGTGCATCCGGCAAACATCAGATATCTGCTTGATTGTCTGCTGGGACCTCAGACAAGCAGAGACAGCTCTGCCTGCCGGGCTTCTTGCAGCCTGATGTTTAACATGTGGCATCCTCTTGGGCGGGTCCTGTGGAGCCCAGCAGAACCTGACCCAGAATGGGGCTCCATCTTGGGGCTCTCTGGGGCGGCAGGGGAGGGGGAGTCGGTGAGGGAAGGCTTTCCAGGCGTGACGTGTCAAAGGGTGCAGAAGGCTGATTTAGAGCTGACAGGCAGGAGGAAAAGCCTCTAGAAAAGAAGTTTTAAGGCCATTCCTGGCCAGACTTGGGTCTGGGCACCAGGCCTCTAGGGCTTAACTGAAGGTCCAAAGACTACTTTTGTTTGTCTGTCTGCTCAGCATTTGAGACTTATCCCTCTCCATGAGGCCCCATCTGCCCTGCCTTCTTCAGGTAAGTCTTTTTTGTCCAATGGGGAGGGCATCGATGCTGAAGGCCAGATGCCCGAGTTGGAGGGCCTGCGCCAAGGACCAAAAGAACCACGTGGAGTCCCACCATGGCCATGCTACTTTGTCTGACCTCGGCTGGGACTTGGCCTCCTGCCCTTTGGGAGTTCACAGGGAGGTAATGTCTCCTCCAAGAAGAGACTGGTTCCTTCCCACTCCAGAGAGGCCTGTGTATATAGATAAGGCTCCAAGGAACCAAACAGCTGGGACTCCTGTGACTGTAGAGAACCCCAAGGCAGAGGATATACCATGGCCACGCCTCTAATGTTGACGAGGGTGTTATTTCCCTCCGTGGCCCCTGCTTCCTGTGAGGTCTGGGGAATCGCTAAGAGTTCAAGTTCGTTGATG
This sequence comes from Alexandromys fortis, assembly GCF_014885135.2. NCBI lineage: Eukaryota > Metazoa > Chordata > Mammalia > Rodentia > Cricetidae > Alexandromys > Alexandromys fortis. The sequence goes on along the minus strand of NW_026067961.1, from coordinate 7,605,893 downwards.
ATACCAGCAGAACCGTGAGAGAGATTGGCATCTTGACTACCCCATGTGGCCCAGAAGATGTTACAGATCACACTCTGGCTCGTTACCTCTGGGGGCACCTGGGGCTGTCCCCTTTTGTCCCAGAGGGAAGTTCCTGAGTGAAAGACTCAGTGCCTTGGGAGTAGCTTTGTGAACTTCAGAGCCATGTGTGGTTGAAATCGCTCTGCATCTACTCTGCACTACCCTGGGCAGATGGACATCTCTGAGCCTTGGTTTCCCCATGTGTAAAGAGAGCATCACCCCTAAGCTGTAGGATGGGGCACCAACAGAGGTCATGTGACAACTCTTGATTGAGATGTTAGGTTTGCCCCTGGTACCTCCTCAGAAAGTCAGTCAAAGGGTCCAGCAAGATGGCTCAGTAGGTGACATTGTCAGCTGCTAAGACTGACGACCCAGGTTCCATCCCCTGAAACCCATATAGTAGGAGGAGAGAACTGACTTCGGCAAGCTGTCCTCTGAGCTCCACGTGCATGCCATACATACAGGCATACAGACATAGACACACACACACACACACACACACACACACATGATAAATAAATCTAATAAAAAAATAAAGTCAACAGAGCTGGGGAGATGGTTATTGGCGATCAGGGAAACTGAGGCCTGGCTTTAGGAGCCTGTGTCCTGACAGTGCAGGATTTCTGGCAGTTCTCACTTTCATTCTCACAGGAGCCCAACGAGAGAGACACCAGATATAAGCCTTTTGTGGAAGAAGACTCAAAGGCTCAGCAAGGTTGACAAAGTCACTCACAGATGCACAGCACATGGAAGGCCTGGCTCGACTCCCTCATGAGTGGGCTTGGAGCTGGTCAGATGCGTATGAGAGGGGGCACTGGCTGAGAAAAGTGCTCTGTCTTGGATCCTGAAGCTTGGAACCCAAAACGAAGAAGTATTTAATGGTCAGCCAAGCTTGCAACCTCAGAAAGCCCCCATCCAGGCGTTGACCCCAGGACCCCAGAATGGTTCCAGAGTATATCAGGCTCCAGTCCCTAGAGCCGTCTCTAGAAGCTTGGCACTGATGTTCAGGAGGCAGGGAGGAAGGCCAAGACCCTGGAGCTGCCCCAAGGAGGGGAGCAGTTTGGCCAGCGGGCCGGTGGGGCCGGGCTTCTTTGTTGCACACTGACAGGGAGGTGCGGCCACCACACACTTCAGCTGCCAGTTCATTGCGGTCACTCAATCCATCACCCAGGCTGGGGGCGGTGGGCCCCCAGCCTCCTGGCGGCTAGGCCTGCAGTGTTGTTTCAGTCTGACTCGGGCTGTGAGATAAACGGGGCATGAACTGGCCCCTTGGCAGGGGGTCAGCCCCTTCTGCCCTCATTAAAGTGCCAATCAAAAAGAGGAATGGAGAAAGCTGGTGAGCTCAGCCTCTCTCTCCCCAAGGGGCAGGATCCGGGCTCCCTGAGAGAGAGCCAGCAGTGCGTTCCACAAGGCCAGCAGGGCCAGCAGCATGCATCTGGTTGCAACATTGCAGAGCTGAGGTTGGTCTGCTCTGCATGGGGGTGGGGTTTGGGGCCAGTCCTTCAGAGTCGGGAACACCCTGCCCTGGCCTGGTCTGAGGCTTATGGCTGGGTTTCTGCTGCTACTTGATAGCCGTACTGGCGACTCGGGCCATCGGATTTCCTCTTCTGAACCTCAAGGCACATCCTGCTCCTTCTGCTAGCTGTTGGAGAGACCATGGCCTTGTGGGTAGGGAGCCACGGGCGTGTGCAGTGGCCACCGGGCTCAAGCACATACTTGGTGCTCTTGTGGCCACGCTGGGAAGGCTGAGTTCACTACTGTACTGGAGAGGCTGGGCCTGTCTCTCCTCTCCACCTTGTCTGGTAGCCTCTCTCTGTCTTGAGTCCTGTCCCCAGGGTAACTTAGCCAGTTACAGTTCCCTGGCTTCGGAAACATAAAAGTGGAAGGTGCCAAACCTGATTAAGACAGCATTGCCTGTATCTGTCCTACGGAGAGTCCAGGGCAGTCCAGATGCAGCCTCTCTGGTGTGTGTGTGGGGGGCGGGGGCATAGGGTTGGCATAAGCTCGATGCCTAGAGGTCACAACTGGCAGAAGCCTTCTGGGGTGGGGGCTGGAAGTAGGGGTGCTGTATTACTTCTATATATAATCCTTCACAGTCCACCTGTTCTCCAACTAAAAGCCCATAATAAGTTATGTACTGAACAAAAAGAAAGAAGGAAAGAAGGAAGGAAGGAAGGAAGGAAGGAAGGAAGGAAGGAAGGAAGGAAGGAGATGGTAGGCTGGGTTAGTGGCTCAGCAGCTAAAGCACCTGCTATACAAACAAGACAACCAGAGTTCAGAAACCCAGAACCCACTTAAATGCCAGGTGGGCACGGAGGGGTTGCCTGTGATTCCAACCTTGGGAGAAAGACACAGGGGGGATCCTGGGAGCAGGTTGATTAGGGAGACTAACCGTATTTGCTAGCTCTGGATCTGACTGAGAGGCCCTGCCTCAAAGAATGTGGTGTAAAGCAATCTAGGAAGATTCCCAGGGCCAACCTCAGACCTCCACATGTAGGTGCACACACACACAGCCCCCACATGTACCCCACATGCATGCAAGCCACACGTTCACATGAGAAAAAAATGGCATAATTTTTAATTCCTTTCAAATACCAAGGGATAATAATAATCACTGCCATTGCTTGGGAAGTTGTGATGTTTTTGAGCATTGTCGGAAGCAAATTCTACCTGACTTAAGTCTGCCAATAACCCTGTGGCCATGACACTAAGGTCACCCTGTTCTGTGGATATACAGGTCAGGTTGCTAAGTAAAGACCCATATGTAGCAATCCTAACACGACTGTGGTTTGCAACACCCTCTTAACCCAGACGCCAGCTCCTGTTTAGCCAGCAGCCCCCCTCCAGTTAGAGTGTCACAGGCCCAGGCTCTGGCCATCTTGGGGCTCTGTTTTCCCCTGCCTTTCCATGGCAGCACACAGAATCCTCATGCTCTGTGGAGAATGGACTGTGGTGAGGAACAGGGAGGTTTGGGACATGGCCCATTTGCCTTCTGTTCCAGCCTGCTCTCTGCCATGGGCATAGCTGAGCACCATGGTTTATCCCAGCCGTGGATGTGACTGGCCTCCACACACCGTATCAGCGGGCACCCAGCCCTCACTTCTAGTTAGCCTCAGCCATTGGGAGACAGTCAGAGGGCACTAGGAGAGGTGAGGACATTTGCTTCTCAAGATGGTTAATTTTAATTGTCAACTTGACACAGTCTAGAATCACCTGCGAGAAGAGGCTCAGTGGAGCGCTGTCAGAACAGGTGGGCCGGTGAATTATCTGTGGGGGATTGCCTTGATTACATTAATTGGTATCAGAAGACCCAGCCTGCTGTGGGTGGCACAATTAATTCCCTGGGTTTTGGTGCTGAACTGCGTAAATGTGAAGAAAGCTGAATACTAAGCACGCATGCATGTTCACGCAGGCGCACACACCACCCGTCAGTCAAACGAGGAAGCACTCTATAGAACGGAAGAAAAAACTTCCCAGCTATAAATTTGACCAAGCGTTAGTAAAACATACAAAGGACAAAGAACACAAGAAAATAAACATCAAGAAAAAAAATAAAAATAGGCCGTGGAATTGAACCAAAACAAATATAGGTGGTTAAACATCATTTTAAAAGGTGTTCAACGTCATTCGTCACCAGAGAAATCTAATTAAAACCACTTTGAGATTCCATCTCACCCCATTCTGGATGCCTATCATCCAGAAAACAAACGACAACAAGGCTGGTACAGCCACTCTGGAAACTAGCCTGCAGGCTTGTCAAAAAGCTAAAAATAGAACTTCCATATGACCCAGCCCTGATACTCTGGGGCGTGTATCCAAAAGACTCCAGTCTTCCTAGGGAGGGAGTTGCTCATCTCTGGTTACCACTCCACTCACCATAGGTAGGAAACTGAGTTAGCCCAGATGTCCACCAGGCAACTCATGGATCCTGGAAACAAACACAATGGACTTTTAGTCATCTCTAAAGAAAAACACAAACCTGCAGGGAGACAGGTCAAAATGGAAAATATTGTATCAGGTGAAGCAACCCAGGCCCGGAAAGACAAATGGTGCGTGTCCTCCATTATGTGTAGACCCTAGCTTGAGTTTTTTTGAGTTTTGTGTGAATTTGGAGTAACTGAGAGTCCAGAAAGAAAGGACCCATGAGGGAGAGGGAAAGAGGCCCTAATGGGAGAGAGGACGACAGAACACACATGATATGAGGACAGCAGGGGTGTGGGGTGGAATACTAGGAGTTAGTGGTTTGAGCAGGGGTGCAAGGGAGAAGAGAGAGTGAGGAGAGGCTAATCAAAATTAAGAGTATATGCAAAACCGCTATAGAAATCCAAACCTTGTAAACCAATCAAAAATGTAACTTAAAAATAGTTCCTCTTCTTGCATAGAGGAAGATGATTCCCAAGAAGACATAGGTTCTCTAATGAAAAGATATCGGTACTAGGGATGGGGCGTCTCCCTAGCAGTTATCAGTCAGGGAGGCCCCGGAAGCACCCACAACAGTATACGCTAATATCATTGCTCTTGGTTGCCCCCCCCTAAAAAAAAACTAGACAGTAAAGCCTATTGTTGAAGACACCACATCTTTGTGGGTCGTGGAGAAACCAAGAGCTCAGCAAATCCCAAGTTGGATAAGTACAAGAATACCACCCCTAAGCCATGACAGATAAATAAAAAATAAATAAATAAATAAAATCAGAGATAAAGTAAATATTCTTAAAATTCAGCCAGATGGGCTTGGGCAGCTGGCTCAGTTGAGTGAGTAGCTCACAAGCATGGAGACCTGAGTTCTAATCCTTAGCACCCTGTCAAACATCCAGGCATGGCAGAGCCTCTGCAAATCCAGTGCTGGGTAAGTAGAGACAGGAGCCCTCTAGGGCTTGCTGGCCAGCCTGTCTAGTCAAATCATCAAGCTCTAGGTTCAGCAAGAGACTCTGCTGCAAAACCTAAGGGGGCATGTAGCTAAGAAGGACACCTAGTCCTAAGCCATGTACTGGCCCCCATGTTTTTCTTTATTACAGAAAAACTGATCGAAGCTGGGTACTTACACCAAAAGACGGCTTACTGAGCTCACGTTTTGGAAGCCAACAGTCCAAATTCATGGTCAGATGTTTGGGCCTTCGGTGCGATGGTGGTAGAGGATAACATCGTGGCAGGAACAGGTGAAAGGGGAAAAGCCACATCAGATTGGAAGCCACAGAGCAATCCGTGGCTCAGGCTGTGCCTCATGGAGCAAAATGCACCTATATTTTCTTTTACTTGATGTCATTTTATCTGAGACAGCACCTCACTGAGTAGCCCAGGGTGGACTGTCTTTTTACATCGGGAAGTGTGCTGCAGAGACTTAAATGGGCTGTGTTCAGCACTTTTCTGTTTGTTGGGATAAAACATCATGATCAAAAGCAACTTACAAAGGAAATAGATAATTTTGGCTTGTGATGTCAGAGGGAGAGTCCATAATATCCATGATGATTAGGGCAACAGGGAGCCTGGGGCTAGAGCAGGAAGCTGAGATCCTATCTCATCTATATACAGGAAGCAGAGATGCAGAACAGGAAGCAGGGTGAGGCTATAGATCCTCAAAGCCCAACCCTAGTGACACACTTCCTCCATCAAGGCTCCACCATCTCAAGGCTGCCGTCCCTCGCCAAATAGTGCAGCCAAGTGGGACCAAGTGTTCATGTACACGAGCCCATGGGGGACATTTCTCATTCAAACCACAATGGTCAAGAAACTGAAAGGATACTGCTATGGCATCGTGGCTTACTGGGAAAGAATCAAGCCTCTGTGAGGCTCAAAGAGCGTGGGAGAAAAGGAGCATCAAAATGTGAGAGTCAGAGAAAGAGGTGGGATCTGGTGTGGTTATTTCCACCTAATTGAAACATTCTCTCCTGGAGGGGAGGCTCAATAGCGTTCAGAAAGTAAATACAACTCACAAGCTGTAGGAATCTCCTGAAACTTACAAGGCTTACAACACCGTAACAACTGATCTGGAGAGAAGACCCTTTACCCAGGTAAGCTATCCTCAAGCTGTCCAGCGATGCAGCCTTTAGGAGTTGTAATTCATGCTGGGGTGGGTGGGCTTTTTGGTGATGCAGCAGCTTTGGAAGCATCCATGTTTCTGTAAACAACCCTCACGCATGTACCTATAAGTCATCCCAGTAAACTCACCAGTGAAATAAGCTAGACATGGGTGGAAGGGGTTCTTTGGTGTGCTCTATCTGGGGTAAACAGACATTTGTTCATGTCTCCCCGCAAAAAAAATCATATAACACCCATGTTGCCTTCAAATCTGTAGTCCTCCTGCCTCAGCTATCCTAGGGCTGGAGTGCCAGGTATGTGTCACCTGGCCACAACTACAACTTGCAGTTGCAATGCCTAAATCAGTAGTGGCAACTGGAATTATGTTAATCCCTCCTGGAGGCATACCTCAACCCAAGGACCTCTGATTAGGCCTTGCTTCTTAGGGTCCCACCCCTCACCACCATCACCTAGAAGACCGAGCCTCCTACACCTGAGCACCTGGGAAACAAACCACATTGGAGCCATAGCAGACTACACTTATTTTCTCCCCAGTTGGCACAGATTTAAAAAGATTAACATACGACCTTGGTAAGGGTGTGTGGAAGCACATTACCCTTCTTCCTGGCGGCCATATAAATTGTTAAGTCCTATAGAAAGTAACTTATGAAAACTGCAAATGGGTAGAGATAGAGCAAATCCCCTCCTAGGACTCTGGGCATGTTGCAAAATCAGGCCTGCACAAGGGGATTCACTGCAACTTTGTTTGCAATAACAAGAAGACTGGAAAAATTCTGAGTGGCCACCAGTAGGGCACTGGTAAAGTAAATACTCTACGTGCAATGGAAATCCTACCGTGATCCAAGAAAAACAGACCATGATTTATGTGTGGATATAGAGCGATTTCTAAGACATATCACTCATGAAAACACAAGGGAGAAGCAAACCAAATTTTTGTCGTAAAAATGAAAAGAGCAGAGAATATCTACATAGGCACATATTAGCTGAAACACATACACTTATAAATCTGTGTATGTGTACATGTGCAGGTGTCTGGAAAAATACACAAAAGACCAGGGAGGAGAACTGTGACAACTGGGTGACAGGTGTGGGAGGGAGGAAAAAGATAAAGCCACCGTAAACAAAAACAAACACAGAAGGCAAGAGATAACTTGTAACAAAAGATCTCAATGTAGCCAACTTCCTGTTCTCATTCCTAATAACACACTTCATCTGAGAGAAGTGGGAGAGGGAGAGGGAGGGGGAGAAAGAGATGTCTAGGAAATACAAAGAGAAAATCCAAAGGGAATTTAATCCCCCAAAGAGGACCATTCATTAAGCTAAAGAGCTGAAAAGGCAAGATATGAATTGAGGCTGTTTCTAATCAATTTTGGCTTAGGATGGAATTCATCACTCTTGGAAGGCAGTTTATAAAGAAGGAATCACTGTTTTCAGTTTTTTTTTGTGTTAAAAAAAACTTTATTAACTACAGGCTGGAGAGGTGGCTCAGTGGTTAAGAGCACTGGCTGCTTTTCCAGATGCCCAGGTTTTGTTTTCGGAACCCACAGGGCAGGGCAGCTCACAGCTGCCTGTGGCTAACTCCACTGATCCGACACCATCTTCTGGCCTCTATGGGCACTACACACTCATGGTTATATACATACAGACAAAGCTGCCATACACGCAACATTGTTAAAAATTAAAAGAGCCTTATAAACTATTACATTAAAATGCTAATAGCCACAGGCATCCTCTCTTCATTTGTGTGAGCTCTATTGATATGATCCCTGGATTGACTTATGCTCAAAATATGAGCTGCTAAGCATTGTTGGAACTGGATGCCTTCTTTCTCCTACAGACTCAGCATTTATGACCAGAATGGATGCTATCTTCTGAAATAAATTGCCGCAAATTTGTACCTCCTAATGCTTCTTTAAGAGCATCTGGACAGCCAGGCAAAGGTGACCTCGGAGGCCTCCTGCCAACCTCTCCTGCCTGCCTGCTCTCCCTGAGGGTGCCCACGTGCGCTTGTCCTGCCTCTGTGCCCAGGACTGTAACCACCCTGGGCAGCTGGCCAGGACCTTGGTCCTGTTTGTAAAGTTGCCTAATCTTGCTAGTGCTTAGCAAACAAAGCCAGGCTCTTAGAGCCCAAACAGCATAGGGTCCTCTGGCCTCTTCTGACCCACAAAGGTCTGTCTCCAACGGAACCAGGAAGCACCAAGAAAATACTCTCAAATTTAGTTTTCTTAAAGGTGAACAGGAGTCCTTCAAAGGGAGCATAGCAGGACCAGGCCCCTTTGAGACTACAGATCACTGCTGGCAGACTGGCAGGCCCAGAGTCAGTGGGATGAAACCTCGTGGCCCCATGTCTTACATTTTATATAGATACATAAGATCATATGTGTGCAGATGGCATGGAGTACAATAAAAATGTCTAGGGGAACAAAGGATACTGACGGGGGGGGGGGCGGGGGGAGCACAAGGGGCTGGTGGGGAGCTGTTCTCAAAGCCCACTAGACACACGATTGGAAACAATCTTATGTAATTAACCAAATTTTAAAAACCCAATTTCTTTTTCTTCTTTTAAATGAGGCTCCTGAAAGGTTTTAAGTCCCACCAGTGACCTTAACAAAGGGGTTCAGGTAAAGCTGCCAAAGGGGGTCACTGTAAATGCAGCGTTATTTTAGCTCTTGTCTGACCCACAGTCCAGCCTTCCTCCCGCCATGGGCCTCACTGGCCCCTGGCCCTTTGCTACAGATGTTTGCAGGGCACAAAGCCAGTGACCTTCCAAAGACCTCCATCCCAGCCTTTCCTCCGGCCTCCACTTCCTACACCTGCCTCAGCCGAGGAGGCCCAGAGTCTAGAACAGTCTGCCCCCTAAAGGAGCTCGTGGTTCTGCTTCCTCTTGCACCCTCCAGATTCCCCTTCCTCCCAGTTGAGGTTAGGAGGTACTGCCTGACAAATGGAGACCGTGGAACACAGGAGCAGATGCACTGGACACGGGCATGCCCCAGTTGTAGCCGGGCTCCAGTCTCCCTCCTCCCTGTCCGGGTGTTCCTCTCTCTCCTCCATTCCTCTATCTCCCTCTCTCCTCTCTCTTTACTTTTCTCCCCACCTCCCCTTTCCCTTCTCTTCCCTTTTCTCTTTTGCTACAAGCCTACGCAACCCCCTGCTGTTAAAAAAACCCTAATAGGAAACTAAAGCAAACCACCCTTCTCTCACAGAGTCAAATTTTTAGAGGCAGAAACCTGCCTGCTTCCCCAGCTTAACCTTTGGAACCCATTTCAAAACCAGGCTGGCTTCTGGCCAGGGCTCCCAGAACCTCCAGGGAACAGGTCACCTGTGGCCTACTTTCCTAATCCTGTCCCATCTTGCACAATCTGACCTCAGGGCGGGTGGAACCGGCACCCCTGCCCTTTCCGTAGGTGCCCGTGTTCTCTTCCTGGGGAACCTTTCTCACTTCTAATTCCTCTAACTGTGCCTCAGCTTCTCCCCAGGGCTCTGGCCTCGGCCCTCTGCTCGCTTGGTGATCTGTCCTCCATGTCTGTCTGTTTAATCAGTTCACTGAGAGACTCCAGGCCTCTGGTCCTTGGGCATTGTACTGAGCCTCGTGTTCAAGATGTCCAGAACATACCTCACCACTCCCTCTGCCACCACCCTTCCTGTTGAAATTGACCTAAACGAGCCTTTGGGCAGGCTTGTATAAAGTCCAGGGGTTTCCATGGTGTCCCCAGGACCCAGACCTCTTTACCTCTCAGCTTGTCCTGTGTCTGGTTTGTCACTCTGGGGCAAGCCCTCCCTCCACACTGGCTCCTGGCAGCTCCAGGCTTACACCTAACAACTGAAGGCCAGTGAAAGAAAGGGCTACAGTTCCATTCTGGAATGATCTCGGCCTCCAAGAATGGGAGCATGTGGGCAGGCCAGACCTGGGTCACAGAACTCCTATGGAAACTCTCCTTTGCCATACAGTTCATCCAGGGCTGGGACGTGCTTAGACTCTCAGACAGAGGACGCGGCATGAGAGATGGGATCCCCTGAAGAAAAAGAAGGATAATTCCAGAGGAAGAGAGAATTGAGTGTGGCCCAGCAGGCAGAGCAGGTGCCCACCTTAGTCTCTAGACCCTCTTCACACCCTGCCCTTCCTACCCCAGATGTGTTTTCTCTCTCTGTTTTAGGAGTGTGACCTCGCCGCCCTGCCTCTTGCCCCTGTTGTTAATCCTCTTCCCCGATCTTTCCCATGACAGACTTGGTTACCTTTGGGAAGCTCAGTTTGGCTAGCCCCCACCTTTCACCCGGCCCCATGGTGAGCTTGACCCATACAGGTGTGGGTGTCAGTAGTTCATTTTGATGGCTGAGCAGTACTGCAATGTCTTACGGCTTGTTTACCTCTTCCCCTGTGATGGACACGTGGTTTGTTTCCAGAGTGGAGCTATTGTGGGTGAATATTTATGTGTGTGTGTGTGTGTGTACACGTCTCTGTGCGAACACGTTTTCCTTCCTCTTGAGTAGATGCCAAGGAGTAGGACTAAGTGGGTCACCAGGTGAGTACATGTCTAACGCTTTGAAAAACTGCCAAGTTGTTGTCCAGGCTAGTTTACCATCCCCACCAGTAATGGGTAAGAGTTCCAGGTACTCCACACCCTTGCCAACACATGCTGTTGTCAGATGTTTTCTCCTTAGTCATTCCGTGGGTCCAGTAGTGTTTGTGATTTAAATTTGTTATTTTCTTGAGTGACGTCGGATGCCTTTCAGAAACCATGGGCTGCTTGTTTAATTCTTTTGGAAGTTTACTTGTGTCTATTATTGGAGGGGTGACCTGTGTGTGCTACTGTGTGTAGGCCAGAGGGTATTTGAGAGAGTCAGTCCTCTCCTTCCCTTATGTGGGTCCAGGGGATGAAACTCAGGTCACTGGGCTTGGCAGTGCGTGCCTTTCCTCGCCTGCTGAGCTATCTCATTGACCCCGTTTGGTTCTTCTGTGAAGCATCTCTTCAAGTGTTTGCTTCTTTTTAATTAAGTTGCCTTTGGGCTAGAGGAACGGACGGCTCAGTGATTAAGAGCACGTGTTGCTGTTGCGAAGGACCAGAGTTCAGTTCCCAGCATCCACACCAAGCTGCTCACAACCTTCTGTAGCTCCAGCTGCGTCTGGTGTCCTCTTCTGACCTCCGTGGGCACCCAAACACAAGGGGCATGTGTTCATCCGACACACGCGGGTGTGCACACCCGTGTTTAAAACTAAAGATTTAAAAATCCAGCAATCAGGGAGGCTACATGTCTGAGATGATTGCTAACTTTTGGTAAGCTATTTTACACTCCCTGTGTCTTGAGTTTTCTTTTCTTATAAAGGCTTTATCTTGTCTTGGTGCAAAGGGAAATGAGTTGGGGAGCCTCCTCTCTACAGTCTGAGTACTAACTTGCCCTGACATGTTTGACAGAATTCACAGGTGGAGCCAGCTTGCCCTGGATCTCATGGGGGGGGGCTGGCTTTACATCAATTACAAATATAATTTCTTTGATATAGAGCGATTCAGGTTTTCTATTTCTTTTAGTTCTTGTAATTTGTATCCTTTGAAAAAGGGTTTCTATTTACTTAAGCTGTTAGATTTTTTTTTCAATCATTCATTTACTTTGTATGCACACATGTGTTGGCAGAGGCCACAAGTTCATTCCTGGCTGCCCAGACCAGAAATAATTGTTCAGAAACTATATTTTAAATCACTGCTTGGCCAATCACTTAATTGTATGGCTAGCTAGTTCTTATATCTTAATTTAACCCATTTCTATTCATCTGTGTATCGTCATGTGTCTGTGGCTTACCAGCAAGGTTTTGGTGTCTGTCCCTGGCAGCAACTACATGGCATCTCATGATTCTGCCCTCTTTCTTCCAGCATTCAGATTAGTTTTCCTCACCTAGTTCTACTTTGCCCTATCACAGGCCAAGACGGATTCTTTATTCATTAACCAATAAAAGCAACACATATACAGAAGGACCTCCCACACCGTACATGTACATGTAAGAATACACGTGTACATTAGTGCATATGTGGAGGTCAGAGGAAAACTTACGGGACTCAATTCTCCACTTCTACCATATAGGTTTCAAGGACTGAATTTAGGTCATCAGGCTTGGTGATAGATACCTCTAGCTGGTGAGTCTCCTTGCTGGCCCCTGAACTTTTAAAATAAGTAATAATGTCAGTAAAAAGAATAAGTATTATAGTATAAGACAGACATAACTAATTCTTTTGTGAACTTTAAATGTATTTAAAAGAACTTAATGCCTTTGTTTGTTTTTTTGAGACAGGGTTTCTTTGTATAGCCTTGGCTGTCCTGGAACTCAATCTGTAGACCAGGCTGGCCTCAAACGCACAGATATCCACCTGCCTCTGCCTCCCAAGTGCTGGTGTTAAGGCATGCGCCACCACCGCCCAGCATTACTTAACGTTTTAATTCGTTAACTTGGTTGCTGCACTGCATCACACAGATTTGCTGGATTCTGCAGTAACTTGTAAGCAGATGTAGTTCAGTTGCACATCTGGAAAAGGCACCATTAGAATTCCAGCAATTAGAAGCTGAGGCGCGCTGTCTGAAAAGAAGCCGGCAGCCTGGAGCATATGAGCAGTGAATTTTAAAACTCTGTAACTTAAGAAAGAAAGAAAAAGCTCACGAAAACTGCCTTACCAAAAAAAAAAAAAAAAAAAAAAAAAAAAAAAAAAAAAAAAAAAAAAAAAAAAAAAAAAAAAANAAAAAAAAAAAAAAAAAAAAAAAAAAAAAAAAAAAAAAAAAAAAGAAAAAGAAAGAAACTAAGAAACTGAATGGAAAATTAAAAAAAAAAACTAGAGATAATTCTCAAGAATTGGTGGCAGAAAAAGTAGTTTTTTCTTTTTTTAAGACAGAAGTTTAGTGACGTCGGGAAGGTAGAATCTTTGGGGTGAGAGGGGACACAGACTCTGGCACTGGGAGCCCGAAGGACATTCAGACTGTCCAGAGTTAGTTCTTAAAAAGCTGGTAAAGGAAGAGATGTCTGTTTACAGAGAGCCTGATGACAGTAGATCTGAGACGAGAAGGGTTCCACTGCCAGGCCAGGAGGCTTTGCCGCAGGGCCTGATGCTAACGAGGAGCGTGTCCCACTGACAGCGGTGTGAAGTGACACCCTCGTGAAAGGGAAGGGTTCAGGTGAGGCAGGCTTGGCACTGGCAAAAGAGCCAGCTACGAAACATCCGCTGACTGGAATCGCTGACTTCACACACTCGTACAGAACATATAGCTTAGTAATTGTGTGCAACAAACACACGCACACACACAGTTCTACACACACACATACAGACACAGATACAAATACACATACACATACAGACACAGTCACACACAGACATACATACACAGACACAGTAAGACACATCCACAATACAGTCACAGATACACACAGAGTCACATATACAGACTCTCTCTCTCTCTCTCTCTCTCTCTCTCTCTCTCTCTCTCTCTCTCTCACACACACACACACACACGGGGATTTCAGCTATTACTAAATTATACCATGTTCTAGTTAGCTTTGACTATGAACTTGATCCAGCTTAGAGTCACCTAAGCATGTCAGTTGAGGGATTGCCAGATCCTATTGGCCTACGGACACATTTGTGGGCACAATATGGGACACATATTGACTGTTAACTGGTGTCGGAGGGCACAGCCCACCGTGGGCAGAACCGAACTGTGTAAGGAAGACAAATAAGGATGAACCTGTGAGTGAGCTAGCATGTGGCATCCTCCATGTCCTGCTGTACCTCACTGGCTTCAAGTGAGCGCCTTGGTCAGAGGCACTGCTGCCTGGAATAGCAAGCAGGCCTGCCTTCAGGTTCCTGCCCTGAATTCCCTCAGCAGCAGACTGTGACCGAGACGAAACAACCGTTTCCTAACCTAAGTTGCTTTTGGTCAGTGTTTTGTCAGAGAAACAGAATGGAACTGGAACATATTACTAATGTACCGTTCTCCTTTCTCACTCTCCCTTCCTCTCTCCCTCTTACAAAACAAAGAAATGCATTGCCTCCGCGGCAAACATCTCTAACCCAAACACACTGCAGGTGTGCGGGCACACAGGAGGGTGGAATCAGAAAAGCATTTCCATTTTGCTTTTGACCCATTGTCTGCCATGCTTTATGAGGAATGCCATGCTTTATGTTAAATGCAGGAATATGCTGGAAATGCGGGCTAGAGCCTCCCCCACTCCTTTTAGCTATCATATATGAATTGTGCATAATAATAGGTTTCATTGTTGCTTGTCATTCACATATATAATGCATGTTGTTCACGTGAGCCTCATTTACCCTCTGCTGTCCCCCTCACTCCTGCTGACCCCTCCTTTTCCCACCTAGTGTCCCTTCTATTCTCTTATCTTTTTCTTCTCTATTGTGAGCCATCGAGTTTCATTATTATGGCTGCACACAGGAGCATGGAACATCTTACTGCTGGATACACCACTGAAGAAATGTCCTCCCTTCCCTCAGCAGCTGTTAACAGCAAAAGCTCCTTGTGGAGAGCCCGATATCAGGAGAGGAGCCTCTCCCAGGAGCTGGAGTCTTTTGAGCTGCACCCCGAGAGTTTGTGAGCAACCCCTGGCCCTGAGATCTCTTGTGCACAAGCCAGATGTGTGAGACTCTGCTGCAGTGGGTACCTACCCCACAACCGTGAGTTAGTTTCCATGTGAAATACAAGGCTCAGTAAAGGCTATACAATACAAATGTGCTAAATGGATTACATGTGTATTATTAAAAGTTGATGGGATTTAAAGCCACTGAAGGGGAGGTCTCCGTCCACACAGTCTGCAGGCTTTGTTTAGAACTGCCACGTGCGTGCTGGTACAGACAGCTTGTCCCGGTCTTGCCCACACCCAGGCTATGACTCTGCTGCACACTGCCCTTAGGATATCACCATCACAGACCGATTCTCCTCTGGCCTCCCATCACATCATTATCTCCACTTGGCCTGCCAAGCAACTTTACCTTCTCTCTTCTTAAGCCAATTTATTGTTTTTTCTTAATTTAAAATTTGTGTTTATCACTATGGTATCTGAGTAATATGCGTGTCTGATCTCTCTCTTGCTCGCTTGTGTGTGTGTGTGAACACACGTGCCACGGTGACTGTGGGGAGGTCAGAGGACGCCTTCATGCTCTCCCTCCATTTCTATATATGTGCATTCCAGTATCCAGCTTGGGTGACCATGCCTTCACAGCAAGCAAGTGCTTTGACCTAGGGAGCAATCTCATGGGCCAGCTTCACCCCCTCATGTGACTTCTACTCCCCAATCCCAGTGAAAGTTTTCTTAGAGGTGACGTCCCCCATGTCATTGAACCCAACACATGTCCTCAACAGTCTGTTAGCATTCAGTTCTGTTGACTGTGTCTTCTTCCTCCTTGGAACCTTCCTTCCCTACTTTCCATTCCTTCTAAAGCTACATTGTGATACTAGAATGCTCCATTGTGACATCACAATTCTCAGCCGTGACTTCATAATGTTCCAGTGGACCATCACAGTTCTCCAGTGACACCACAATCCTCCAAGGCGACATTACAATGTTATCTTATGACAACACAGTGCCGACTTGTGACGTCAGAACGTACCACGGTCACAGCGTGATGTTCTATTGTTATATCATAATGCAGCGCTGTGCCTTCAAAACATGAGCTGTGACATCACAAAATGAATTTAAGGGAGATAACATAAAAAATATTTAGAAATTGAACATATTCCTAGATAACTCTATTGCCTAAACTTGTGGAAATGAATTAATCTTTAGTATCAAAATTGATGAGGCAAATATGTTATGAGAAGAAAGGTGAAAAAGACACTGAAACAAAATAAATACCCAGTCCTGCCTATCTGTGCATCCGTATCTGCAGGTTCCACACTGTTCCCAGGCCTGCCTGTCTGTGCATCCGTATCTGCAGGTTCCACACTGTTCCCAGGCCTGCCTGTCTGTGCATCTGTATCTGCAGGTCCCATGTTGGTAGAGGGAAGGTGATAGGGGAGTATTCAGGGAAAACCTGAATGTGAGTGGACTTGTTTTCCCTAATGTTAACCTATCAAGAGTATGGTCTTGATAATTATTTAAATACATTATAGCGTTAGGGTCATGTGACTTCCTGAGGAGCTACACAGAAATATTTCTTCATCCCAGAAAGGACAGACACCAGCACCAAAGAAACAACTCCATCCAAGCTTAGCTTGGGGAGCCAGTGAGTTTTCTGGGGTTACTCACAGGAGAATAAGAGAGAGTTAACCTACAGGAATGCAGGTGATTCCGCCAGTATGGTTGACGACTCAGGAGTCTACATCACAGAAGACGCCTGTGCAACTTACTGGCAGTCACATCACTGAGGAGCCCTCCCCCTTCCTGGTTTGGTTACCACACATCACTGTTGTGGGACTTCGAACCCTTTAGCCAATGGCTTTGGGGGGGGGTCATGAGCCCTAGGACATGGTCTGATCTGCATAAGAGACCAGCTCTCTCTCTCTCTCTCTCTCTCTCTCTCTCTCTCTCTCTCTCTCTGTCTCTCTCTCTCTCTCTCTGCCTCTGTCTGTCTGTCTCTCTCTCTCTGTCTCTCTCTGTCTCTGCCTCTCTCTCTCTCTCTGCCTCTCTCTCTCTCTCCCTGTCTCTCTCTGCCCCCCCCTCTCTCTCTCCCTGTCTCTCTGCCTCTCTCTCTCTCTCTCTCTCTCTCTCTCTCTCTCTCGCTCGCTCGCTCTCGCTCTCTCAGCCGGGTTGTAGAGCAAGCGGCAGAGTGGTGATACGGTTGATGCTCTTCACTCCTGGGCAGACAGCTGGACGAAGGCAGCTGGATCAGCGGCGGTGTCTGCTTTGTCCTGTCTCTGGGAGTTTGTCTTGCCACTGCACCCCCTAACAAATTGGTTACTAGACTTTGGTGGGTTCTTGCTTCATATCGCTTCAGGGTGAGGGACTCAGGAGCCTCCCCTTCCTGCCACAACGGAATGTTAACAGGCCCAACTGTATGAGGGTGATCAGTTGAGAAAGCAATGGGTAGGCTGGTGAGATGCCTCAGTGGGGAAAGGCTCTCGCTGCCCAGCCTGACCACCCGAGTTCAAGGCCCAGGTCCCCCATGGTGAAAAGAAAGCTTTTAGCTCCATCATGGTAAGAAGGCATGGCAGAGGAGTGTGCTAGCTGATCACTAGTTTCTGTCGAGGTGGGTGTTTGTGCTTGGCTGGTCTCCTCTTTTTACTCTGTATAATGGTATCCAGGGGTTGGTGCCACCAGCATGCAGGCTGAGTCTCCCTCCTCAGTTAAGCCTCCTTGGAAACTCCTCACAGACAAGGACAGAGGCGTGTCTTCCGAGTGATTCCTAAGCCAGACGGGCTGACACTGAAGATCAACCACCACAGGCTTTCCCTCGTCAGTCTGATGCCCCAAACACACCATGGTCAACCACGACATTCCACTGCTGGGCTCTGAAGTCTCATGTCAATCTTATAACGCAAAACACATTTAGTTCATCTCTAGCAGACTCTAAGATCTTAACAGTTTCTAAACTGATCAAACGTGGTACTGGATTTCTTCTGGAACTCAGGAACTCTCTTAGCTATCAGCCCTAGAAAATAAGTTATTAGGTTTTACTTACCCCCAACATACAATGGGGAACAGTTAACAAAGGGGAGGAGAAGGCATGGTTAGGACAGACTGGACCAGAACAAGACCAGAACTTGGCCAGGCAAACACCAAGCCCTACAGCTTCATGGCCTGCATTTGAGGCTCCTGGTGGATCTGCTGGACTCGAATGGCCTTGGGTAGCCTTTACTCTTCTCCTCGGCAGACGTCTCATTGGCGTGGCATCTCCATCATCCTGGCGTCTCCATTACAGTTCAGGGTTTACCCTCCTAGAGTCACACAATGGTGTTTTACAGGCTTCCTGCAGGACCTCCAACCCCGGACCACACTTCCTGGCCTCAGTGGCTTTCTGGGACCCTGTGAGCTTTTGCGACCCTATAATTCATGCACTTCTGCATGCCTGCACAGCCAGTGCTGTGGGTGATGCTATCAGCTCCCACGGCTGTAGGGCCTCTGTGTACACCGTGGTGGCTGAACTTGGGAGAAACTTGACCCATTTTGCAGCAGGAAAGTTTCACAGTGGCATTCTCTATCCAGTCTTTCTCCTTCAGATGAACTTGTAATTCTAACAAGTTGGAGTCTTCAGTGAGGCACCTTTCCTGGTGTCCCATGATAAAGCACAAGGTCCCCCCCTCAAGGGAACTCACTCCTGTAACAATTACAGCCATTTTCTCTGCACCATCCTTGTCAGCAACTTCGATTTACTCGTGCATTCTGTGGTGGTTTGGATGCAAACAGCCCCTGTAGGCTCATATATTTGAAAGCTTGGCCTTGGGAAGGATTACGAGGTATGGCCTTGTTAGAGGAGGTACCTCACTAGGGTAGGCTTTGAGATTTAAAAAGCCCACACCAGGCCCAGTCTCCTTTCTCTCTGCCGTGGACTTGTGGATAAGATGTGAGCTCCTGGCTGCTTCTCCAGCACCAAGCCTGCCAGCTGCCAGGCTTCCTGCCATGAGTCATGGACTCGCCCTCTGAACCTGAAGTCCCAATTAAATGCTTTCCTTTATAACTTGCCCTGGTCACCGTGTCCCTTCACAGCAATAGGATAGTAATTAAGATACTTCCTTACCATAAAACTGAACATTTTTTTATATCTGCCTGCTCCACTGGCTGTTCTCTGCCATCAGATACCTGGACAAGAGCCGGAGTAGTAACCATGCCACAGCTTGGGAGACTAGTTGCCTTGCGATTTCCTCTGAGAAACAAGTTAGTTCATTACGCCTGTCTTCAGCCTCACTCAGATTCTCAGGATGTGGGCAGAATGTGCTTAGCCAGAACATGATATGAATGGCCACTAGTCCCGTTCCCGATAGTCCTTGTCCCACTCATGAGCTGAGCCTCCACTGACCACATCTCTTCTGGACTTCCACCAGGATGTTGCATTATGTTTGCTGACAGATCTTACGTTTTCTCTGACCCCAAGTTCTAAACTCTTGTACACCTTCCCACAAACCAGTTCTAAACCCCTAAGAACCACACAGAGAGGGTTATCACAGCAGCAGCCCGCTGTTCAGATGCATTTTCTCATCGCTGTAACAAAGCATCTGGCACAAAGGCAATTTAAGGCGGGTAGACTCAGTCTGGAGAGATGGCTCAGTGGTTAAGAGCACTGCCTGCTCCTCCAAAGGTCCTGGGAGTTCAATTCCCAGCAACCACATGGTGGCTCACAACCATTTATAATGGGATCTAGTGCCCTCTTGAGGAAGAGGCCTGGCCAGTCGTCCTCATCAACTTAGACCGTGAAAGCCAATATGGACAAGTTCAACAGAACCGCATATACGGGCTGCCCGTGCAGGCTTCAGCACCACCAGGGCACACATTTTATTCATTTAAAGCTGACCTAAGAAGTAGAAAATCTGAAATCCCCCCCAATGGCCAGACAGTGGCATAGTGACTGAAGGAACCAAGGCAAAGCCCACACCCTCCTCTAGCCTTCAAACACTAGAACAGGAAAGCCTACTATAATTTAAGTAGTACAAACCAGAAAAATGTGGAATGCTCTCAGATCCATTTAAGAAAACCATAGATATTTTCTACTTTAAAGACACAAAGACTCAGAACAGTAGCGAAAGTTACGGGACCTAGCAGAAGAATAACAAGCTAACACATGCTGTAGAAATGAGGTTCAGTGCCAGAATTAAGGGTGGTCTGTATCAGGAAATCTAGTCACTGAATGTTTTACAAAATGAAAGGGGAGTTGGCAAGATGACTCAGCAGTTAAAGGCGCTTGCAGCAAAGCCTGACGACCTGAGTTCAATTCCCAAGACCCACATGGTGGAAGGGGAGATCAATGCTAGAAAGCTGCTCTCTGGTGTCTACACACATAAAGTGACACGTATGTTCCAGCCCTGTCCCTGATGTGAAAACCACAAGCCTGTTCTGCACACTGGCTGCTGCCCTGTGGCGTGATTACACATCTTTCTACATCTCCATCACCCCTGCCCTAGAATAACCAGCTCATGTCCCTAGAACACAGAGGCAGTCAATGTCTACCCAGGTCCCTGGACCAGCCCACCCTTCCTGTTTGGTTTTGGTTCTTTTCCTTGCTGGGTTGCTGACCTAGAAACGCCTGGGCTCCAGGGACCCTCAGGCCTTAGCCTGAGTAACTGGGAATACAGGTATGAGCCATTGTCCCTGGCCATCTTTTCCTCTTGAGGCATCTGGTGTTGGCCACTTTATACCCATGGCCAAATACTCTAGAGGTGTCAGTATGAGGTATCCCCAGTTTCTCTCCTTCCAGTTTCCCCTGAACCTTATCCCTCTTACCCAGTTTTCAGCCCCGGCATATCACCAGAGTGCTCTGAGCAACATCTCCACTGCGTCTGATTCTGGATCATGAATGTGGTCCTCCTCGTTGATTTGCTACCACAATTCTAAACCCTATGTGGACTCACACCCTCATGAGTCAACACGCATCTCTGCCTCCTCCTCGCCTGCCTGAACTCTAAATGATGACCTCTACCCTGTACGCTCAGCCCGAAGGCCCTAGAGGAGGCAATGAACACGACCCAGCACACAGCCCCTGCAGGGCAGAGCCACTTCCAGCCGCTCACTCCAGGTGTGGGTGTCTACCTGCGGCTGTACCTGCCTATTGTACTAGGTTTGATGTCTGTCAGTGCTGATGATTCTAGGATGGTGGCGACACAGAAGAGGAGGAGGAGGAAGGCAGCAGACAGGCAGGGAAAGTCAACAACGCACTTTATTTCGCAGGAGAGCAGTGCCAGCTCTGGGGTGTGCAGGTTGGTTGCACAGTCTGTGTTTACATAGTAAAGAACCAGCCATTTTATTTCCCACTCACTGAGCAGCTGTGATGCTTTTTATTTATTCGAGGCACAAATGACACTTGAACACAAAGTGGCCCTGGACCCTTTTGAACACCGAAGTGGGATGAGTATCCACCAAACAGCTGGGGGGGGGGCACAAAAGGCTACCTCTTTGCCTCTGCCATGGAGGCCTGGGGTGAGGATGCTCTCCTGGAGCTGGCTTTCTGATTGAGTCTAGGTGGCTTCTGACATCTCTTTACCCAGCTTCCCTCCATCAGCTAACTTCTCCCAGAAGAACTGTATTTGAGGCAGTATGAAACTGTCCCAGCAATGTCTCTGGTGTCATGGGCTAAGAACCAGCTTAGGAGGAAACAGGAACGGTGGCAAGGCCTGTTTCTTCTGGAGCTTTGAACTCTGTCCTGTAAGCCAGGAGGCAGTGGTGAAAGCCCCTGGGATCTTCCCCAGGCCTGACATGAGGGCTATAAGGCCAAGAGAGCTGAGAACTCAAAGGAGGGCTCCCTTCACCCTGCAGCCCTACCCTATGTGGTCTCCAAGCCCTATTTTAATACCCGTTCCTAAGGCTAAGTATCAGAGGGAGGGGGTGTGCCATCACAAGAGAGGGACAGTTATTTAAAGAGCTGATTAAATTAGAAAGGAACCAGGGGAGGGTGTCTGATTCTCCCTGGGTCCTCCTGAAGCACCAGCTGCAGACTGAGAAACCCAGATTAAGGTGTCCAGGGCAGGGCGGACTTCCCCTAGCGACACTAGTCCCTTCAAGTGGTGGGGATGTTTGAAGTGACTTTCCCAGCAAGTGGCAGGGGACACACAACTGATGCTTCCGAAGCCTCCTCCGTAAGAGATCAAGGTCTCAGGCAGTGAGTTACTGATAACAAGACCCCAGCCAGGCTTATGTGGGTGTGGGGGTCCAGGCTGGTGAAGAAGTCTATGATGGGTTAGACTCTCCTCCTCAGCTGTGAATCTCCAACAGGGGCACTGACACCATCTTGCCCTCCCCAGCGAGCAATGACTTGCCAACCAAAGACCCAACCCACAAAAGTCAAGCCTGGTTCAGGGAAGAGGGCAAATGTGGAGTTCAAGAAGACAGACCCTTGAAAATACTGTGTAGTTAAAGTGCTCCTTGAGGACTGCCCTTACCTATCAATGCTTACGTGCCATGGTGGGCGCGAGCACACGCACAGGATTGAGTTGGAGGAACAAATCAGCTCCATTTGTGTCTCAGAAGGGTTATAAACACTAAACCCTTCCACATACCCATGGGAGGCCCGCCCTCCTCCTACCCAGTGTGGGGCGAGGCCCGCCCACTCCTCCCTCCTATTTACTTAGTCCTTCTAGAAAAGGGAAATTCCAAGAGTAAGTCCCAGGAAGCCCCTCACCCGCACACCAGGCTTCAGGTTAGAACCAAAAACCAGATGCTTTGGCCAAGAACCTGGTACCAAGCTCCCATACCACACCCTTTCAGTATTCATAGCACACACCCTTTTCTGGAACCTTCTCCATCCAGATCGTGTTCCCAGGAGGCTGTGGTGCTGTGACATCAGCACGTGGTTTTATCACAATCACGGTGGGAAGTGGGATTGTTTCACCCGTGTCAGGAGAGTCCACTATGCTTCTGACCTCTCTCATCGCAAACTGCACAAGGAAAACCTCAGCAACTGACCATTTTACCTCCCAGGTGGGTGGAGTGGTTGGAGAAGGCCAGTAGGTAGAAATTAGAGACTTGCCTGAGAAATTTAAACACTGCCTATAACGTGGGTAAGAACAAAGATGGGCGCCATGCTGGTCTCTAGTCCTTGCCATGGTGGCTCTGCTTCTGCTCCCATCTAGGTGACTGCAGGCTCACCCTTGAATACCGACTGCATTTGCAACCCACACAGTGTATCCTTCAACTTCCAAAACCACCTTCCCACAGGGACTCCCCTGCAGGAGTCGTGCAGAATTAGTAAGACAGAGGATCTAGTCCAACTTTACATTACTGTACAGGTAACAAATCTTCACACACAGCACAGCCCTGCTTGGAAGCTTCTATGTATTTACAAACACACAGTTGTACATATATACATGTTAACAAAATACAGGGCACTCTAAAAATTAGATCCATCTTAATACATTTTTTTTAACGTTATTCAATCAATACTTTTAAAAATTATTTCCCCATAATCTAAAGTAACTCCCTGCCCCACAAACTAATATGGTTTTCTGTTTACATTTTTCCCTGTGAGAATTTCTTTTCCCTTGTTCCTTGATATCGCCCCCAAACACTCTTCTGGCTCCCCTTAGCATGAGTCTGGGCATCTGTCCTCCTAGTTCTGTCTGGAGCATCTCTGCCGGTTGTCCTCAGGAATCCAGTTCCAACTGCTCTTGATTCTCACTGAGTCTTAACATAAGCTGCTGTTCATAGTAGAGACTCTTGGCATAGTTGATTTCCTGTGATAACTTGACAGCAAGGACCTCAGATTTCACATGCACCTAGAGAGAGACAAGGATGAGCACACTGCCCTGAGACGGGGCAGCCAACCACACCGAGAGGGCAAGATACAGCACCCAAGAACAGTTCCCATCTGAGCAGCCAAGACAGTGTGTCTGGTTCACCCTGATCCAGCTTTAGTTTATATCCCATTTACTACAAGCAGACCATCACTACCAGCACTTGTGACCAGAGTGGATGAGATTCCAGTCAGAGGTAAGATGGGGACAATGGACTGAACTTCTTATTCAAGTCCAAAGCCTGGTGGTGGCCGGCACGGGAAAAAGAGTCAGTAAACACAGGCCTCAATCCTTTATTACCCAGAACACTACACAGCTAGCTCGCCCTGAAAGCGGGAGACAGTGGTGGATAGACACTTGGTGGAAAATGCACACTTTGGGGCATTAACTTTTAATCAACCAGCTCTAATTTAAGCCAATGATCCCCACTTGAGCTCATTCCTGAGAGAAGGGGGATGCTGAAGAGCTCCAGAGGAGAGACCCAGCAAGATGGCTTTTTTGGTCTACAGAAAGAGCAGAGATGCACACGGCCGCTCTGAAGGGTGCAGGACCCACAGGTGGTCCTGCAGCTACTTCCTCGCAACTGCTCTGCTGTGGGCGCTGGACCAGCTCAGCAGAGTAAGGCGCTCTGAGGTCTAGACACAGCATGGGGATCAGGTGGGTCATCCGGGTCTGCGCCCCAGCTTGTGCCAGAGTCTCCAAGTGGCCTGAAGAAACCACCTGCCCTGACCCCTTCCCTAACAGCACTGAGGGAACAGCAGGAAGTGCGTGCTGGAAGGCAGCAGGGGCATCTCTACCTAGACATTCTGGCACAACACCCCTCAATTTGCGGAGATAAAGTATCATTTTTATTTACAAACACCTATCAAAGGTGCCTCACGCTAGTTGTCAGCATAGATCAAAGGGTTGTGGTTTCCTGATACCAGAAAAACAATACAGTGCGTTCCCTGTCACCCTCCTGGACTCATGGCATCATCAGCACTCAGCACTGTGTTTCAGGGACACAAATGCAGGAGAACACACCCGGGGCGTCCGGTAGAGCAGGTTGTCCACATGAGTGACAAGGAACAGCTGTACTCACCATTGGCTTCTGGTGGGACGGGCCTGGGATGGACACACCACTGCTGGAGTTGGCAGCTTTCTTGGTCACCTGCACATACACCTTCCCGTGGTCTTTGGAGACAAGGCAGTGGTAGAGGTCATCGTATTTGACCTCGAGGAAAATGGCCTCTCGGTCTATGTAGTCCCCACTCTTCAGGAAGTACACGGCTTTGGAGGAGATGAGGACACAGTAGCTATCGATATTCTCCACGGCTATGAAGCTGCGTGGGGAGAGAGAAGAACACGTGATGCTTAGCTGTTCCATGTTGGGGACAGGCCATCCCTGAGGTCTCTGGGGTCTGGAGCCTAGGCTTACCCAAGCTTCCCAATTACCACATGTGTGGCTTCATTACTCTGGGCCTCAGTTTCCCCATTTGTAAGTTTGTGTTAGGAAGAACTTGGCCACAGGAGCTGCTGGAAGCCCATACCCACGGTACACTCTCACGATGCTCATGAACAAGGGATGTTGGCCAAGAGGTTCCAGAAACAGAAACAAACTCCTGTTCTGAAATGGGCTTTGTGGGGTGCTCAGTGAGCTTTAGGATAGTTACGACTTAGAGAAACACAGACCAGCCAGACCCTGAGAGACAACAGCAGGGGCTTGACGATGTGAGGGGCCAGGTCTGCACACCTGCATTTATGTCTTCCCTCTGACCCCTGATCAGTACAACCAGGGACACAGGGCTTGAGACACCACTTCCATCTCAGAACTGTAGTCATAGCGGCTAAGAGATCCCAGGCCACGAAGAAATAACTTAGCTTTGAAAAAGAAAAAGACTGAGCCCTCAGCACCTTCAGACTGATGTGGAGATTTATGTAAGTCACACCTCTCTGTTCGGCTGCTGAGCCAGGAGGTCAGCCTGGAAGACACAGCAACAGCTTTCCTAGTTTGGTAGCTGCCTGTATCTTATGCTGGCCTTTCATAGTGTGCCTGAGTACCAGGGACAGCAAGGCACCCTGGGTGACGGCAAGCATACTAAGAGCTGACTGACATAGGCTGCTGTGATCCTCGGGGTTTTAAGTTATGTTTGCTCGGCGTCAAGGCTCCACCTGGTACTGCCATGGATCCAGGTCCAGGGTCACAAGGCACAAAATCCCCAGAGAGGGCAGAATCACTGAGGGCAGTAGCAGGCCAGCAGGCAGGGGTTGTCCTGTCGGGCCCATGCGTGGCTGGCCCTCCTTCTCCTCTCTGCAGCAGACCTCTAGATCGCACTTCATTTCCTCCCTCCTCCCCAGCCAGAGTCACCATCCTGACTCTCAAAAGCCCTGGCTCTTGATGGCTGATATTTCAACACCTTGGCCCGCCAAGGCACTGCCAGAGATTTCGTTCTGCCTCCAGGATAAGCATCCTGTCTCTCAGTGGTGCTCTAAGCCTGGGCGCGGTCCACTGCACACCCACATGACTTCCTGAGTACCCACCACCGAGTCAGTCAGAGTCAGTCACTTGCTAAATACCCACCTTGTTCTAGTCGTCATTTTAACTATGGCTCCCATGACAAAAATTGGGGTTTGCTGTTCTCATTTAACTGGTTGGCAATGCTGAGAATGTAGACTTATAAAGTCTCACTGCCAAAATTAGCAGCGCCCAGCGGCCCTCCTTGCTCAGCTGGCTTAGCACAGCCTCCTCGTGAGAGGCACTCTGAGAGGCAGGGGCCACATTGCTAAGTGAGGAGATGGGAATGGGGGAGGGCATGGGGAGACGGAAGGAAGAGGGCACATCACAGGACCAGCTGGAACCGGATGGAAAATGAAGGAAACAGTCAGAAACAACTTTGTTCTGGAGCACAGGCAGGCCAGGAGCTCAGCCATGAAGGATGTCCCCGGCTCTTTGAGGGGCTCCAAAGGTGGCTAGGAGGCAAGGTGATAGCAGGCACACATGTTACAGCATCCTGCCGAGACTGGCTCCATCCTTCACCAAGGCGCTTCTGAGGACTTGGTGACACCGAGAAAGATACTTGTACACCTAAGGGCATACGGGCTGGTCCTGAGCACACTTCCCAACTGCTTTCTAGGAGGCCGCCATGTCTTAGTCCTCTTACAGGCCAGGAAACCTAAGGAGAAATGGTGGCTCCTGAAAGGCAGACAGCATGGTGAGAGAAAACTGGGCTAGGCAGGCAAGGAGGGTCCACAAGCCCTCTGGCAAGGGAGCTTGTATTTTGGTAGCTCAGTGCCCTCATCTCTGAGGGAGATGGTGCTGCCTACTAGCCCCTTCAGTTAACACCACATGGAGAGGACCCATGATGGACAGAACAAGCCAGCACAGCAGCCCTGCTCATGCCCTGGGGCTGCTGCTGCTCTTACATCCATTGTTTTAAGGCCTTCAAAGCAACATCAAATCAGAACTAAGGGCAAGAGTTAGGGGAGAAAGCACTGGGCAATGACCCAGGGCCTGGGTAGCCAATGGGTCATCTTTGCTGAGGCTTCCCCTGCAAAACATTACTCAAGGTCAAGGTTTGGGGTCCCATCAACAGCACTCTGTCATTCTGCTTGCTCCCCACCCCCATACACAAAACAATCTGGAAACGACATCAAAGATTCATTCAGATGGCTCCCGAGCAGCCCCTTCACATGCTCATCCTGAACTTGTCACTTGTGGTGAGGAGTGGGGGTGGGGGGCAAAGCAGTGCTCTCTTGGTTCTTCCCTCCCCTGACCTATTCCTTCCTGTCTTTGTTCCTCTGTGCCCGCACCCCTGCCAGCCATGGCGGGACACCATACTTTGATACCTGGACTTGGACTTCCACTCCCGCTGGCGCACAGATGGGCTGATGAAAAGCCTCACGGGTGACGGGCGGGACACTGTCTGTCCATGATCTGTTGACTCACAGGGCAGAGAGGTCCTCTCTGTAAATCAAACCACTGGACACCCCGCGAAACACAGCTCAGATTTCTTTTAGGACAGAGACTACCCTCCATGGCAGGCAATGGGGAGCAAGTGCAAAGTAGTGAAAGTCCTTTTCTCCCCGTTTTATGCCCCTCTCCTCCCAAACAGGTCTGCCTGACTTGCTAGACCGTGAGCTTGATGAGGAACACCACCCAGTTTGTACTTGGCAAGGATTCTGAAGGTGACAGTAAAGACACCAGGAGGTCTGGAGGAGTTCAACTGCACATGTGTGCAGCGCTGGCTGTGGGATGCCAGGGCTGTGAGTCTCTTAGAACTTTTATCTGAGCAGCCGGGTAACCTGTCAGTCACAAGTCTTGTGGTGTCAAACATCGCTGACAGATTAGTTCCTGGCTGAGAAAGTGAAGCTGGAGCTAGGGCTGGGGCTGAGACACAGTGCCCACCGAGCCATGGAAGGCCCTGGGATACATTCCCAGCAAAGAAAGGAGGGAGGCGAGGGGAAGGGACAGAGAGGGAGAGAACAAAGGGGATTTTCACTATCATTTGTTTTCTGAATTCTGTTTGATTCTACTAGCCATGTAAATGAGTTGGCTTCATTGCAAGACGAAGATGGCATTTAAGCATGCTACTTCAGCATTTTAGCATGCTACTTTGGGGAGGATCCTCTTCTTCAAAGGTGTACCCCCCCCCATACACACACACCTCTAGGAGACAAATACCTAAGGAGAGAAGTGTAAGGTTTGCAAACCCGTCTTGCTTTCTTTTTATATACTTTTCTGTATTTAAGAAAAAAAAATCTTCTAAGCATTACTTTCTATGTAAATGGCGAAAGACCCCAAGGGCCACTCTGCTGAGGCAGTAGCTCCTCGGGCCTGCAATCTGAGTGGTGGCCTTGCTGAAACACCAGAAGTCAGTATCTCACAGGAAACAAGCAAATGGAAAGACAACTAGAGCAGACCCCGGCCGCAAAGCAGGCGCTGCTCAGAGATCGGATCCTATAGGTAAGCGCTATTTTAACACCGGCTCATCCCAGGCCTGGATTAAGGCTGAGAAGGAGTAACAGAGGCACCGCTGATGAACCTGCTGTGAAGCCTGAGCAGACCTTAAATTGGATGGCAGTGACAATCTGTTCAATACTGTCTAATTAAATGGAAAAAACCCACAAAACTAAATGCAACTTGATGTGGGAGATCAAAGTTGAAGCTGCTGCGGTGCTGGGGACTTGTGGGGCTTTGCTCCGTCAGGAAGTCATTACACAATATTTTCCAGAAGTAAAACAGTGAGTCTAACTGGAAAAAAATGTGGAAACATTTAGTTAGCACAGTAGAGCAAGGTATTAAAGACCCTTTTAACGGGTTAACTCTGAGGGAAATATGCAAATAATGAGGTTCTTAAACATGTTTTTAATTACAAATCTAGGATAAAAGTCAGAGGCAGAAGTCAGCACCGAGCTTTTCCTGAGCACCCCTTCCTGCAGACAGATGTCTGGACCACTCACATTGCCCTGGGGACAGGCTGGTAAGTGAGGACACTCCGAGCCATGCCTGCCACAGACCCTGCTGACCTCCTGTATGCCCAGGAAGACTGAGGTCACATGCCTCCCTTACCACCCACTGGCCAGGTTCCACCCTCAGCTTGGGTGGAGACACAGGGTTTTCATCTTCAAAGTCAAAATTCATTCCGGCAGTCACTGTGCCCAGATCACATGAACGTCAAGCATTTCGTGAAGTCGATTTCACTGGTTTCCCTGGCCTGTCTCCCATGTGTGCACCACGTGGCAGGAATCCCATGGTGACTGGACTGTGCTGTTTCCCCTCGTGCTTTCGAGCCTTATGTCATTCGATTACAAATGAATCTTGTTGCAAAGACCAGGGATGGTTTGGATGGTATAGAGGTAGGTTAGCAAAGAATCTAAAACATAACACTCAAGGGTCTATAATTTTACTTAGCCTACCCTTCTTTTTGAGACAGGAATGCCTATAGCCCAGGCTCACTATGCAGGGTGGCTGAGGACAACTTTGAACTTGTGATCCTTCTGCCTCCAATCCCAAGTGCAAATACCACTACTTTTGGTTTAGGCAGTGCTGGGGATGGATCCCAGCTTCAGGGTATGCTAGGAAGTACTCTATCAGCCTAGCTACATCCCTCAACCCTTACTTAACCTTTGATAGCACCCCTAAAGCCCCAGGGATTGAAAAGTGGGACAGTTCCACACAAGTGTTGAACTTAATGAATGACTCGGATCCCAGGCACTGCTCTGGGTTTGGAGGGTTCTTGAGCGAGTGGACACCCTAGCCATCAGTAGCTCCCATTCTAGTAGTCTATACCATGCCCTGCTTGGCTGAGAAGTGACTCTCTAGTTGTAGGCCCAAAGTCCCATCAACAATGTAGTATATGGGCAGTCTCAGCCCTCTCAGCCTTCAGAAGCAGATATCTAACTGTCTGTTGTTGAAGCCACTCCATGCACAGCATGCTGCTAGGTAGCAAAGCCTTATCTAGAGAAGCTCCAGTGACAGCATGGCAGGACACATCTAGGAAGATGCCATATCCCATCTCCTAAATCCTGGACTTCATTTTCTATGTCCCCGTTCCCATAAGATATGAGATGTGAGTCGAGGCCTCTCTGGTACTGTCTCCACCAATGACACTGAAGACCATGCCAGGAACCAATCTCTCCCTGAACCCTTCCATCAGCCAGCAACACCACAGTGTTCAGATCCTCCCTAGCTCGCCTCGCCTTAGAAGACACAAGTTACTATGCCCCAAATGCAGTCCTCTCACATCTGGGCAAGTCACAGAGCACTTTACATTCTGAGGGCTTCCACAGAATATCACCAAGGACGGCCATGACTGCCACATCAGTTAAAATCTCAGTAGCTGAAAATGTGACAAGATCCTGGGTTACTAAAAGGGTGACAAAACAATCAAGAAAATGCATTTCCAGAACATTCTATGGGCAGTGGTTTGTGGTTCATTTTGCTGGTGTTCTATAGCAAACACTGGATACCAAAGTTTAAGGAAACTGTTTATAGGAAAACCATCTCCTAACACCCCACGCCCCGGCCTCTCTTTGAGCTACCTCCACAAAGACTCACGCTGCAGAGTCAGTATAGCAAGGTCCACTCTGAAACAGACTCCAAGTCACTCCCTCCAGTAAAGGCCATTTATAAGTAGTTATATTGAGACCTATCAGACATTCAGGACAAGCAAGCCTTCAGCCTTTCTCAAGGCTGAAACTCCTGAGTAACAGGGACGTTTCTCAGACTCAAAGACAGACAAGGAAACACAGTGGACCCATTTCTTCAGCCCCCACTTACAACTCATCTTGGATGTTGTCTGTCAGCTTGAAGAGCTGCTCCTGTCCTTCTGCCTGACTCTCAGAATAGCGAGGAAGCAATCCCTGGGGGCCAGTGCAGCAGCGCGGCTTCCGAACCCTCTGGGCTTGGGTCCTAGGGGGACAAATGGACAGGAAGAGGTTAATTGTCAAGGTTGAAATGATTTTCCATCCTCGTTTGGAAAGGCACTGCTTATAGACAGGAGGAAGCTGCAGCAGGGCTGTGTGGGCTACAGCATGCCCACTGTGAATTCAGACTGGGCTTCACAATCCTTTGGCTACAGGACTATTGGCTCAATCAGCTGACTTCCTTGGTCTCAATCTCTCTTTCTGTGTAATGAGCTGGCACAACCCACCTCTTGGTTGTGGGAGCAAATAAGAGAGTACCAGTACCCCCATCAGGCTTGTGCTGAAGAGGATAGGTGACCCATCACTGAAGCTCTGTAAGGTCACTATCATTAGGTTCCCGATGGACCACACCGGTTTATTATGTTTTGCTAGGGATCTCTTTGGGTTGGCCTGCTGGGGACGTGCAGTGGCTTCAGGAGGAACACCAAGGGGCCTGGGCTTTAGTATGACCTGCTATGCTGCCAGGCTCCTGAGCCGTGAGCTAGTCTCCTGAGTAAAGGGTAAGGAATGCAGTGGCCATGTGAAGGGACCAGTCCGAGGACACAGCAGCAGCCCTAACTCATGCCACTTGGCTGCTGGTTGCCCAAAGGAATCTGCTTTGCTATGGCTTTCGGGGTCGGCTGCTGTTGTCTTTTTCCACAAACCATAGACAGGGTAATTGATAAATACTTTTTGGTGTTTTCCTAGAAACAGGAGTCCATATTTGTCTTGGAAAGGCGGTGCATACTTCAGATGACTGATAAGAGCGCACTGGGTCTGTCCTCGGCCTTGTACTTGCTGTACTCTTTATTATTTGTTCCTGGAACCCACTGAAGCAAAACATCCCTCTCTAGACATAGCTCAAAGGGAGGAGCAGGCAGCCACACTGAATCAGCACTTTAGGGCCGTGGACTAGTGGGAGTGGAGACGTCTGACAGGGAGAAGTGTCCTGCAGGGCAGGTCGGGGTAGGACCCCGGAAGCAGCAGTCTGGAACTTGCCACAGGCTATCTGCAAAGCTAAGATCATTGCATGTGTTTCTGAACCCAGGTCAGGCTGAGTTCACCAGGCTCTGGTTCCAGAAGGTGCCATGGGGGTGTTTGATAGCTCTTAGGAAGCCAGATCTCCCATCCCCCTCACATATACAAGTCTCAAATACTTAGTTATGAGGGTGTCTTGTGTCCTTTTAGCTTTGGGTTGCAGGAGTAATGTGGAGAGTTGGAGGAGGATGCAGGGGCTTGCACTGCGGGACTGACTGGGTAATGGGTGGCTTCAATTATAGCACATATTATATACATAGTCCCGCTGTGCTTAGTCTCAGTCCTTCCAATGGCTCTCACCCCAGAGTTCTCCCTGAAAGCAGGGACAGTGGTACAGGCAGACACTGTGAGTCCACTGGGAGAGGAACCTCTTAAGGGCTCAGCTATGGATGCCAGCAGATCACCATACGTGAGGGGTCCTCAGGAAGGAGCTGGGTAGACTTTCCTAGGTGGCATACTCTAGCCTCCTGGCCTGGCAAAACAACTGCTGCCATTTTACTATCTAGACAGACCAATGACATGTTTCCCCCAAAGAATTCCCATGGTTCTTTTGCCTGAGAGGCTCCTGAAAGGGCCACTGGCTGCTACACAGAAGACCAAAGACCCCTCCAAGAGGCAGATGGGGGAGTCACTTTCACCTTCCTACCTCCTTTCAACTAAGTTTGACTTTCCCGGGGTGCCGCTGTCTGGTTCACCAGGGACAGCAAAGGGTAGCTGTGAAAAGGGAACCTTTGTGGAGAAAGGCCTGCTTTTCTCAGGGACCACCACTGCAGGGAAGGGGAAACCGACAGTGAACTGCATCCTCCTAAAAGGACCCAAGGAAGTCTGGCAAATCAATGAAAGGTGGCAGGCTGCTCCTGAGCTCCTAGAAGTCACACCTCGCACCAACTATGGGCCAACTGAGAATGGAAGAAACTGTGCCCCACACTACCAAAAACTTTAAGTGCACACAGTAATTCCTTGGCTCAGCAGCTTCCTCTAGAGCACCTTCCTTTAGCCTTATCTCTACTCTCAACATATTATCTTCTAGCGTGCAAACTACAAAGCCACAGAAATACCCAGAATGAGCAGGTAGAACAGCTCCTTTGTGGATCCTCATCTCCTCTCTGTCTTCCCCGCAGACAGCAAACTACCCCTAATTTTTATGGTCCTCTCTACCAAACACCAAGGGCCATGCTGGACTCAATGCTTAGTGCTAGGGCCTGGAGGAGCACACTGTGATGCTTGAGGTCATTTTCATGTCACTAAGATATTCAAGGAAAAACCCACAGCCTCCCCTCACAGAGAGGACACACCTCTGTAAATGAGGGGTTGGTTCCCTCAGAGGGGAGATTTGCAAGCATTCTTTCGAGAGGCAGAAAGACGGATTAAGACACTCTTCCTCATTCTTCTTTGTCAGTGACTAAAGCTAGTTTTTCTCCTCTAAAACAACTAAAATTTCAAGTTCTCATGTCCAAGTTGGTAGGCTGTGAGCAGGTGTTGGGGGATAGGGTTTAAAGTCTCCGTGAGAACAAATCTGGCAGAAAGGTTATGAAGTAACCTTCACCAGGGAAACGGAACCACTGTGTGGTAGAACCGTTCTCATACTCTGTATGTATGGTGGGGACACATACATGCAATTGTAGTGTTTGGGAAGCAGAGATGAAGCCAGAAAGACTGAAGCCAGCCAGGCCGACTTAGACTTTGTCTCAAAAACAACAACAACAAAAAACAAAACAAAAAACAAAAACCAACCCACTAAAACCAAAAGCACCCAAACACAAACAAAATATACTAATATATTGTATAAAATATATATCAGTAGAGGCAGACTTAACATTGCACAAGGTCCTAAGAATACATACAAACAATCATACCTATGTACATATATATGTACACACACACACACACACATGAACTCAAATCACCCTTATAAACAAGCGCTTCTGCAGGTAACAGCAATCCTGCATTTGCTCATGCTCTGTGCCTCAGTTTTACAAGACTGACTGTTATGTCACTATCCTGTGTCCCAGTGAGCCAAGCACTGGGAAGACGACAATAGGATGGCTTCCTCCTGCTCTGTTCGAAGTCTGCCATCGTCACTGGCCTTTTTCTTTATTTGAACAAACATCATCTACAGCCCCACTACTGACCACTGCCTGGGTGTCTTCTGCATTCAGACACTGTTCCTCATCCCCCTGGCACAGCCCCAATTCTAAATCTCGTGTCTAATGTCCATGCTTCTCCTTCTTAGGCAGTCTTCCTGCCTCCCAAGCCTGTTGTGGCACACTGGTGCTGTCTATAGGTCCTAATCATGCTGGGTCTGTCTGCTTACTAACACCCTGTGCTATGGATGTCTATGACATATCTGAGACCAGCTAAGTTCTGCTATGGTAAGTGATGTGGCTATGAACATGCTTGTCGTGTCTCCTGGTGACCTTTGGATTTGGATACATACAAACACACGCACACATGCATGCACACTTTTTTTTTTTGCCAGATTTCAGGATATAAACATTTGCCTAAGAGGAGAGTGTGAGCTACTTAAAAAGGTGCAAAACCATTTTACACTCCTGCCGTGACGCGGTTATGAGACGCTGGCTGTCTCCACCCCTTCTAATGTTGGGTACTGACTAGGACAGCACTGTCTAATACGCTGTCACTGGGCACAGAAGGTGAGGTCAGTGGGACAAAAGAACTACATCTGAAGTTTACTTTCATAGGAGAACCTGTCTCAAAACAAACAAAAGGAAGGAAAATCAGGAGAGTGGTGTAATTCCAGTACTCGGGAAGAAAAGGCAGGAGGACCTTTAACTGAGGCAAGCTAAATTAAAGGTCAGTCTGGACTACATGAGATCCTGTCTCAAAGGATCAAAACAAAACAAAATTAAATTGACTTATACTTATGTTATATCTTAGAGAACATTGATATAGACTCTACTTAACTTTTATGTTTATTTATTGTGGAGGGGTGCATGTATGCCATAAGGCACGTGAGAAGGTCAGAGAGCAACTATCAGGAATTTCACTGTATTCTAGAAATCAAGCTCTGATCGTGGGAATTGGGCAGCAAACGTTTTACTTGCTGAGCCACCTTGTCGCCTGGTCTAGATTCTCTGGCCTGCTGCTGGAGTGGGGATAAAATGGCCTCGGCACTTTCTCATCCCATCTCCGTCCTTCAGATGAAAGAATAATGGTGTCCTGTGCTGGCTAATCTCGGCTGCCAACTCGACTACATCTGGAATCAACTAAAACCCAAGCTGCTGGGCACTCCTAGGAGGGAGGGGTTTTCTTCACCTGGTTTGAACAAGGGAGACCCACCCTCAGTCTGGGCCACATCTAATGATGGCAGCCCACATAAAAGGCAATGGATGAAGGAAGCTTTGTATTTTGCCTGCTTGTCCCCACTCTCTCCGGCAAGTTCATCTATCCTGCTGAGGCTGATCCCAACGTATTCTGACAACCAGCAACTCTCCAGGAATCCTCTGGATTTGGACAGCCAAGACAACTTCCGGATCACAGCCCGTAGGCCAGTCTGCTAGCCCCCTTTACATCCGAACAGTCCTTCTACCTGCTGTGCTTCCTTAGGGAACCCTGACTAAATGGTATGCATAGGGCAGTAGGGTGGCTCCTGTCACTGGTGCTGGGGCATTGAAGGTCAACACTGAAATTGTTCTGCCACCCACTGCTGTCATGATGCCACTTGGGCAGTGTTTGGCACCATACTACACATGAAGTGGCAAAATGCCCTCATTCACTTCTCTTTGGTTAAGAGTTTCTTGACCGGCACTGAGAACAAGAGTCAGTTCAGTGTGTGCAGCGTCTCTGCCTCCGCAAGCCTTTGTTTAGCCAAAGGTCTGCGGTGCACTTAATTGCTGCCAGCTGGGGGCTGTCGGCCATTTTAAGCCCTCAGCTGCTGTGGTTTATAAATTTCACAGCATATAGGAAGAAGCAGCCCTTCCAGTCAACCAGCTAATCCAAAATGTCAGCACCAAATGAACTTGAGCTTTGAACTCCATGAAAATGTCAGGCAGCGGTGATACACCATGGATGCCTCTTCCCCCAGGGAAGGGGCTGCTCGCACAGTGGCTGATACACTGCAGATACCCACCCAGGGAGAGCTGTCCATGAAGACTCACTCCATCAGGCAGGGGCTCTCTGACAGATACCGGGGGCCCCCAAACCAAAGATCAGAGCCATGAAAATAACCTGTGTCCCAGTCTTGAAGCAACAATAAATCCAGACAAGGTGGCGGGCAGATCTAACCAGTTCCACTTGGCTGATGGGCCTTTCAGCCTGAGGTCAGCAGCTGGCCAGGCCATGATTTGTTCTTTGCTTATATGATGAGTAGCTGTGTCACAGTTCTGTTAGTTGGAGACAGATGGCTGTGTATGTCCACTCAGGCACAGTGCAGGCTGATAGCTGCTCGAGAAGTCTGTCATGGTCAATGTCTATCAGCCAAGTGACACCCACAAGCCATCAGTAAATGAGCAGACTGTGTGCACAGACTGTGACGCCCAAGCCCAGTAGATGTTTATTCAGCGAAGGGCTGCCATCTAATGGGGGCTGGACGTGCTGACCTCTGTGGAGTGATGGATGATGCTTATGTTTATTATATATATGGGCCCACAATTTTTGTTTTCACTAACTATCTTACTGATATGCAGCGTGCTCAACTAAGCACAAATAATTAGACTGAGAACAGAAGGTTGGCCCGGATTCTAAAACACTGTTCACTGGTAACAGCTACAAGAATCAGGGGTCTTGTCTGAATGACTCCATCAAACATTAGTTACTGCTCTGAATGGCACTGCCTGCACTGGGAGCCCGATCTGGTTAAACGCACTTGGATGCTCACTGAAGTACAGTGGGGTCCAGAAGACCTCTGGGCCACAGCTCTTTCCTCTCTGTCCCATGAATCCATTTCCAAAGACTATGAGGAAAATGCTTCTCACTCCACTCAGTGTATGGCACGGTGAGTGAAAATCTCTCAAGTCTGACCCTTTCCCATGAGGAAATGCCCTGCCAACAGTTGAAGACTGATACAGCGCCACCTTTTAGAAGCTACTCACAGACAGTAACCAAGTTTTGGCATGTTGAAGCTTGAAATGGGAAAAGGATACCAAGTATTTCCTGGAATAATTTGGGTTTTGAGCACATGAAAGAAACGGTGTCAGTAGAGATTCATTCTTCCCTGGAATTACTGAGTAAGTATTCAAATTAAGGTAGCCAGAAAAACAAACTGCTCCAAAATGGTCATTCCTCTCTCTGGTTCTCTTACTCCACCTGACTAGGAAGCTTGAAGGGCAAGCTTAAATCCTCCCATCATTTATAAACTGTTTCCTCATTTATAAAACAAAGCTGGTGACTGGCAGTATGGCTCAGTGTGGAGAGGCACTCACTGCCAGGTCTAACCACCTGAGTTCAATCCCCAGAACCTTCATGTGGAAGGAGAGAACCAACTTCCATACTTTGCCATGGTATGTGTATCCTCATACCACATGCAAATACACACAGAGATGCAAATTAATAAATGTAACAAAAATTCAAATGCTGATAATAGGGTGTTACTAGTAGTAAGTAAGTCACTAAATGTACAGTGCTTAGAGTAGAGGCTGGTCTATACAATATACTCCACAGAATGGACCCAAGGCACAGATGGCGCATAGCTTGCCAGGGAAGTGCTTCCCATTCTCCTCCCTGTTTAAATTCCACCCCACTCCCTGGAGCTCTGAAGTCATGTGTAAGGCAACACACAAGATCCCTTACCAAACCATTGCCACTGGAAATGGGGGAGATGTTGACTCAAGGAAGCATAGAAATCCTATTTATATTGTTAGGTTTTAGCAGTCCAGCAGGGGTGATTTCCTGGACTGGTTTGCACCCATCAGTGAGGTTTCACACCTGACTTGTTTATAGGGGTCAAGGCTCTCTGTAATCTCATGCATTTGGGGACCCCATGACACAGTGACCGTGACAGCTGGTAGGACTAAAGCCAGCAGATGTGCTGCTGGGACTTCAGCTTGAGGACAAAGATACTCCAGACTCTTTTCTTGGTCAACTGCCTCCAGGCTGAGACTATCTCCGAAAAGGCTCACTTTATAATGAATTCAGCACAGCTGGGAGCCCTAGAAAAAGTTCCCCAAATGTCATAAATCTGCTTGCATTCTGGGGTTGCTTTACTTTGTAAAATGGCACACAACTTTGCCGGAACACTATAGGGAAGGGGCACTTCACAACCGAAGGCTTTGTGTTCCTCAGCGACACCAAGCAGAACCCAGCACTTCCCAGACTCACACTCCTTGGAACCCTGTTGCTCTAATGCAAACGCCAGAACTGTTTACATGGCCAAAGCAGAGTCTGTAATACCGGTGCTAAGAAGCTGGTTTTCAGACCATTTCTACAAACGACTACATAAGAGGAAAATCCAAAGGAAGACATTATCTCCCAAATGTTGACCTCCTTTGAGATCAAGGTGGCACAGAGAAGTGCAAAAGTTGGTGGGGAAAGAACAAACAGAATGACATCCCAGCCAAGCACTTGGTTGATAACACTGGCGGGAAACAGAACACAAACACAGCACATAGTAGGACTCATACAATTAACTGTCTAACACCCTCCTATAATTCCCTAGGACAAATAAATCAACTTAAAATCCCTAAACGTGGCTGGGCACAGTGGCTTTCACCTTTCATCCCAGCACTTGGGAGGCTAAGAGACAGGATTATCAAATTTGAGGCCTATTTGGGCTGCATAATGAGTTACAGGCCAGCATGGGCTACAGTGTGAGTCTTTTCTTCAAAAACCCAAAACCTTGTCAGGCAGTGGTGGCCCACCCCTTTAATCCCAGAATGTGGAAGGCAGAGGCAGGTGGATTTCTGAGTTAGAGGCTAGCCTGGTCTACAGAGTGAGTTCCAGGACAGTCAAGGCTACACAGAGAAACCCTATCTTAAAAAACAATAAAACCAAACTGGGCAGTGATGGCGCACGCCTTTAATCCCAAGACTTGGGAGGCAGAGGCAGGCAGATCTCTGTGAGTTTGAGGCCAGCCTGGTCTACAAGAGCTAGTTCCAGGACAGGCTCCAAAGCCAGAGAGAAACTCTCAAATAAAATAAAATAAAATAAAATAAACCAAATCCAAAACAAATCTCACCCCAATGCAAAAGTGTGGTGTTTACAGTTTCACTGTGACAAGCACTAATGGGGGGGGGGGCTGGTGTGACTCCCCGTAAGAGTGACTCCTCAGGAGCATGTCACATGCTGCAGGACACAAGAACATTTTCCCAACTCCATTCAAATATTAACTTCCTGAAATGTTTGTAAAGAAGCAGTGCTAATCACTGAATGTTCAGTAAATTACAACAGACATGCAGTTCCTAGAGTTGGAATAATCTGAGTACAGCCTTTAGGAAAATTCAGCATAGTCCAGGGTTTACCAAATACATACATATCAATGGCAAATCACTTTCTCTAAATGCAGTTTGCAATAAAACTGTACAACCTGTACAACCACTGCTGCTCTGAAGCCTCCTGCCCCAGGGTCTCCTTCATGCCAAAGCCAAGCAGATCTGGAGACGCTACAACTCTGGAAGGCCTGTGAGTGGTTTGCTTACTCCTTCAAGAGTACCTGTTTGCTCCACCTCCGGGGCGGGTGGCTTCTTACATCCTTTTCCTGTCAAACAGGGGGGCGAGGGTGGAAGGCAGGAACAGCAGGAAAAAAAGAGACGGGGGGGGGGGGGGGGGGG
>NW_026067961.1:7526169-7563819 GCF_014885135.2 Alexandromys fortis | reverse complement strand
GAGAGAGAGAGAGAGAGAGAGAGAGAGAGAGAGAGAGAGAGAGAGAGAGAGAGGAGAGAGACTATCATATATGTATATGTGTGCACATACACACACACAGGAGGTCAGAAGTTGACATTGGATGTCTTACTCTGTTGTTCTCCACCTTAATTTTTGAGGCAGGGTCTCTCACTGAACCTGGAGGTCATGGACATGGCTGGCTAGTTGGCCAACAGGTTTTAGAAATTCACCTACCCAGTGCAGAGATTACAGGTGGAGATGCTGCATGTGTCTTTTACATGGGCCCTGGGTATCTGAACTCAGCTCCTCAAGGACATTGCCACCAGAGCCATCTCCCCTGTGCTCAAGGCCTATACCCTTTTTAAATATTTGCTTACTTTCTTGTATGTGTGCGAGTGCTGTGTCTGCATGTATGTAGTATGCTGCATGGGTGTCTGGGACCCACAGAGGCAGAAGAGGGTATCAGATGCTCTGGAACTGGAGTTAGGATGGTTGTGAGCTGCTATGTGGGTGCTAGGAATGAAGCCCGGGACTTAGGCAAGAACATCAAGTGCTCTCAACTTCTGAGCCAACTCTCTAGCTCCTTGTTGTGTAGTGGTTTCCTCTGAGATGGAAAGAACCCATCTTAAAGGGAAGTTCCTTAAGATAAGGTAAGCAATTCAAAATAGTTTCAGGGAGTCCCCAAAACTCAGATTCACTAGGTCCCTCCCTCCCCAAGAGTAAACAGTAAAAACAGTAGAGACTGCAGGCGAATCAACCTTGGACACGCCAAGCTACAAATAAGCCTCTGAGGCCAGCCAACCAGTCTAAAAGAAGCAGAAACCGGCTGAGTTGCCTTGAAGAGGCTTCGGCCTACCGAGCTACCTGGAAAGGACACCTCCAGCCTGTCGAGCCGCTTGCAAGGTGTGCAGTGCATTCCAGGTTCTCAGCTTTTCTGCTGGGCTGGATTTTGGTGACAAAGCAGTCTTTGAGCCATTTCTGCTCCTGCAAGTGCCAATAAAACCCACTGGTCTGTTGTGAGCTCCCTATCTGGGGTGAGTTGATGAGTGTGTCGTTTTTCCCCAGGAAAAGTCTGTCACACAGCACCCCACAGTCTACATTCTTGATGACCACAGATGAGTGAGTGCAGGAGCTAGTGTGAGTGCTCCACTCTGCAGCCTTGGAATGGCTGCCACAGCTTTTTGGGAAGGCCTGGCATCAAGAAGGAGCCTGCTGTAAGGCCAGAAGGAACAGGTTGTAAACAAATACTTAAGAACAGTAGGCAACAAATAACAAGACCAAAAAAAAAAAAAAAAACCCAAAACAAAAAAAAAAACAAACCCAAAAAAACAATCAACAGGTCACACCCCACACAACCAAAACATCCACCAGCACTCCCTTTTCTAGAGTTGCAGCAACTGGCTCTATTCCAGGCAGAGTGACAGCATGCTTTCACAGCCATGGCACAGACTCCAATGCACACGGATAGGACCTGCCAGTAGCTAAACTTCATTTTACCAGCATCTAGAAGGAGGACATGCACTTACATTGATGAGGGTTGGCGCATGGCTACTGCTGACAGAGTGGGGAAAACCACAGCAAGCGCACTAAAGAGGAAGGAATACTAGGCGCTAAGGTTTTCTTCTTCTCTTAAAAAAATACTATTTTATTCTCACAGGTCCTTCAAATCTCTCAAATATCTGGCCCTTTCCTACAAGACAAGGTCTCATGTAGCCCAGGTTGGCCTCAAACTTGCTATGTTGCAGAAGATGACCTTCAATTTCTAATCCTCCT
The DNA here is from genome assembly GCF_014885135.2 of Alexandromys fortis. Lineage (NCBI taxonomy): Eukaryota > Metazoa > Chordata > Mammalia > Rodentia > Cricetidae > Alexandromys > Alexandromys fortis. Next base: position 7,562,046 of record NW_026067961.1, on the reverse strand, counting down.
GCCTCTGTCTCCCAAGTGCTGGGATTACAGATGAGCACTGTGCCTGGCTTTCTGTAGTGTTGGGGCTCAAACCCGGGGCTCTGTGTTGACCAGGAATGCATTCTGCCAACAAAGCCATACCAAGAGGTTTTTAAAAGGACTGGGACAGAGAATATAAAAAGGAATTCATGAATGGGGAGAAGAAAACAGCCAACAGAAATGCAGAAGATGATTCAGCATGGTTAACTTGCAGAGAAGTGTGAACGACAGCAACGTTGGGACATTTGCTCTGATTGGCAGGCTTAAAAGATGAAGCCTGCTTCTTCCTGTGTTGTCCATCACAGCAGCTACCCTATAAAAACTGTGACTCCTGCTCTGAGTGAATGAGCAGGCAGTGAGCTGGAGAAATGCTCCACTTCAGCCTGTGGATCAAGCACAAACCGCTTCCCCTTCCTCGGAAGCAAACTGTAATGTGCCACTACAGAAAACACACAGCACCAATCCAGGACAGCATTGAGAGGAAAATTACAGGTAACACTTGGAATGTGAAAAGTGGCAAGAGTCTGTAATGACCAAACCAAGTATATCATGGAATATTTGGAATATATTACATAACTGTTCAAATAACTGGCTTTTGGAATGCAAAGGTGTTTTTCAGTGAACATCAACGTTTGTACTTGGGGCTGCAAGTACAGCCTGGTAACAGAGCTAGGTTGAGTTAGGACGCTTGAGCCTCCCCAATATACATACATGTGCGCGCGCGCACGCACGCGCGCGCGCACACACACACACATTTATGTAACACTTATATATTGCACATATTTGTATCTCTGTGCATTGCACATACAGACATGCAGGGAGGTGTCTGATGGGGTTACATTAGTAACTTTTTGGTGATTATTAACAATGGGTTGGTTATGCTGAGTTCTGCTCACACTCTGGAGGCAAGGAGACGGGAGATAATGACAGCACCCATCTCAGTGGCTTGCTGCAGAGATCACAGAGCTGACTCAACCAGCAGAGCCCCAAATGTCAATGAATATATATTGCATGCTATTTTACTTAAACACTAAGACTATGTTTTCTTAAAAAAATATCCACTATGACTCAGGATGCAGTTGAGCTTAAAGAGCAAAGTCTAAAGCACACGCACAGTGAAACCACAGATAGGCCCAGGGTTCCACCATAGAAACGCACAGCACGAGGGCTACGTGAGGTGGGGGAAGTAGCTGCTGAGTAGCTTTCTTCTGGAGAAGGGGCACTCGAAGGGGAGTGACCATCATTATTCATGTCTCCTCCCACAGCCTGGCCAGGTTCCACCTTCTCCTGGACGCAGTGGGGAGAGCCATGGATGTGACTTTGCCAAGCTGCAGCTGCCTCCAGGACACTCCGTGGCCCAAGAACAAACTTTACTTTTGCAGCACTGCCTCACTTTCCGACCCTGAGCGGCAGGAGTCTGTTCCTGCATATGGGAGCCAGCAAGCTCAAAGTAATGCCCTCTGACAGAGGAGCTGGAGGTGCTGGCAGGCCCCACAGGGCCCGTGGTATGCATGGTACAGTTGTTAAAGAGTCCCCCAGGTAAAACAGCCATTGCAAACTGTAAGAATGGGTAACAGCACAAGCAGCTTGCCTCCCAGCATGCCCCAGTCTCAACCCATCGGCAAAGGGAGAAGTGACATCTGGAACTGGTTTTGAGGCTCTCCAGCTGCAGATCCATGAGACTGAAGGGGCTTATGGCTGTCCCTTCTGATTCTCATCAGGGCAGAGCATGAGCCAGAAGACACGCTCAAAAGAGACCAAATCAACCTCACTTTGAAATGCTCCTCACTTCCCGACCTCCTTTGAAAGCAGAATTAATGGTCCAGGTGGAAAGAGATCAAAATGAAAGATAAGGGTTTGGGTCATCCCAGGTACATTTTGAGGTTCCATAAAGATCAGATGCACCCCTGGGTCAGAGGTGATACCAAACCTCCCCAGAGCCTGTCCCCTTAGGAGACAAGAGCCAGTGAGACTGAATTCATTTGGATTGTTGGCCTGGGGAAGGGGTGGGGGCTGTCTGTACAGGCCCAGGGGGAAAAAAAGCACATGCAAATTGTGTTAAAAATGTGTTATGAGCCAGAGAGACAAGGGTAAGATGCTAGACCCTGCCAGACAGATGGGGCAAGTAAGCAAAATCTCCCAGATCTGGTGCCAACCACTGCTCACACCCAGCATGTGCCTTTCTAATTGGTTCCCTGTGCGAGGGCACACAGGGCTGGGATCCAGACAGAGGGGGGCATTAGACCCTGCCCACCTGCCCAGGCAGGTGCAGTTGTACCTCCTCTGATACCTAACAAAGGACACAAAAGTTCTGCTCCCACCTCTTTCTGAAACTGAGGGTTCCTTTTTCCTTCTGGACCCAGCCACAGACAGCAGAGAGTGAGGGCAAGCATGTGGCTGTCCAATTACCAAGTTCCTTGGGGAGGGAGAGGCACAAGGGAGCCTAGAGCAGCTCTGCCGCTGACAAAGGGTGAGTCACCCTGGAAGCCTCAAGTGACTCTTCAGTCCTAGCTCTTTGCAGTTCCCTTTCCGAAGGATTGCTCAGACCAGGGAGCCGGGACAGAGCTTCCCTCTATGTGGCACATAAACCACTGAGGACTTTCTGGTGCTGTGACTGATAAGAATCTCTATAAACCCTAGTTAGCATCTGGCTAACTCACGGCATCATCAGTGATTATTAAACAGAACCAAAGAAATCCAAAGAGCAGAAGAATTTCTTCATACAACTTGGCCTCACATGCACGATGAAGAGACACAAGCCATTTAGGTTTAGCAATCGTGTGATGGAGTCCAGATGACAACACCCTCCACGCTGGAGTCACCACCAGGGCCTCCTGAGGCCTTCAGAGCACCTTGACAGTGGAAGCGTGACTAACCAAAGACCCAAAAGTCTCAAAAGGCTGGCTGGCCACTGTGTCTCTTCCACCTCTAAAGCCTTTTTACTCAACCCACAGTACCAAAATAAACAGAAATCCCCTGGCCTCCCAAGGAGGTCACAGCATGCTGAGCACATCTGACTCGACATCCTACGCAGAGGCTTCCTGTGCCAGCTGTGTAGCAGCTGGAGCTCCCAGGTGATGAGCAGATAAAGATGAACTTCTGAAAGGCAGAGCAGAAACAAGGCCGCAGTCAGGGAGTGTCACTGCTCCTTTCTGGGATGGGCAGATTCTGGGTGTGGAAGGGAGTGCCGCAGCTCCTGGGCACAGAGCTTGGTGACCTGGTTTCTGGACAGGAGCCACAATAGCCCAGGATCCCTCTATGCTCTGGAAATGATATGTGCAAGGGCCCCACTTGGGCTAAGGAATGTGATGGACTGACAAACAGGATGAAACTATCCCAACCCACTTTCCCTCTCAGGACCTCCGAATACAGGTAGCCTTCCTTTATGGCTACATTAATTAAATCCCTTCTGTCTACAGACCTGCTCAATTCACTATTCCTTCTGAGAACTCAGGCTGCCTGGGCCTTGCTGGGATATCTACTTCCCCATGCCCTTCCTGGTGAGGGGGCAGAGTTTCTTTGAGGCTACCTGCAACACCAGACCATTCCACAAGTCAGCCTTCCGCCTGCTCTGATCAGCATGGAGGACGGGGCCTCAAGGAGCCAGAGAGAAGTCATTCACAGTCACAGCCCTGAGTGGTGGGGCAGTACAGAAGGGAGCAAGAATCACCTTGAACCTCAGCAATGCTATGAAAAGATATGGCATCCAGGCATCAACCACTTTGCCACCAGCACAGCCTCCTCGGAGACGGCTAGGTTTCCTGTTGTGTCAGCCCCGCTTCCTTCAGCAACATTATACTGCAAACAGAGAGCCACTCGGAAGAAAGCACCATGGTGTCCCATTTCTGGGCTGGGGGCTGGGGGAGGGAAGGAGGCAGACTGCGTAGCTGCTCCAGAGGGGAACATTCCAGCACTGTGACCCCCTCAGAGTAGCTCTCCTTCCCTCTCCCCAGACCTGAAATGCTGTTTGAAGAAAGGAAGCATGTGGGCTTCCCTGTGTGACCTCAGATGGGCAGGTTCTGAATGGCAGCTGGGTCTATTACATGCCGTGTGAGAGGGTTAAGCAGGACAGCCTCAACTCTTTATAAACTTTTGCCCTGTGGATATGTACTCATTGGCGGCAGTACAAGACTCGAGCTGTATTACACGCCTTAACGATATGGTTCAACTGTCGGTCAGGCTTGGGCCTGGCAACGGGCCAGACCGCAATCAATGGGACACAGAGCCTCCCCCTTTCAGATCATCACGAAGGCTCATATTATCTTCTTTTCGTCGTGCTGGTTAAATTTATGGAGCAGAACCCTGAAGCTGCATTCCACGGCCCGGCCGGCCCACGCGGCCCTCCCTCCCTTTGTTCGGTACTGTAAGAGAGCCGTGCTTCGGAGGACTGCAGGGTTGTTAGTTCAGGCCCTGACTGTTTGCTCATGGCTGAAATGAAGAGAGTTCAGTGGAAGGGCAAAAGGACAGCCCGAGTGTAAACCCCATCCCAGCAGGCTCTGGGCCCCTGTATATAGGCCCCGAACTGCTCTTCAACGCACGACTTCACTTTGTTCTCACAAAAGCAAAATCATCAGCCTGATCCCTGGCAAACTTCCTGTAAAACAGCCACCAAGTCCTCGTGTATTTGAACCTGCACTTGAACTCAGCCAGGACACCAGAAGCAGGCATATTCTATCTACAGCCATCTTCTAGTCTTCTGGAGTACAAACGCTGACTACCCGCTGATCATACTTCTAATACAGAAAAAAGCAGTTTTCAGGACTTGACTACCGAAGTGGGATACATGAGTACCACACATGTGTGTATGTGTGTGTGTTCACATGTACACACATGTACGCTGGCATGTCTGTTGGACAGTTGGTATTATGGAACCAAGCAGAAGGTCCCAGGTATCAGATCTTCTGAATAAATTCATTCCTTTGCCTTGAACCCAGGATCTCTGATTAGCCTACACAGAGCTGGGTAGTCAGCCTGTTCCAGCAGGGCTTCATTTGGTTGGAGGGTCTACCCATGAAGAAGAATGCCCTCCTTGCCTGACTCCAGCTATCCATCTGTGCTCCCCCACTGATGGAGAATGTGCACAAACTGGAAAGGGAAGCTGAGCCCAGAGGTTCACCCAGCTCTCCCAGCAGTCTGCCAGGAACTGTGGCTCCTCACATGTGCCTGCTGCCCTCTGTGTAATGACATTGCCAGGATGAAATTGGAGGTCTAGAATAGTTAGTAGAACTCTTCTAACCAGGGTTCAAGCATAAGAGAAAGAAGAGCAGGAGGCACAGAGAGGTGGGAAAAAAATAACCAAAGTCAAGATTGACCAAAGACACCCCAAGAAGACCAGGCAGAAAGCCTCTGAGGGCATCACTGCCGGGCATCACTGATGACTGGACAAACTTTGACGATGCCCAAACCATCTGAAAAGAAAATCAGACTCTACCAGTGACAGCATGCCCATGGGCATGTTTTAACTCTGGGATGAGGCAGAATTCCTCAGAGGAAGTTGGTGAAGCCAGGATTTGCTTCAAGCTGAAGCTGCTCGCTCCTTCATTCAAGCAAGCCTCATATTTCTGAGGGGCATTCTTGGTTTCCCTCAAAGGCGTCTTTGTCCATGTACCAATGCTGAGAGATTGACAAGGCAGTGAATCTGTCATCCCAACACCTGAAGCACCTTTTCGGGGTCCATGGGCAGAGCCTGGAAATGAATGGACCATAAAACACTATCTCTTGCTCTTTAGAATCCCTCTTCTGCCAGGCAGTGGTGGCGCACGCCTTTAATCCCAGCACTCGGGAGGCAGAGGCAGGCGGATCTCTGTGAGTTCGAGGCCAGCCTGGTCTACAAGAGCTAGTTCCAGGACAGGAACCAAAAAGCTACAGAGAAACCCTGTCTCAAAAATAAAAAAAAAAAAAAAAAAATAGAATCCCTCTTCTGCATATCTTTATTTCTATTTGCTAAAAATGTTACAAAGAACCACGTGAGCCAGAAAACAAGCAGTAACAAAAAGATAGGCTCATCAAGGAAATTCTCAAGAGAAATGCATAATCCGTAGAACTTGTCTCTACTTGCTTACATATGTGGTCAGTGTTCAGTTAGCTTTGACTCTAAGGACACCTCACCTCTCCAAGGGCAGTCAACAGAGCACTTACATTACATTGTCACATGGGTCAGGTCAATACGAGTTAGTGAGTGCAGCCCCTTTAGAGAGGTCTGGTTTGGCCCACAGGGAGACTCCATGTATCAGTAGTCTCTGGCCGGTCCCTGAGAATAACAGTCTATCATCACCCAACACTGACATGGAGAACTTAAAAGCAGTGGACTCAATACCTCCACTTCCTGTTGGACCTTTTCTATCTTAAGATCACTTTATGACAATATTCCAGGGACATTTAATCAAAAGCAAACAAGGCAACCAGACTCTGAAAATGTAGGCACACAAGTTACTTACCCCAGCGGCAGTAGCAGCCAATCATATGGCGAGAGCTACTGCCTGCAGACTCACCACTGTTCACCTGTCCCTCCTGGCCGTCCATGGGCTACCTCTTCCACCAGCTCCTTGACATTGCTACCTATGTCTGACACAGTTAGGACAAGAAGCACTGCTATGATATATGGGTTTTGGGGACCAAGAGGAAATAGATTTGGGATTTGCTTGCAAACAACATACACATCCACCCTTTCTAAAATGCCTCTCAAGGTCTTTATTTTGTTTTGATGTTGACCAGCAGCTTAAAAAAATGAAAATAAAAAACCAAAACACTGTGAATATTCAAGTACCTCTTCAAGGGAGGATAATGTGGAAAGTGGTCCATTTACAGAGGCTCCTGGACATTACATTTTATGTAGGCTGCAGTGACCCACTCCACCAGTTTGAGCTAGCCTGGTGTATCTGTTTCTCAGAGGTGTCTGTGAGAACTCAGAGGAAGGGCTGACGCAGTGACAGGTAGGCTGGGCCCATGATTCAAATCTTCTGGCTGATCAGATATTACCAGTTGAAGAGGGCTAGTCCAGCTGGGCACAGGACGAGAGCCACAGCAGCTGAGGGATGCTTTAGTGCCACACAGCCCAGACTGACTTGATGCCTTTAATTTCAACACAACAGTACTGAACTTAACTTTTACATCTCTCATGGACTTTCTTCCCATATCTGGAGAGCCAATCTTGGAAGAAGTCTACTCTCTGATGTTCCCACAGAGAACTCAATAGGTGTTCACTATGCCACACACATGTGACCAGGACACAGACAACCCTCTCCCCTTTGCCACTGGACACAATGACCTGGGTAGGGGGTGAGAGTGGACAAAGCTATCTCACAAATCTGCAAACAGATGGGAACTGGGATTTGGGGCCCTCAGTCTGCAACCCTGGTTCTCATGATGAGAGCTACCTGCACTGACACCCGAAGAGAACATCCACACAGGGCATTTTGACCACAGAGATGAGTCGAGGAGAGACTGATCCTGCACAGGTATGTTAAAAGAGCATGAAGTGACTACTGTCACTTCAACACAATAAATCAGGATGACATTCCCAGCTGTCCATCAGCTCTCCCACTGCAATCTGGGAACAACAACCCTATGACTCCTTCCCTGAAACTTAAAAAGTCTGGAGTATATTTGACTTTGATTTGAAAAAAAATTTTTTCTTCAAATTGTCACTAGATAGAACACTTTGTATTTACTGTATGGTTCAGAAGGGACCCAGAAAAAATGCCAGGCCTGAATGCCATGTCCCAAGAGCCACTTACCTTGTCATTCAGAATTTTCTAGGAAGCTCAAGAGGTGATGAGTTAAATTTCTGGGAGCAGGCCAAGAGGGAGGATGAGGTTTCAAGTGAATTGGGAATGAGCATTTATAGCCTAGAGAAAGTTCTTCAAGGGCTCAGAGCAGTAGAATAAGCTACCCACCACCTCTATTCTGCCAAATTATGAAGAGAGGACATGATGGGGAGGTTTTTAAAGAGCCAAACACACTGAGGTAAAATGAAACAGTTTTTCATCCTAAACACTTAGCCCTGAACTCGAGTATGCTGCTGTGTTTTGTTTCTAGGCAGATATTAGGGAGCCCAACCTAAATGGCAATAGAGTGAGAGGACTGACTGTCCAGCAGATTCAGATGCACAGCCCTCAACAGTGACGAGAGCCCTGCTGGAGAGGAATCTGGATGTACAATTTAAAACCCTTACACAACACTGAGCCGTAGATTGTCATGCGTCTGGAAAATATAACCGTTTTTTGAAGAATGCTTTCCAAACCATGTAATGCTTTTAAAGCTGTTTATCCAAAGAGCTAGATATGCAACAGGGGCCAAAAACCAGTCTGTCAGCTGTCACCGTCGCATGCCCTGTCCACATTTCCGTAAGCACTCCATCAGGCTCGGGTGCCCTGTACCCAGCAGACACAGATGCCAGTGTTTGGAGACATTTGCTACATAATTCTTACCCGACAAGACTAGCTCTAGGGCAGATTTCCATGTCATGTGGGGCCTTTGGCTGAACTCTGCTGGATCCCAGAGGCATCTCATTTACAGCACACACTAATAACAGTTTGGGGTCACCTGTTCGTCACAAGTGAGTTCAGGGAAGGTTCATGGCCTCTGCACACCTTCTCCAGTAGAGTTCTTGAATGTGGGCTAAGAGCCCAGGTGAGACCTGCCAGGCAGCAGTTCCAGCCAGGTTCCTAGGCCTGATTTAGCTGTTGACTTATGTGACGAGAACAAGGAGGACAAAAACCAAGCACAACATAGAAATCCCAAGATTCACAGTAGGGAGAGGAGTCGGCCAGATTTCAGACTGACACAACTGTTGCTTCACTTCTGTTGTACATTGCACACTCAGGAGAGACCACTGAAATAAATGTCATTGCTCGAGCTGCAGCAGTGAGCTGCAATGTGCCGGGCTGAATGCTTTATATCTATTCTATAACTCAATCCACATCACCACCCGCTGAGGTAGGTATTATTATCCTTAGTCCTTATGAGTCAAAGCGATCTCACCTTCGATTAAGTGAGATTGAGGGGAAAACGTTTGCTCCAGGCCGAGGGGCAGGACACTGACTCAAATCATGGGCTGCCAACAGGGCCTTGTGCCACAGAGATGTGGAAGCCACCAGCGCCTGGAGCTTGCTCTCTTTTCTCACTGGCTGTCACATGTCTGTCCAGCACCAGGAAGACAGAACCCGTGGGTTTATGTTCTTCCCACTCTCCTTCTGAGACAAGCCCCTCTCTTTGAAGAAAGACCTCTTGCCCTCCGAGTGTCAAGATAAGAAAACTTTCAGCGACTTCCCTTGCAAACTACAAACACCCATCAGCACCCAGGATCTAAGGAAGTCGCTCACCAGCTGCCAGCCCCTCTGAATAGCTTTTATGGTTCAAGGAGGGGTGGTGACAGGCCCATGTCACTACCATCGGGTGTGCTGTTCTTTCATGTCCCTTGGATTTGACAAGAGCCTTCTACAACCTGTTCCTTTACAACACACAGAAAGAAAGATTAAAGAGCAATACCAGACTCGAAGCTGGGGTCAGACTGGCAACAATCATTCTGAGAGAAGGGCCACAGACTGCTCTCCTTCGTAGATGTCCCACAGTTGCTGTGATGGTGAACTGAGATAACCCATGTAAACCACAGAGAACTGGGCCTGGGTCACAAGAAAGGCTTCTAAATGCTAGCAATGTTATTCTGCGTTAACACTACCAAAGTATAATGGGATGTGAGCCCTGGGTTTCAGGAAACCATCTCATACCACAACTACTAGGGAAAGGACAGCACTAGGGATGGATGGATTAGCATCAAGTCGGCATTATGGGGGTTTTGATTATATATGGCAGATCTAGTCTAGGGACTGCTCCCCAAAAGTAAAAGCAGAAGACTGAACATGGCACACACTCAAATGGAGAAAGGTGTCAACAAGTTTTAGAAGCCAAAACACAGATGGACACACGGTGATGAAATGTAAGCCTGAGGGAGAGGAAGCCACATCGCAGTGAACTAATTAGTATGGTAGAACTTGCTAGATTTCCGAAAGACGAAGGCCCCAAGGAGCCCTGAAGGCCTGGGTATAAAGGAGGAGCAGGGAGGTGTGTGTGAGGCGGTGAAAGCAGGAGGACTGGGCTGAAGGCTGTATGAGGAGGAGCTGGACCTGCAGATCTCCTCAGACACCCATCTGGCCCGCTCCTCCTCATGACAGAGTTCAGCCAATGGGCTCCACTAGGTCATGATCACATGACATTCCAGAGCCCTCCTCAGCCTTAGACACAGGTGGATAATCAGTAACAGCCAAGTACTGTCTATTCAGAAAAGAAAAGGACAGAAAAATACAAACAGAAGGAAAATGTTTAGAGCAGGAGTACTCCAGGAGATGATGCACAGAATGGTCAGCCTTTAGGGAGGGCCAGAGCATGGGAAGGACCAGCCCTTAGGGAGGAGCAGTCCATGAAGAGGACCAGCCCATGGGGAGGACCAGCCCATAGGGAGGACCAGCTCATGGGGAGGAACAGTCCACAGGGAGGGTCAATCCATAGGGAGGGCCAGTTCATAAGGTGGATGAGAGCTAGGTCTACGGGGAATTCCCATGAGAAAGAACTGATAACCATCTAAGTTGTCTTCAAATGCACAGAGAAGAGTTTGTGGATAAATTAGCAATAGGCATGTGGAAATTAAAAAATAGAAAACTAAGCAAACAACAGTACTAAAGGCAGTTAGAAACTTGGGGGTGGGGTGGTGGGCTTGGGGACCACAACAAACCAAACAAGGTAAAAAGAAAACTATAATAGTAAACTATGTGGCTTCACTGGGAATACCATTTATATAGTCATAATGCAAAATTCTGGATATTGATTTATCAAAACAGTATGAGCAAATTATACTGAAAAGAAGAAGGAACATGTGTGTATTTCAACAGAAAGTCTAATGGGGTGAGGGACTAGCAGTATATCTGTTCATTCTTTAGAATTAAAGAGACAGATACCTCCAAATTGAAGAAACCATAAAACTGTTGAAGAGTGCTATTCCAGAGTACAATATCCTTCATCTTCATCAGAGAAGCCGCAACTACTTCCAAGAGACCTTAAAGATCAGGCCTGTTGATTGCTGCTATTCCCCCACAGGAGGGATGTAGGGAGGATCTCAGTCAGGCCCATCTGCTTCTCCCAGTTAACTGCATGCACATGTGCCCCAACCGTCCACAGCCTCAGAGTCTCAGGGGTGCTAGAGCACAGACAGTGGAAGGGGACTGAGGGACACTTGACCTGTACAGCTAAGGGGATATTGGCATCCATGCTTCGGCGAGACTTTCGGATGGCATGGAAGCTCTGGAGTCACCCACACCCCTCCTGTAAGTGCTCTGTAAGCCCAATAAACATACTGGTGCCCCAGGCTGGGCTTTGGGGTCTGTTGTTTATGTCCTATTAGGAGGGGTTGAGCACCAGGAATCAGGTACAGGGAGGGGTGGGCAGAGACTGCAGTTAGCTATTGAGACATTTAAAAGTCTTTTGACTTAAAAAAAAAAAAAGTTAAAATGCTAAAGTCTGTGGTGGCACTGCTTGTGATCCCAAAATTTGGGAGACAGAGGCAGAAGGATCAGGAGTTCTAGGCTAGCCTCTGGAATGAGTGAGACCCTATCTCAAGCCTCCGTCGCCCCGAAGAGAAGCTATCTCCCACTAAATTAAGATATTTATTTTAAAGAAAAAGTGTGCTATAGGAAAACAGTTTAGGCCAAAATCATAGGATTTAAACATAGTTCTCAACAACTGCAAAGTAACAGTTACTAAATACACGAGACAAAGAGCTGAATAATTGAAGATTCGTTCATCTGGTAACTTTAAAAATAGTGACTGAACTTTTGGTTTTGAAAGTGCTGCTGTAAACCTAGAAACAAATAAGGGTGGTTCCTGGCCACAGTTTTACTGTTTTTAAGCCATTAAATCACTAAACAAGTGTATTTTAAGTACCTTGCCTTTACTTTAGTGTACACGTAGGAGGGAGTTAAGAGCATTAACAGGGTGCTGGAGATGGTTAGTGATTATGAGCATTGGCCATCCTTTCAGAGGACTTGGGTTCCATTCCTGCACCTACATGCCACCTCAGAACTGTAATTCTAGTTCCTGGTGATCCAATGCCCTCTTCTGTCATCTGTGGGCACCAGACATGCACGTGGCACACAGACATACATGTAAAATAAATGAATAGTATCAACACACAAACCAAACAGCTTGGAGACGCTCTCCCTGAAGACTCTTCAAAGTAGTTTGTCCCCAGTTATTCCCCTATTCTCACCTAATACCTATGGCATGCATAGAAACAAGCGTTCAATAACCAATGCCTGTCGTCAATTTGCAATACTACTAAGCAGCTATGTCTGGGAAATCACAAGTCAAGAATTGGTGAGCTGAGTTAATGGGGTCCCCTACAGTCCAAACCTATCAGAGGTTCCCATCTTCCCTGTAAGACAGTGTTTCTCAGCCTTCCTGAGGCTGCAGCCCTTTAATCCAGCTCCTCGTGTTGTAGTGACCCCAACCATCAAATTACTTCACTGCTGCTTCAGAACTGCAATTTTGCTCCTGTTATGATTTGTAACGGAAATATCTGATATGTGAGCCCTGTGGGGTCGTGACCCACAGATTGAGAACCACTGCTCTAAGTTCTAGACACGCACACGTGGCAGCTTAGCTAGTTCTACAGTAGGAGGACAGGTGTCAGTTATTCCTACCGAGGTCAGCCGGTAAAATCCAGGGAGCCCATGAGCCCTGCCCTGGTCATTTTGCCTTACTCAGCAAGGCTGACTGGATTCTAGCCAGGATCCCCAGGACCCAAGCTCTTCACAAGAAGAGGTGGGGCTCTGTTCTCCCACTTTGAAGTTTTCTGTGGTCGCTGGGAATTTTATGATATGACCCGGGTCGCCCCTGCCATTATTGATGTTTGAAGTCTGTTTGGGGAAAATGTACCAGGAGCTGACTCTAGTGTGAACACAGAGCAACAGCCTCATAAAAACAGCTTCCCTCCAGGAGTTCAAAGAGTTTATCCAAATGCCGTGGGCTGGCCCTGCTGCACCAGCTTCGCTAGGGCAGAAAGCCACAGAGTGGCCGAGCAATAAACTGTGAAACCAAGACACAGTCCCCCCCATTACCTGAGATCGGCTGGGGCTGTGCTAGCCTGACCAAGTGGCCTCTGACAGGATGGACCTGCTCACCACTTACGTTGCCAAAATGAAAGTTTATTGGGTTGGGCAGGTTAAGGCGAAGGACTAAATTAGCCAAATTATTATAAGAGGTCTTTCTGGTATGTGATACAATCTTCCCAATCATTACTTTGAGAAACCTAGTAAAATTCGGGCACAAGCCAGGAGGGCTGACAATGGTTGGCAGGAGTCCAAAGCGGAGCATGGCGTTACTGTTGCTGCCCTCGTATATTCCAGATAAATCCACCATAACTGATATGTGCTGTTTATTAGCAAGAGGAGGGATCATCACTGGATTTTCCAACAGAACAGCTTGTCAGGGAAATTAACCAGGTACAGGGATACCTGTCACTGCTAATGTGTTTGCAGAGTCACTGAAGGTGAGAGGAGGGGACTGTTTTACATTTTTGCAAATCTCTGTGAGTCTTGCTTAATCAAAAACAGCTGAATCCTTATGTCTGCTCCTACCTGCACTCTGTTGGGGGTTCTGGAAAACGCCATTGCACACTCATTAGAGATTACCAATATAAAACTATTGTGTACCTGTAGCTCATATATAAGTACATGAATATAAGAATTGGGTTATTACAGAGTGGGGGGGGTTCCCCGGAGGTCCCTGCTCTAAGGCCCCATCCATGCTCAAATCTTCGCTAACTAGAAAGCACTTCCCAGTCTGCATTTAGTCCACTCAGGATGCTGATTCGTAACACTGTCAACTGACTTGATCATATAAGTCCACTACGGTGAGACTGTTTCACCCAGAGTATACCGCCACTGAAAATGCAGAACTGATCTGATTTTATTCCTCTCTGATAAGACAAATTAGTGAGAAATTTGAAAGGCGGAAAGAAGGTGAAGGGGACTGTAACGCCACCACTCCTCCTGCAAGCTTATGGTCCTTCATCCCTACCACATTTCCAAATTCCCATTGTCTGCTGTCTGCAGCAGGGGATTGATTCTGTGTAGCTCAGAATTCCTTCCACTAAAAGCTCTCTGGGAGAGGGGCTTCAGCTCTACCTGAAGTTGATCTTTAAGAAGAGTCCAACCTCGTCCCAGACAAAGACTCCACTGCAGTAAGGATTCAAAGCTTATGACAGGCAACAAAACCTAAACATAATGCCTCTGAGGCCTTGGCAGAGGACTCCCACAGGCCGTAAATGGCTGTCTACCCTTTTTAGACACAAAATACAGACTTCTCTCTGAGGGAACTGTGGGCACTACTTTGCTGGAAGGTCAGACTATAGACCTCGAATGTTAGTCCTGTGAACTCACTGAACACAGGCACAACAGACCACTGTTGGAGAGTATTATTCTCAGGTGTGTGACTTTGTTTCTGCTGCATTTGTTTAACTCTGTGAAGCTGTTACTGTGCCTGTCTAAAATGCCTGATGGTCTATGCGTCAAATGAGTCAAATAATCTCAAGCTAACTCTGAATAGAGTATTCTAAAGTTTCTTTATTAAAAGGGAACTCACAGATCACAGCAAGGAAATAGGAATGGGGTCTGACATCCAGGTGACTCGCGGGAAGAAGAGAGCAAGTGGGGCGGGACCACAGCTTTTTGGTACCCAAAGTCACGCCCCAACTTGGTCCAGCCTCTTAAAGACCACTGGCTAAAGAAGGCTCCCCATCATCTCCCCCTTTTGTCTAAATAAGAGAGTTCCAAGCATAATACAAAACTATATACAATAAGGACAAATATCAATATTTGTAATTCTAATGTAAAAATTCTAATGTAAAAAACAAACAATTCTAATTTTTACATTAGAATTACAACCAGCATAAACAATATTAAGCAAGGAGTATATGCTAAATGTTTTAATAATCATTTTATCCTAAGGAGTCCAAGTCTTGTATTAGAAAGGGCATGGCTAGCTCATAAGAGAAAGGTAATTATGACTATCTAATCTTCAACCCCATCGAAGGCCTAAGAAGGGAGATAATATTACTTGAATAGGCAGGAAGTGCAATCAAACAGCTTCTAAAATGTGCAGTAGATGACAGAGACATCTGGCTACCTGGGAAATCACCCAAAGTCTCATTTTCTATGTAGGAGCAACCAACTTTGGCTAAGGTCTAGAGTAACTGACAGACCATTTTCAGAGACAGGAAATTTTTTCAAAACCATCTTACTCTGTCCTGGCAAGGCTCAGCAGTCTTTTTGATTGGCCAGTGGCCAGGAAGAAACAAGGATAGGTGGGGCTAGCAGGCAGAGAGAATAAATAGAAGGAGACATCTGGGAGGAGGGAGAACATGGAACAAGAGAAGAAGAAGAGGAGGACAACACCAGAGGTCAGCCATCCAGTCAGCCACAGAGTAAGAAGGAAAGTGAGATATACAGAGGAAAGATAAATTCCAGAGAAAAAAGGTTCACAGGATAATTTAAGATAAGAAAAGCTGCTAGAAACAAGCCAAACTAAGGCCAGGCATCCATAACTAAGAATAAGCCTCAGTGTGTGACCTATCAGGGAGACAGAGTAAATGCCGTACACCAAACCACTGATGATCAGATTACTGGTTCTCTCTCAAACGGCAGAAGTCCAGCCCACCGTGGTGTTTTCTCTGTGAAGGGCATGTTGGTTGAGACACG
Organism: Alexandromys fortis; assembly: GCF_014885135.2. NCBI lineage: Eukaryota > Metazoa > Chordata > Mammalia > Rodentia > Cricetidae > Alexandromys > Alexandromys fortis. Next base: position 7,546,279 of record NW_026067961.1, on the reverse strand, counting down.
GGGTCTGGGCTTGAGCCACACGCTTTCTCTTTCCTAGTTCAGTTGATTTTTACTTTGGGAGCAGGATCGTGCTGTTTCCATGAAGTCAGTCATCTTGGCATGCCAAAAATGGCAAAAATTAGACGCTCTCCTTTCTAGAAATGATTATAATGTACCATGACCAAAAAAGTGGTTTTCCCCCCCTAACAGATAATCTTGCATAAAAATGAGTCATGGGATTTCAGAAATGGAAGGCTTTTCTCAAATACATGTGAGCACGAACACACACACCTCGCCTTTCTCTCTCAGCAGTAGCGCTGAGCTTTCCATAAGTCATGCTACAATGAGGACGGCATTGTCTGGGGCCTTTTGAGTGAAGGGGAGGGGAGGATTTAGAGTTCAGCAAGAGGGAAGAAGTCTGTCTCAGAAAATAAGATTTCTCTACTTGTGTTACTGCAAGAGAATTTTAACTTATAAGGCATGAAGGCCTGTTAAGATGTTTCTTAAAAATATCTTCTCCTGTAATTCCCTCAGCCTGAGTTCAGACCAGAGTGAGACAGCCACTGCCTTAACACAGCTCCCAGCATCGCTTCTAGGGCAGCAAGGGAAGACTGAGGCATGTGAAAAAATGACCTAACTACGTCCACACCTGCTCCCGAGACACCTGGTCTAGCAAGATGAAAGACTGAGAAGCCATGGTTCTCACTGTGTAGCCATGAGCAGAAGACACATGAAGTGGGTCATGATGTCCACTGTGCTTTGTAGGAGACAGGACAGTCCCTTCTCTTTGTTTGGAAGTGATAATGATGTTCTGGCTTCATGAAAATGGGATCTCAGGCATTGGCAGAAGGGTACCAGGTTAGCCCACAAAACCACCTAAGAAAGGATGCAGAGCCTCACAGACAAAACACACAGATAACTCCAGCTTCACCCTGTCAACACCCACATCCACATCCTTGGTTCTGCTCACAGGTCTCATCTGGAAGGTACATGCAGAAATTTAAACAAGTGAGAGGTGGAGCCACAGGCTGAACAACCCAATACATGTCCAGAAGTGTTAATTTTACTGAGTACCAAGTGAGAATATTTCCTTCTTAAAACAAACATGGAAAAAAATCATAATATTCATTTGTAGTCTGAAGACCAAACAGAAAGTTCCAGAGAAATGCTGTTTTCCCATCTTGAACACAGCTGGGGAAACTGAGAACATGTGTGGTTTCGTGAACACCTTTCGTTCTATTAGGTTTTGCTCTTTGGGAAGTCCCTAAAGGCTCAGGTCAAATCAAGCCTGCTGGGCGCCTCAATGTAACACCAGTGCAGGGCAGAGGACCCAAGGCAGTACCACCACAATCGGGGAAGCTCTGGGAGCAGTTCTTTCTCACTCCTGGGCGCCAGAGGAAAGTACAAACGCTGTACCAAAAAGGATTCTAAGAAAAAGCCATTAGGTTTCCCACCAACCAGCCATTAACATTGTCATTAATAAATTTTGGGTGGTGTCTTGGGAGTGTTTTTACTGAAAAAGTCAAAGATGCCCCCACATAAATCCTCTCTGTGAAACCAACTCAGGCTTATTCAAAAGCTGCTCAGCAACTGGGATCTGTCTCTGGACTCAGTAGAGTCCTGGGATTCATGAACGTCGGTCCTGATGGCTATATTCTTAAACACTGATCTATCATCATCCTTCAAATTCCCTTCCTCCTTATCTAACTTAAATAACCAGATAAGCCCAACACTCCTGGGCTTTGCTAAATGGGTTTAAATATTTCAAGTTCTGCCAACTCCCATTTCTCCTGCCTTTTGGGGTCTTGACTAAAAAGGTGAAGAAATATTTTGGAGGACACTCCAGGGCCTGGCTTCATAAATCTCTGTCTGCTACTTTCCCAGCATGCTGTGCTGCTCAAAGTCAGAAACACATAGAGAAGAAGTGGGCCCAGGCATGCAGTGCCACCTTCACCTATTGATACCCCCCACCACCCCCACTTAGAACCATGCATTCAGGCAGAGAACCAGACAAACACAAGGCTGGCTGTCCTGCTCGGCCTGGTTTGCTCAGAGGGTGGCAGCTGCTCTCCCGTGGCACCAACGGCACCACAGGCATCTATGCCATTTTTACAAACTTTACTTGAGAACAGATGAATGTGGCCCACTCTGCACAGACTAAAAGACGCACCCTGAGCCAGCAGAACACTGCCTTGGAAAAAGCTTCCTGTTTCAGTTCCAAACCACACATACTTGTAGAGTTAACAAATGCAGGGGGGGGGGGTTACTGGTCTACAACATGGATGCAGAGGCCAGAGGCACTGCTGTCCTCCGCCCTCTTCACCCCTCCCCCATTGCCTTCCTGAGGACTGTTTGACTGCATGGGAACATGGAAAGAAAGTTAGGTGGCTGTCTTTTTGGAATGCCCAAGAAGAAGAGGAACTTGGAAATATTTTAATCTGCAAGGACATAAGGAGGGGGATTCCCTATAAATAAAGCCATGCTCAAATAAACATGAGAAGAAGCCAGTGTTTCCTGTAAAGCTACTATGCCGATGGATTACTGGAAAGAGCACTCGTTCACAGTTTTATGACTTACTTTGCTATCATCTGCTCAAAAGTTGGGTCATTTAAAACATAGATGGCTGAGATCTAAGCCTTCAATGGGATGAAATATGGCAAAGGAAGCAGAGAGTCTCTTCCAAGTGCAGACTCAGAGGCAGAACTCTTGGACTCTTGGGTTCTGTTCCTGGCGAGCTCCCTGGGCTCAGGTCAGTCTTCGGTCAGAATCTCACTTTTAATCCCTTCAAATCATTTGTTAGTCCCTGTTGTCTAAACAGTGGGGAAAATCCCTGAGTAACACCCCTGGATCCTGTTCAACCAACTGGGATGGCTGGATGGATGTACCTCACTTCCAAGAAGCCAGGGTGATTTATCCCTTGGGTAGTGTCAGGATATTCGAGAGACCCCAGTGTTATCGGAGCAAAGCCCAGAGAGGAGGACACGTTTCTCCACCTGCAGGGAACTCTGAGCATGACCCGAAGATAACATTGCCCATCTTCATCATAGCTCTTCATGACTTCTATATTAAAAATAACCCTGGTTGGGCTTCACATCCTTAGGAGGCAGACTTAACAGACAGGTATATCTAATCTCTTATTTATAGATTGAAAATGCTGAGGCATGGGCAGGCTAGAGATCGAACCAGTGAGTCAAGGTTGGGACTCTGCCCTGCTGTTTTCTGGGTCAAGTGCTCTGTTCTCACGAACACATGGCTTCTCATTAATAACCTGAACCTAGACAAACATGCAGAGGGAACCCAGTGTTAGGCCTACTGCTCACCCTTCAGAAGACCCTGCTCCACCTTTAAAGTACAGTAGAGGGCACCATGATGGATCTGCTGGCCTGTGTGCATGGCTGCCGTGGTTTTCCTAGCCCACCAGCCCTGCCTGTGGGAGCTGAGAGGACAGACTCAAGCAGGTAACTCCTCCTCTGAGTGGCCCATGCCCAAAGGCCCTTCACTTAGTTCTGTGGCTTGTTTCTAAGAGAGTTAGTGCCCAAGCAGGGCCCTCTACAGCAGAGGCTGGGCTGGGGTCAGAGGATGGGCTGCCTGAATCTGGCTTTACCATTTTGAGCCAGCTGCGTGGCTGTGGATAACCACAAGGCTTTCTGAACTGTCTATAAGTGAAGCTCAAAGACGAGTGGGGCTGGCCAGATGGAGGCCTCTAGGCAACGCTGGAGCTCTATAAGAAGCTCTTCTGCTTGGTCTGTTCCGCCAGGCTCCCCTTTGGGGACTTCCTCTTCCCCGATCAATCCTTACTTGCACTTCAAGGCTTCATCTCTAGAAGAAAAGTGTGTCCTGACTCCGCAGACCTCTGAACCATTTCCCGGCCTGCACTTCTACTGATCAGACCCATCACTACACTATCTTCGCATCACTTCCGGGTCATCTAGCATCATTCTGTAAATCATTATTTACATGGTAGTTTGTGTCTGCTGCCCTGATTAATCCTGAGTGGTCCGAGGCTAGGGGCAGTCTTATTTCCTGCTGTATTTTCAGCCTAGAGTTCATAGGAAATTTTCCATCAACATTTACTGACTGGAAATGAATGAGTGAATCACAGAAAGCAGATGGCACCAAGTCAAACTTTCTGTGAAGTGCTGGATAACTGGGAAAAATGACAAGAGCAGCTCTATGCCTACAGCACCATGGTGCCAGATGTGTACTCCGAGAGAGAATACAAAACCTCCCGAGGCTTGCAAACCAGTGCTGTGCAGTCTTAACTTTTGCAGCATAGAAATCATCTTTCTGTTTGTTTGTTTTTTGAGACAGGGTTTCTCTGTGTAGTCCTGGCTGTACAAGACAAGGCTCAAACTCAGAGATCTGCCTGCCTCTGCCTCCTGAGAGCTGGGATTAGCCATCTTTAAAGGTTTCAATGTTTAATCATGTGTAAATGTGGGGAGAAAATGTCTGTGCATATGTTACGGCTCATAGAGTCCAGAGAACACACCCTGGAGCTGGACTTGCAGGCGGCAGTGAGCTGCACAACACAGATGCTGGGACTGAACTTGGGTCCTCTCAAAGAGCAGTGCATGGTTCCTAACCACTGAGTCACCTTTCCAGCACCTCAAGAAAAAATTTTTTTGAGCAAACAAACCAATCTCTTGATATTTTAGGGTTTTTAATAAATAATAGTTCTTTGAGATATTGGGTTCTTTAGTTGTATTTTCACTTTATGCTGGAAGAGACTTCTTAGGCTTTGGGTAGAAATAAAGAACTAGCTGGAAACACTGTACTGCCTGCCTGTCCTCACTACTGTATGCATGCCTCGGAAGAGATGCCAGGGCTGGTTTAGCTTTGTACCTGAGAACAGAATGCAGCTTCAGGTGTCAGCTAAACTCCACAGCCCTCAACACTTACCCCACACCACCCCCACCAACAGCCACTTCCAGATGGAAGAACGAATGTATCATATCACAAGTTCTGGTCTATAATCACAAGCACTTTCCCTACTGAGACAACACAGCACTGATGCGGCTCCCTGGTGACAGACTAGGGCATTCCTTTTAGTTGGGGTTGACTTCACTTTAAATCTTTCGGAAGGAGCAACAGGTGTGGGCACAGCCCAGCTTCTGAAAAGATGCAGTGCTTTACCTGGGGAACATCAACTATCTGAGCTGCAGTGAATTCCCTATGGACATAGTGGAGCCCACTGGGAACAGCACCCTCCTTGCCTCTCTGAAGAAGGGAAGCTAAAACAGACCATTAACCAAACAGCTAAGTTAAAGTGCTGAGTTCTGTGGGATTTGGCACAACAAGGGCCATCTCTGATTTCTAGTCCTAGTTGGTGTCAAGACAAGACAATATACCACAGCAGAATCACCAACTTGTGGGAATGTGGAAAGCTAAGAGAATACCCCTCGTGATGAACTGCAACAGCATGTGCTCTAGAATTACGCTGGGTCTAAGAGCAAAGACCACCAGCCTTCAGCAAGCTGATGGGCATGAGAGGCACAATTAGCTTGGGGAAACGTCTAATGGTGTAATCCTAGTTTTGACCTCTCTGATGAAAGATCCAGACACTGTCTTCTCTTATCTATACCCAATCTAGTAATCATCCATGTATGGAAAACCACTTGCCACTTTTTCTGTAGGTGGGTGGAATGAGAGCAGGATTCGTGCAGCCCAGACTGGCCTTGAACTTGCTATGGCCTTGAACTCCTGATTCTTCTGCCTTCACCTCCCCAGGGCTGCTGGGGTTACAGTCACATGCTATCCTTTCTTCGTGCCTTGAGGTGCCTCCTTTTCACATACTTTTACTGCACACGTCAGACATTTCTGCTACATGTACTGAAGTTAAACAACATATAACTAAAGCAGACAGCACATCATTAAACACATCACTATGGATTGGAGGAGCCTTAGACCTGGGCTCAAGAGCAGAGATCCACTCTCGCCATGAACTGACCTGGGACCACTGAGTGTGGCTGTGTCTCTCACTGCCTGGGCTGTTTCAGATGCAAAATCCAGGGCCCCTGCCACTGGCTTGGTCACAGTGCCCACCAGTCCCTTGCCAAGACCAGATATGAAGCCGCTGACACCTCCTTCTGTCTTCACACCCTCCACTGTTGAAGTGATGACGCTGGTCAATCCACCAATGATACCTAGCAGAAAACAAAACAAAAACAAGGGTTTCTGTTTTTGACTCAGTTCATGACTCTGGAATAATAAAGGCAATATGTTGATCTCTAGACAGGTCAAAGTCAAGGGACCCCGGGATTTGTTCAGGAAGTCCAGAATCAGAGGATGTTGTACTAGGCTGTGAGTTAGAAGAAAACATGTGCCCTGGATAATGAAAAAAAAACCAAACCTTGGACTAGGGCTGTATTAAGAATTTGGAGGGTAGAGTGCCTGCCTTGTGAACAACGCCAGGGTTCAGTGTCACTGGAGAGAGCGAACCAGAAATGCAAGGTCATTTGAATTTAGCTACATAAGTTCAAGGCCAGCCTTGAAGAAATGAGATTCTGCCTCAAAAAAATAAATCATTCGTCAATCAATTAAGGAAAGAAAAGGCTGGAAAGTGAGTGGTGGCCTTTTCTTGTTTACTATTCCAATTCTTAGGCAGCATATAGGCAATAATGAAAGAGAAGATACAGACAAAGGGGTGAAGCAATAGAAGACTGGAAAATAGGGTCCTTGGGAAAGGTTTGAGATCCTTTGAAATATAAGGCAGAAGGCTAGCTAACTAAGCGTTTCAGTTTTCCCTGGATACTGTGAGAACAGCCAATACCACCAAATGTTTGACATGGCTTCTATAATACTGCATGTTTTGCTGAGACCATTAGAGTAAATGATGAAGAATGCATTAAGGCACCCCAAATAATTCATTAAGGCTGCCAAGGCTAACCAGGACCCTGGGGATTGTGTCAAGATTAAAAGACCAATCCAAGTGAAAAAGGCATCCAAACATTTTAAAAGCTGACAGCAATGGTTGACGCAGGCCCAGAAGCGGCCACAAGTTGGCAAAGGCTAACGAGGTCACAGGCATTGCAGGGAAGAGGCAGGCCCTGTCCAGTGAGCATTTCCAGGACTTGGGCCAGGGACACTCACAGGATGTTTACCCTCTGACAGTTGGGGTGTGAGGAAGCTCTCTGCACTCTTCAGCTCTAGTGAGACAAATTGGGAAAGGAAACTGGTTGGGTGAGAAAGTACTAAGAATTCACAGCATTTCTTTGGATTTGGGGTCCTGTTGCTCCAGTGAGGCAACATCCCTACCCTAAGCTTTGAACAGCAGTCCTGGCCGGACAGCCAGGACTTAAGGACAGACTTCAATGGACCCGAGTCAAACAAGACTCCAGGTTTTATTCATTTACTGAGAGAGAAAGAGCACATGCACGTGTGGTTTGTGTGCGCGTGTGCACAGTGCACACACACACACACACACACACGCTGAAGCACATTCGAGAAGTCAGAAGACAATTGGCAGTACTTAGTTCTCTCCTTCCACCATGTGGGGCCTGGCTATTGAATGCAGGTCATCAGGTGCTGAGCCATCAGATCTGCCCTAGGACTCCAGCTTTCAACCCAGACTGGATGGATTCTGGTCTTATCATGGGAGCCTTTTCCTCCTAAAGGAGATACACTGCCCAGAGCTCAGAGTGTCCTCTTGGATGAGGCAGCACTGGTTCTAGTCTCAGACTGGCCTAACTGGTTCCTGGAAGGGCTATGTATAGCATCGGGACAATCCTTAATTGGAGGTGACTTTGCCACTGTGAACAAATCACCCAGCTTCTTAGGGCACGGTTGTGTTCATCCAAAAAACAAGGTCAGTCACCTCTCTCTGAAGAAAGAATAGCAATTAGATACTTATAACAGTTACTGCATTATCATTGTAGTTAATAAAGATGATTAAATCTTTAGTCCTGAATGATTATTCCGAACTTCACTTTAAAAGTCTATAAACAGATTAATTTATCCTAACTTTACATCCAGCCTGATGCTTTGGGAGTTGCCCGCCACCTTTATAGCCCCAGCAAAGCAAAGATGTTTTCCAAAGCTCCCACTACAATAAGCACTGTATCCTAAGCATAGGATTAGTCATGCTTACACCATTATAAAATATTATCTCCCCTTGTTTCAAATGCAGACAGTTGGGACTGATAAATCTGGGGGATAGTCATGGTATCAATGATTCCTAGGATCTAATCAAACCTGCCAGCCATTGCTGAGCAAGTACTATGGGCCAGGGTCTCTGGATGGCCCCTCTGCTTCCTTGACACTCAATCCATCTGACAGCAAGCTACACCCCTGGCCATATGGCCAATGAAGACTGCCACAGGTACCTGCAAGACTATGAGCAGGAAGTATCTAGAGAAGATCTGGGGACAGCACTTGGATCTGTGAAGCTGAAGGACCAAGTGGTTGAGGAACATTGGTGGAAAAGTTGACTTTGGGTCAATAACTGGTGGCTAAGAGATGACTGCCATCACCTGCTTTGCAATTACATGACTTTATAATCTGTGTCTTACCGATGCAGAGACACCAAGGCCATATGCCCAGCAGCCACCTGTATATATCAGTTTCTTTGGAAGGGACAAGTGGCAAGCATGAGGCAGTCATGTGTATGAGTGTGTTCATGCATGCTGAGGTCAGAGGCCAACTCAGGTGTCACCCACTTGTGGTTGTTGGTGGAGAATGTGTCCTTTCACTTGACTGGCTGGCTGTCAAGCCCCATGGATCTACCACATTTAGCTTTTGTCATGGATGCTGGAGACTAAACTCAGGCCTTGGTGCTTGCCTGCCATGCCAGCACTTCTACTGGGTTGTCTCCTCACCCCCTGAAAGTAGTCTTAAAGCAGCAGGTTCAGAATCTAAGAGGGGATGGCAGGATCATAATTGATGCCCTCGGAAATGGAAACTGGAGAACCAAGAGGAAGTGCGATGTGCACAGCAACCTGAAGAGGGACGAGGACTTCAGGGAAAGGGTGGGTGAGGGGCTAGCGGGCTCACCAAGACACCTCACCAGGGCTACGTGGCTAGCGGGCTCACCAAGACACCTCACCAGGGCTATGTGGCTAGCGGGCTCACCAAGACACCTCACCAGGGCTATGTGGCTAGCGGGCTCACCAAGACATCTCACCAGGGCTATGTGGCTAGTGGGCTCATCAAGACATCTCACCAGGGCTATGTGGCTAGTGGGCTCATCAAGACACCTCACCAGGGCTATGTGGCTAGCGGGCTCACCAAAACACCTCATCAGGACTATGTTGTTGCCAGCTTTCTTTTCCCCTTGCACCATGATGTGTATATAAAGGTGCTTGTGGCAAAAGAGACATTCTTCTCCAGCCCGCCTACAAGTGACTTACCATGAGCCAGGCCATGGATGCCAGCGACGAGGTGTTCTCCACTAGTGGCTGCATGGTACCTGATGTACTCTCTCTCAGACTGGTGCCGATTGTCCATTGTCTTCCCCAGGCCATCTGATAGTGTCCCTGCAAACTGGAACAAATTAAAAACAAAGAGTAGTTTTAAAGCCTCAGCATTATTTTTCTATTAAATCACTCTTAGCTAGGCGTCAGTGAATTGTGATTACACAGAAAGACTAGCTGCTGAATTACACACACTGTCTCAACCAGCAGGGTGGCTCTCACAGGGAAACAAGAATTCCCTCAAAGCATTTACACACCAGTTCCACAATACAACCCAACCCCCCCCAAAAAGTTTACACGCAAAATATCCTGAACTCTGAAAGTTTGTGAGCACTGATAAAGCACTACGAGTGGAAATTCCACGCCATGCCCATCTGAAGGACTGCAGTCAAATGCTGATACACCAAAACCACGAAACAGTCACCTGCGAGGTGCGTATAAAACCCAGGTGAATTTCTCGTCTAAACCTTGTCTCCTACCCAGGAAATCTCACATGTAAACAGTCTTGAAGCTGGAAAATCCAGAAAGTTTAAAAACTTATAGGCCTAAGTGTTTCAGGTAAGAGCTACTTTACGAGAACCCCTGAAAATGTATTGAAGAGTTAAAGGTATGGAAGCTGGAAAGATGGCTTATCGGATTGAAGTACTTGAAGAACAAGCACAGGGACCTGAGTTCAAATTCCTATGGCCCATGTAAAAAGCCATTACTGTTGTACAGATGCCTGGAACTCCAGGGCTGTGGCGGCAGTTGTTAAAAGGTTAACAGCAGCCTTGAACTCATTACTTCAAGTGAAAATCCATCTTCTCCCATAAAACACAGGATCTTATCTACCCTGGCATACTTTGGCCAGAGACAGCAGGGTTGCTGGGGCTTGCTGGCCACCAGTCTATCCCTGGGCTTAATGAGGGGCCCTGTCTCAAAAATGAGGTAGAAGTTGATAGAGCAAGACATTTCCTCTGGCCTATGTGTACATGCACAGGCACACACTTGTGTACACTAGCGGGCTCACCAAGACACCTCACCAGAGCCCGCTAGTCATGTAGTCCTGGTGAGGTGTCTTGGTGAGCCCACTAGCCATGCACCAGACACACACTCACACACAATTTTTTTTTTTAAAAAATTTAAGTTAAAGGTTTATACAAAATGGCCAGGGGTAGGGGAGAGGAAGTGAGGGTTGGAATCCTTTCATATTAAGGACACAGCCCTTTGTGCTAAGAACCAGATGGCTTCAAGGCAGAAAACAGGCCAGATTATTGCTCTAGGGTTCCGTATGGAAATCTCTGGAGAGGTGGGGAAAGGTGAGGCTTGGTGGAATGCTCACCAGCGTGCACTGAGCACAGGGCTCGATGGGGAAGAGAAAAGGTGAGGTGAAGCTCCTTTAAGTTACGCCTTTGTTCACTCACTCGGCAGTCACCAAGTGCCCACCAGGGCACCGAGCCCCATTTATCAAAGGAAGAAAAGCAGGTGGGTGAAAAGACGAACAGCAGACTCGAACCCATGACTTCGAGTGCAAACCCATCATCCCCCCACAAACCGGAAGATTTTATTTACTCTGGCAGACTTTACCCAGAGAAGTTGTCTCATCCATCAAAGCTGGATAAAAAGAACATAAACCCCTGTTTTGTCACCAGACAATTTGAAAAGGTTTAGCCTGACAGTTAATAAACAGCAGGTACTTATCCTCACCATTCAGGCATACAACGGGAAGGGTATCAAATATATAATAACCTTCTCAGGAAGGATCTACCAAAACAACTGGTTTAAGTGCCAATGACCCAGGACTCACCTCTTGAAAACTCACAGGGATATTATTTAGATATTCAGCCCAATGAGGAGATTATAAGTCAATCTCCTGGAGGACCCAGGAAACTAGGCAGGCATCTGAGGGCCAACTTCATTCTGAATTGATGGGGGTGGGGCGAGGAAGGAGGACTTCTGGGTGTGGTTAACACAGATCCAATCTGTCCTGGAAGTCATCAGTGGAGGCTTCTTGACATGAGTGCCAGGTGAGTTCTGGACTCTGGGATAAAGTAGCAAGTGCTTCCTGGCGCCAGTTATGGGAAAGCTCCTCCCACCTCCTTATCCATACCCCCATGCTGATGTGGTCTAGGGCATCATTGGCACACCCTCCTGAAATCTGACCCCCATCACAGTTTGCTTTTCAGCCCCACCTTCTCCATCACTCTACAGTTAGTTACAGAAATAAAGTTAATGGAAGCTAACCTGATGACTTCCTTTAGGACAACGAGAGGAACCTTGGGAGGTTGAAAAGCCATTACTGTGGATCGTGAAGGACAAACTTTGTCCTTGGAGAGCCATCACGGGACAGAAGGCCAGGAACGTGCACATGGGCCTGAGTCAGAGAGCAGGCCCCTCTTGGGCATTGTGGGAGCTTTATGCTCTGAGCCTCCATTTACACCAGGGTGAGGCAATGGTACTTACTTCACCATGTACCTGGCAAGATCAGCAGTAGAAACATGGGGCCTGGTGTCCAGCTAGCATTCCCACCGTTAGTTAGCTGCTAGTCTAAGAACAATCATCACCCTTTCAAAGGTTTAGAACTGTGGCCAGCCACACTAGCATTAACTTTAACATCCATACTTCACAGCAGATAAACACAAGTCTCCAAACCAAGTTTTCAGAGTGGGACCACCTATAAAGTTAGAGTGCTCCATGGATGGTGTCCAAAACCTTCCAGCTCTAACTTCAAGTAATCTCCACAGCGTATGTCATTACAAGGCACTGAATCTGCCCAGCATGGACTCTGCTGGGAAGATAAACACTGGCCTTGGAGACTGTGATGCAGCCACGGGTCTCACTGCAATGACAGAAGTGACCTAAAAGCATTAGCCAGTACTACAGATCTGGAGTGTTAACCCTCAGGCTGTGCCAAAGTACCAGAGGTGGTAAGATGACAGTTGTGCTGGCGTCTGCAGGGCAGGATGCACTAAGGCACTGAGACCGCCTTCAGCATCCTGCCCAGCTATAGAAAAGTAAGCACTGAGAAGAATGTGTGAGTGGAGGCCACTTTACCTTTTGTGACAAACAGTTGACAAGAATGAATATAAAAGACAACTTTTCTTCCTGAGAGAATATGGGACATCATTGAGGAAAATGTCCAGCATGACCCTGTCTCTTCCAAAGCCCCTCCATTAAACCAGTTAGATACTTGAGGCTCAGGAGGGAGCCCATGGCAAAGCTATCATTGACACCTGGCTCTGCTACAGCTGCCTTGCATCCAGCACCAACAGGCTCCTAGGGATTCTCTGTATGAAGCCCATGCTAATCCCCAAGAGAAGGTCCGCATCTCAAGGAAAGATCACTCTCCATCCCAAATGCCAGATTCTTCCAGATGCTTATCCAATGCCTCACTTTTTATTTGTTTTGTTTCTGAGACAGGGTCTCTCTATGTGGTCCTCCTGCCTCAGACTATAGGCATGTAACACCATACCTGGCTAGGAGTCTGACTTTTCTTATTAAAGATGTCTATACCTAAGTCAATTTACTAGTCTCACTTTCCTGCTATAAAACCTGTAGGTGCAGGTGGTGGTGGTGACACACGCTTTTAATCCCAGCACTCAGGAGACAGAGGCAGGTGGATCTCTGAGTTCAAGGACAACCTGGTCTACACAGTGAGTTCCAGGATAGCCAGGGCTACACAAAGAAACACTGTCTCAAACAAACAAACAAACAAACCCTATTCATGCAAGCCATCTACACTTGCTGTTTATCACTTCTGAGTTGAAAGCGTGAAGAGACAGTTACTGGCTACTGTTACGAAGATCTGCCCTCCTGAAAAGCAGCCTTTCAGTTTGGTTTTGATACGGCCCTGTTGTAGCCAGTGTACTGCTCTAGAACTCCAATTCCTCCTACCTCTATTCTCAAATACTGGGATTAGAGGTTATGTGGAACCTTGTCCAGCAGAAAGTAGCTTTGAGAATAGAAAAAGTGTAGATAATAAAGTCTGTGACCTGAGAAGACCTGTGCCAATGGGAGGCTGACCAGCTCTTACCAATAGAGACACTTTACACACAAGAAAGCAAAACCAGACAGGCAACAGGCACAGCGATCAAGACTGTGTCCCATCACCTTGGGGACAATCCCATGGCCATCTTTAAATCCACTTCTTATTCCCATCCAAGTGGGCTGATAAAATACACCACCGTCTCTCCTTCACAGACAGAAGGCTGACATGCAGGCTGTCAGGGGGATGGGTTCTATGATCTATGATCATTCCTCTCTGTGTCCACAGCCTTGTACTTGTTATGGCTGGGAAACACGTCCTCATTATGCCCTCGGCTTTGAAGGAGGCCGCCAGCGGGGTGGAGACACTCACAAGAACTACAGTAAGTGCTAGAGTGATCTGCCTGGCCCAGGCGCAGTCCTTGTCTCACTGCCTTGATATAAATCAGTGCCGGAGCCTAGCACCCAGAGTATTCAGAGAAGATGACTCGCGGAGATTCTTGGGGAAAGGATAAGTCTTCAGGTCATGAGCAACTTCAGCTTGGCTGTGTGGCTAGTCTAACAGGCAGCAGTCCAACATAGTGAGAGCCACTGAGGCCACCTGGAGGCGGTCAGAAGTGGTTCTGTCTCCTGCCTTCAAGGCCTCAGCCCAGAGGTGTTTGTGTGTGGTGTCACAGAAAGACAGTCACAATGAGTTCAAATTGCTGCTGTGACACACAATAGCAGAGGGACCGTGGACAGCAGCTTCAATCTTAGCTCCAAAATAGTCATTACCACTATCACTTTCGAGGACTCAGTGAGGCTGGACAACGTGGCACAGAGCACTGACCACAGCAGAGATACATAAGGGACACTGAGTAAGACAGTGCTGAGTGGCCTTGACCTCTGTAAAATAGGAATAAACACATTCTACAGGGCTGTCTGTTGTGGCTTGACAGAGGATCCTCTAGTGTGACGCATGCTCTCTACAGAGGGACCTAACAGCTCTGGAGCAGTCTGCACCAATGGGCAAGCTACTGGGACCGGGAGGTCATCTGGTAAGGCACCACTCTGGTGGTGATAATGAAAACCTCCACAGCAGAGAAGACTTAAGAGTTAAGTCAATCTAGCTCATTTAAAAAAAAAAAAAAAAGTTCAAGCCTACGAAAACACTTAAAGCTTCAAGTGAACGTCAGCCTAGCTAAGGTGCCAAGAACAGAGTGTCCTTCAGGAACCTACTCACGCACTTACAGTGGGCTCCCCTTCTGCTGCTGAAGGAAGCGTCAGCACTCGCCACACTTGTGCGTTTTTAAGTTCTATAAAGCAGTGTTTTCAGCACAGGGTAAAAAAAAACCTCAGAAGTCTTCAAGAAGCCCATTCTCCTGAACTGCCAACATCAGTCCTCCAAAGCAATCCTGCCATCCATACGCACGGAGACACTACAAGCTAGCCTGGGTTTGCGTGGGGGCCTGGCACTGAGCTGCTGACTTCAGAAATTTAAGAAGACGGTGGAATGGCATGAGGGAGAAAATTCACACTGTGTCCCTCAGTTCTGTCCTGTCCGTTTCCCTGACTCTTCCGTGATACTCAGCAAGCACGGGTGCCAACAGTATTTGGCTGGTGTAACAGGAGCCTAAGCTTCAGTTTCTCCCTCTTCTCTGAGGCTCTTCTTTCACAGTTATTTACCCAATGGAAAGTTCCTCCTTAAGAGCCTTACAAACCGCTGGTGACAGTATCTTCCTTGTCACCTGCACTTCACAGGAAAAAAAGATAGAAGTAACAGGAGGCTGTGGCACGGGGGAGAGGTCTTCTCTTCATCCAAGGACAAGGCTGGACAGCTGCAGCATGACCAGCAGAGCTCCAAGTCCCAGCAGTGCCCAGGACACACAATCAGAAAGGCCATCCACATGATGTGCGGCAAGCAGGCGGGGGCTCTGTGTGGTGCTGGAGGTCAGCATGCAGGAACAGAGCAGTGGCATGTGCCTGTCACTAACAGCCCATTACAGTGCGAGTCACCAACTCGTCTGGACCCCAGTTTATCCATCTGCAAGTTCCTACTCCAGAGGGTTCCTTTGAGGGGCTGCAGAAGTAATTAAAGAAGAATGCTGGGCCTAGGGTCTGCCCATCAGTTTTAACAAGTTTCTCAGAAGCAGTTTAGGACTTTAAATTCCAGAATCGTTTTCAACTCTGCTGGTAGCTAGCAAGAAAACCTGCTTCAAGGCAGTTAGGACCTGAATCACTTCAAAACAAAGGTCCTAACTATTCCCTTCTGTTCAGTATCATTAAAACAGCTGCAGTACACAATCATTCTGGGGCTGGAAATGTCGCTCGGTGGGAACAGCACCCGCCTAGGCTCAATCCCCAGCACAACACACAAGCAGAAAAGAGGAGAGGGAAGGGGGAGGGAAAAGAAGGCTTTCAAAACATTCTGTGAGTTTTGTCTTGACATTGAACCTTTCTGCAATATTTATAAACAGGAAAGTTAAGGAAATAATGACCCCCAGGCCAGTAACTGTCTGTCATTGACAAAATGCAAACCAAACAGCTATCTGTCACTTGGCCAAGGGTAAGGAGTCGGGTAAGTGGGGACACACATAGAAAAAAAAATGGGCAAGGAATAAGTTGGTGTTTGGTGAAAAGGGGCTATTTAGGAACCCCAGATTTCTCTCTACAGAACACAGAACAGGTTGCCTCCAGTTACAGTTCTATGTGGTTACAATTCTATGTCATCCAGAGGACACAGGCCTGGCAGGGGAACTGAGAACAGTAAGGCACTTGAAAGCTGGGCTGGACACTCACTTTGTGTCAGTGGCACCTCCAAGCCAGTGACCTTGCTTTTCCCCTCCTCCATTCTCCGGACTCTTGAGGCCCTCCAGCCCTGGGATGTGTCCTGTGTAGCCATTTCATGGACAAACACTTATCGGGACAGGCTACTTCTTCTCATTTAGAAACAAAGTTATCCACCAGCACCCAATTATCTCAGTGCACAAGGTCTAAAGGCATCCAGTAAGGTCCAGCCTCCAGACTGCCCGGGTGGTAACTGGTCTAAGGCACACACCAGCTGAACTGGCGAGTCTCTGCGGTCTGCAACTGTGACCCAGTTATGAACTCAGATGTTGTTTCAGATTAATCCGGAAGCTCAGAGCGGTTTGAAGCACTTCCATAATAGGATTTGGCTTTTTCTCTCAAAAGGACTGGTAAGGTTTGCTATAAGCCTGAAGGCATGGAGACAGCAGAATGGAGGCAGGCTTGGGAGAGTGACCTCAACAGACCAGCAGAAGGGGCTCAGTCAAGGCCTAGGGTTTTCCCATACGGATTATGAGAATCATGTAGGCAAGATGCCTTGTTGTTTTTCATATTTATTTAAAAATTACATTGATTGCCAGGCATGGTGACACACACTTTTAATACCAGCAGTTGGAAGGCAGAGGCAGGTGGATCTCTGTGAAGCCAGCCTGGTCTACATAATGAGCTCCAGGACTGCCAGGGTTATGTAAAAGAGACCTTGTCTCAAAATAAAAACAAAAATTACATAGATTTATTTCTTGGGGGAGGGGCTATATATGTGCTAGAGTGTGTGTAAAGCTCAGAGAACAATTTGTCAGAGTAGTTCTCTTCTTCCACTATATAGGTACAAGGGATCAAACTCAGACGTCACTAAACTTGGTGGCAATCCCCTTTACCTTCTGAACAATCTCATGTGCCCATGTGCCCCTTAAAGGCAGTCATGTATGTATGCCTGGTCCTGTAGTGGCTGAACATGTTGTCAGCAGGCTTTCCTGGCAGATGACTGGTGGCTGTCTTGAGGACTCAGTCTCCACATACCCACTGCTGAGAATCCTATGACACAGAGGAAAGCTGAAGGTGGCTCCGAACAGCTGTGCCATCTTTATACGATTTGCAACAAATACCAAAGACTCTTGCTCAAGTGCTGAGACAGATTATGAGAGAAAAAAATATAGTAGTAGTAGCTACATCATGATGCCTACGTAGTACTAGCTCCACTCTAGGGAGGTACGAGGACTTCATTCTATTATTATTGTTGTTGTTATTGTTATTATTTTATGTGTATGGATGGTATGCCTCTAAGTACGCCTGCACACCACATGCATGCAGTTCCCATGGAGATCAGAAGATGGTGTTGGATTCTCCTGGAACTGGAGTTACAAGTGGTTGTAAGGAACTTGGTGGGTGCTGGGATATTGAACCTGGGTCCTCTGCATGAACAGCCAGTACTATTACCGCTGAACTGTCTCTCTAGTCCTGTCACACAGACTCTGAAAAGGAGTCTCAAGTCACCTCTGACACTAACTAGCAGTGACTAGAACTGAAAAAAAACTTTTTAGAAACTTTCTCTCGAAGAACAGTATCTTGATTCATGAGACAAAGAAGAAAATTTTGTCAAAAATGACTTAGTGGGATCTTAGCTAGGCAAGGTCTCCTCCTGTGAAGCTACCTGGTGACAGCACCCGTGAAGTGGCCTAGTTCAGTCCTCACAACAGAAGGACAACCACAATCCCACTTCTCAGAAGAAAGCAGGAAGAGTGCAAGAATGGCCAACAGAGACGCGCTATGTGTGGCCTCCCTCAACACGGCTTGTCCGGAGGCTATTACCTCTGTAGGAAAATGCCTTCCAGAATAGCATGAAGCTCATACAGACACTCAAGACACAACTGTTCCTTGTGGAGAAGTGAAGCTGGCAAACTCCAGAACTCTTGGGTCTAAAAGAGGTTATCAAAGTTCATCCAGGCTCCTCAGCTTCCTTCTCCCCACCCTAGCAAGTCCTCTCGGCTTCCCAGAACCCTTAACTCACTAACAACAGCAGATTACTCCCAGGGAAAGCAAGCAGTTTCTGAGAACGTATTAACCTGCTTGGGGGTGCATGTGTGGACAGAACCTGCATCTTGGAAAAGCCATGCACAGAGACACTGCTCACTTCAGGCAATGTCTAGGAAAGTGACTGGTGACCAGGCATGAATGTCTACTGAAAACTGCCCTTAGCCTCTGGAAAAGTAAGCAGCTTAGTCCTTCCTTTAGAAAGGGGTGGGGAGAGCAGTTGAGTAAAGACCTAAGGTATTAGATTAAGTCTCATCTACTTCCTTGAGAAGCTTGAGGCCAGACTCAGGTGAAAACACTAAAGAAAGTTCTTGGTAAGATGGGCCCAAATGTCCCTAGCTTGCAGGTGAGGAGCTTAGGTATTCCCTAAGAACACTGAGGAAGCCCTGGTTTGCCCAGGACCTGGGGTTACAAGAGTGCTTGCTTCCTAGACACCCATCTTTTCACTGTACCCTTGCATCATGGGAAGGGGTAACTGGCTCATTTTTAAAGGGCACTAGTGTGCCAGGCATGATGATGCAAGCTTGTAATCCCTGCATTAAAAAGGCTGAGGCAGGAGGATCATGAGTTTGAAGCCAATTTGGATTAAAAACAATAATAACAATGAGTTCAAAAATCAAAGGATATAGATGTGGTAGCACAGCCTGCGATCCCGGCTACTCGGGGGACTGAGGCAGAATGATTGCTTTACAAGGATGAAGTTCCAGGCCAGCCCGACCAACAGTCCAAGACCTCCTCTCAGAATATGGTTCTCATCCCAATCATGAGGGTGCCATCTTCACGACCTGATCATCCTCAAAGGCTCCCACTGCTAATAAAGTCACCTTGCAGGTGAGGAGCCATACGTAAAATGGAGGTGGGGATGCAGGTTGGGCATGAGCAGTCAATGCTTGGCATATTTCTCCAAGTCTTCTAGTGGCGACTCATTCTACCCATGGTCAGGACCTAAGTTTAAGATTTGGGTGGTGAGAGTGGGCACACAGTCATGCTAAGAAAGTCAGGGCCAGGGAGTCGATCCTGACAGCCTGGGAGGTTTGCACCAGGGACTCTTCCTTGACCATATATGGCAAGGAGCCCAACTTGGCGCCTGAGTCAGGCCCCAGCCTGCCTCCCAGCTCAGTTGCTGGGCAAATGACTCCAGTGTTAAGACTCTAAGCACTGGAGATTATGGGCTCCAAGAAGTCACCAGGAAGCTATCTGGTCTTAAGTCTAAATAGCTGCAGGAAAGCAGAGGTCATGTGTGCCTCAAGAGAAATGGCCTGCTTTAATCCATGAAAAAGAAAACTCCCAGCCAAGCTCTGAACACTGTGAGCTGCACTGAGTAGAAATGTGGAAGGATTTCCAGGGAAGACTCTGCAGATCAAAGCAGATGAGACCAGGGGCTGCAGGTGGAAGCCATGACACATGCTCTCCTCTCTCAATTTCAGACCACCTCTAGATTACCAACATGCTTAAAAAGATCATCAAGCAGCGTAATGGCTAGTCATGTGGAGTCAAAGGATTTCCCAAATGTAGTCTGGTGGTCAACAGAACGCGGTGCCCCTGCTGAGCGCCACACTGTGCAGAACAGCTCAGCTGAAGACAGACCCGCCACCTCTCTCCCTCCTGTGGTCCAAAGGCAGTTTAACAAGGCCCTCAGTTCGCTGACTCTAGCTTCACAGTTTTCTGCTGTGGCTAGTGAAGGGCTGAGGTACTCGGGCAGAGCCACTCTGGCCATAGAGAGCAGTCTGGGGCACCTGCAAGCCACTACAGCAAGTAAGTGGACAGTTCCTTTTGCTGTGAGCTCCAGGTGGGGTGGGGCACCAAGGTGGTTCACTTGATGCTTTGCTGCCAACATGGAACCCACACGGAGAGGACTGACTCCTTCAAGCTGTCCTCTGGCCTTCATATGAAAACACACACACTAAATAAGTAAGTATGTGTGTGTGTGCATATATATATATATA